>NC_044585.1:606496-909744 GCF_901933205.1 Camarhynchus parvulus
GTGCAGAAGGGAGGGGAAGTGTCCCACTGTCACTGGCCAAGGCCAGGCTGGACATTGGGGCTTGGAGCAGCCTGGGGCAGTGGGAGGTGTCCCTGGCCATGGCAGGGGTGGCGCTGGATGAGCTTTAAGGTCCCTTCCAACCCAAACCATTCTGGGATTCCATGAGTCAGTGACTTTCCTGAGCCCAGCATGTTTTGAATCCAGTGCTTGCAGAATTGGTGACCAGGTTTGCAGGTGCCCCAGGGCTGTGAGTCCCTTTCCACACCTGCTGGACTGCCAGGGCAGCTCTGCTTCGTGCCACTCAGCCCCCAGCCCCACCAATGGTGACAATGGGGTTCCCAGGCACAGGGCTCAGGCTCGGCTGCCACGATTCACTGGTGGCATGCAGCAGTTCATTTCCTGCTCCCTGGGTTTTACCAGAAATTACCTTTTTTATTGTCATGTTTCTCTTTCAGATCAATAAGAGATAACAGGCAGCACTGGGCTGGGAAAAGATTCCTCAGAGAAACTTCCCCTTGGAAAGAAGAGAACAAAATAAATACTACAAAGGTTAAATCCACAGAGTGGGTTTAATCCCTGAATTTTGCAGTGAGATATTCTGAGATTTCATGGAATAGTTTGGGTTGGAAAGGATCTTTAAAGGCCATCTAGTCCAACCCCTGCAGTAAACAGGGACATCTTCAACTGGATCATCAACCAGACCCTCCAGATGCTGCCCAGCAACATTCCCAAGATCCAGAGCTGCCCAGCCCTGCAGAGCCCCAGCAGGAGCCATGTGCTGCTGCCAGGCTGCATTTGCAGAGGTTTTGCTGTGACTGTCCCTCTGAGTGTCCCCAGCCTGAGCTGCCAGCCTGGGTCCTGTGGCAGGGTCACAGCACAGCTCCCAGCAGAGCTGGGCTCCTGGGCCCACCTGAGCTCCAGCAGGGATAATGAGGGAGGAGAAGCTGTGCCATGAGGATGTGGGGTGCAGGCTGCTCTTCCCAAAGGAAATCAGAACCCCTGTGGGACACCAGGCACTCAGGGATGCTCCTGAGGAAGGACAAAGCAGGATGGAGCCCCCAGTGGGAAGGGCAGGAGAAATCCAGCTGAAAAATGATGCTCAAATGCAAGACAGACATTGGCCATTCTTCTCATTTCCTGCTGCTGGAGAAGGGATTTGTGTTCCCACCCTTGTGGGACAGACATGGGGCTCTCCAGTGTGCAGAAAACCAGGCCAGAGGCTCTGGTGGAAATTCCACCTTGTCCCAGAGTTCAGCACTGCAACCCCCAGAGGCTTTGGAGCCAGGGGAGCAGAGCCCTGTGCCTCTGTGGCAGCCCTGCTGTGAAACTGAGCTCCATTGCTTGGGAATGCAGCCCTGGGATGCACTCCTGGATTCCCCACCTCTGGAAATGGGTGAAGATGTTCCATTTTTAGCAAACCAGCACTTGACACTCTGCATGAGGCCAGTGCTGCTCCCAGGGCTGCAGCTCTTGCTGAGCTGAGCAAAACCCTTGGTTCAGGTGCTCGAGGAGGCTCAGGTGCCTCTTTCTCTGTGTGAGGATCCTTGCAGCCATTGGAGTGTTTGCTTCCATGTTTCTCCTTGGATGCTCAGGCCTGAATTTGCATTTTCAAGTCCCACAGTTCTGCCTCTTCAGTGGGAAGTGCTCACCCGAGGAGGGAGCATGGGGATGACGAGTGCATGTGGATCCTGCTGGGAGCAAAGCAGCTCCTTCATCACCTGAAGTGCTGCTCAGCGTTTGTGACGAGCTCTGCCACGCCAAGAACCCACTCCAGGGAGGGGAGGATAAAACCCCATGGCCTGGGCATCATGTCTGCATCACAGCAAGGAGCAAGTCAGGGACAGGGCCTTCTGGTGTGTTTCCAGGTTTACTCCCCACAAAATCTGTCCTTCCTTTGAGGGAGGAAGGATGGAAAAGCAAAGGAGATTCCTGTCTCAGCTGTAATTTCTATCAGCAGCAGAGCAGACAGGGTGCACCTTGTTCTGGCCAGGGCACCCTCCTGGTCCTGCACAGTGCATTTTCCATGCCCTGGGGTGGCACTTTGCCAGCTGGGATGAGGGTTTGGGTGGGCTGACAGAAAGGGAAAGATGTGCCAGGGACAAGATGAGGATAAGAAAGGATCTGTTACAACTCAGAGAGCCACTGACTAGACCAAACCAGGGGCAAAGACTCAGCCATGGGGACACAGGGGGAAGGAAAAGAGTTGTTTACAAGCTTTTTTATTTCTATTCCATCTGGCCTGGTCACTGAGTTCCTCCTCTCCCAGAAATGTGGTTATTCAAGTTTATGTCCTAATAAAGCTGGGTTTTGAGTTTAAAAGCGCCTTTGGTCTTTGGAGAGAGTTCACTCGAGCAAACGTGTGGGCAGGCACTCTCTGCTCCCTGCTTTGGGAGCCCAGGCCCTGCAGGGCCCTCCCAGGGGCTCTGCCACGTGGGGCTGGAGCAGGGTCCAGGGGCAGGGTCCAGGAGGATTCCTGGCACGGACCAGGGCAGAGAGGGAGGCGAGGAAGCTGCTGGGCGAGGGTGATGAGGGTGATGAGGGCTCTGGGAGCCCGCTCTGGCTCAGATTAGCTTCTTGATTACTGCACTGTGTTCTCATCAGAGGAGAAGAGGGTTTGATCAAAGGCAGATTACCTCAGATGAGGAGAGGAGCTTTCATTAGAGAGGCTCAGATTATGTGGAGTAACTGAACTCATCCTCTGAGCCGGGCAGCCTAGCCCCTGGGGCAGGGCTGCTCTCCCAACCCGGGTCCCAGCACAGCTCCCAGCACAGGCACACCCTGCAGGAGGCCCTGGGCCTCAGAGATGCTCCAGGACTGCCACTCGAGCCCAGATGTTTGTCCTCACCACTGATTCTGTCTCTTTCTGCCACGATTACCCTGAGGAGGAAGGCTCTTCCAAACCCACCTCAGTGGGAGAAGTAGAATGGAAAACCTCCAGCAATCCTGTACACAGTCAGCCCAAAACTTGATGGGAGAGTGTTCAGCCCCCAGAACCTGATTTGAGTGTGTGTTCAGCACCCAAAACCTGGCCTAAGAGTCTGTGTTCAGCTTTCTGCGAGGCTGCTGCAGCTCTGCTGCTGCTGGAGAAGGACAATTCTCCTGCTCCATGTCCCCTTGGTGTGTAACCCTGCACAAGCTGTTGGCTTTGAAACCAGCATCTTCCAGGAGATCCACCAACTCCTTTTGCTCAGCTCTCCCCAGATTTGCCTCCAGAGCCTGGCATGTTTAAAAGTGGAAATAATTGTTTGGGTTTTATCTGTGCAAACAGAGCTGTGTGTGAGTAGATGCATCCCAACTTCTCCTGCTCCCCAGAGCTCGATGTCTTGGCTGTCTTTGCAGCTGACAGAGAGAAATTGGCACTTCCAGGGCACAGGGAGGCCTCTGCTATGGGAGATGTCTGAAGAAATGCAGCCTTTTAATAATCTTGACTTTATTCCTTTAACTCTGCTCCCAGGAGCTTCCCTGCTCCCCATGGACACTGGGATCGGAGAGGAGAGGAGAGGAGAGGAGAGGAGAGGAGAGGAGAGGAGAGGAGAGGAGAGGAGAGAGAGGAGAGAGAGAGGAGAGAGGAGAGGAGGAGGAGAGAGAGGAGAGAGAGGAGAGGAGAGGAGAGGAGAGGAGAGGAGAGGAGAGGAGAGGAGAGGAGAGGAGAGGAGAGGAGAGGAGAGAGGAGAGCCTGGTGTTTGCCCTGGGCAGCAGGGCAGGTGTGCAAAAGCAGAATGTAGAATGGAGTTAGGGAACCAGAGGAATGTGTAAAATGATCCTGGGGCAGGACTGACAGCAGAATCCTCCCTTTCCTGTGGGATTCCTCACCCAGGGATGGGTATCAGGGAGAGCTGGGGGGCCACTCCTCAGAGCTGGACTCCCAGAGCTCCCACCCCTTCCCTCTCCCCCATCACCTCCTCCTCCCTGATTTCTTTTATTCATTAAAATTCCGTTTGTGTTCAAGCTGCTGCAGACTTAGAAATGTGCCCAGAGCCTGTCCTGGGGGAGCCATCCCTGGTCTATCCCAGCCAATTTCCTACACTGCCAACAATACCAGTGTCCACTAGGTGCTGGTCCTGCCAAAACCAGGCTCTAACTGGACTGTAGAGAGTGTCCTTCATGGAATGATCAGTGCTGGGACACTCCTGGTACAGGAATCTTTGTCCAGGCTCTGGATGAGCTGGATCTTACACCCTCTGCTTGGAAGAGAGATCCAAGTGATCCCTTAAGTTCTAGATTTATATTTTCCAGATTCTGTCCTGCATTAGTGTGTAACTCTGAACTTCATATAAAGTGTCAGCAAGTTCTCCTCACAACTCAGTCCCGCAGAACAATCCTTTTCCAGCCCCAGAACCAAGGACACTGCTGCAGCTTCAGCCCAAAAAGTGCAAACAGGGAATTGAGGAGAGCAACCTGGGAGGATGGGACTGCATAACCTGGAGCTGGAATTGGACACTTAACCCCATGGAAATGGAAACATGGAAATGTACCAAAATGGAAATGGACCAATAATAATAATAATAATAATAATAATAATAATAATGAATTTGAGCAAAACTTATCAAAGTGTGAGAACTTGTGACTCTGAGTCCATCTTGGGTCCATCTTGGGTGTACCCATGGCCAGGCTCTTGTAGTGCCCAAGGTGCATCCTTTGAAGGCCTTTTAATAAATCTCAACTTTATTCCTTTAACTCTGCCCAGCCTCTGTTCCAGGTGGCCTCTCAAGGCATCACAAGTGCTCATGCAAACATTTACAGGTGAGGAGAAGAATGGGCACAGGATATTTTAATCCTGATATTCCTTAATATCCAAGGGCTTTGCCCTGCAGTGGATGTCACCCTCAGCCAGGCATCCGGTGTGGAGCATCCCTTGGCTCCAAGGCCAACCCTCTCTGCAGGTTTACAGTAACCCCTCAGGACAAAGCCAGGATTTTCATGGGAGTGGGAGGCTGGGTGAAGACCTGAGCTGTCCAAGGTCTAACAAAGCTCTCCTTGGAGTGCAAAGAGAGCAAACCAAGAAAGCCAAAGAGGAAACAAATGAACACCTGGCCTGGGCAGGCCTGAATTGCTGGAGAAAATCTGTTGGTTGATTTCAGGGTCCTTAGGTGGGAGATCAGGGAAAGGCTCTTCCCCCAGAGGGTGCTGGCACTGCCCAGGCTGCCCAGGGAATGGGCACGGCCCCGAGGCTGCCAGAGCTCCAGGAGCCTTTGGACAGCACTGCCAGAGATGGACAGGGTGGGGTTGTTGGGGGTCTGGGCAGGGACAGGAGCTGGGCTGGATGATCCTGGGGGTCCCTTCCAGCTCAGGACATTCCATGATTCTGTGATTCTAAAAAGAGATGTAACAAAATGATCCCTCAAGACAGTCATGGACTGTGAGGCTTTATCTCCATTCTTTGACCTTGCACTGCTGGGCTGCACTGCTGGGATGAGGAATCCACCCTTTCATCTCCCAGCTCCTGAGGAACCTTGGCAGAAGTGAGGAGTTCAGTGCTCACCCTGCACAGCTGAACCATGGCTTGAAGATGATGGCAACAGAGCCTTGTACAGCTCCTCTCCCTTCTTTGGCTTTTCTTTTCCTGCCCTGTCCCTCTTTTCCCTTTCCTTATTTCCCTCCTTGCGCAGGATCCTGGCTTTGCTGGGTGTAGCTGCATCCTTTGGGGTATGGATGAGGCCCTGGAAGGGTTAAGCAGGTTCCTGGGTGATGTCCTTTTGCCAGGTCCCTGAGAACGGCTCACTGGATGTACTGAAGCTGTTCCTCCAACACTGACTTACCATTTGATCTCTCACCAGAGACAGATTTTCTGCTTTGCTGCTCTTTCGGGCCATGTTAACGTGATTTGAGCCTTGTTTTGCCTCATAGAAAGCAGAATCAAATTCCAGCAGTGGCAGCACCTCAGCCTCCTATCATTGCATTGATTTATTCCTCCTGCCCCAAAAGCACAGTTATTGCTTTCTGTAATAACGTCACAGAGCCTTCAGACAAGGGGCCTCGCTCTATTAAGGGCTTCTGTGGCTAAAGAAAAGTCAGTAAGAGATGCTGTTACAAGGGAAGACTTAATAGGCACCAAATTCCCTTCCCCCCTGCCCAAATTCCTCATTAAAGCTGACACTGGCTGCCATTGCCAGGAGAATTCCACAAGTGCCACTCTGGGATGTGACAGTGCCTTCTCTGTACCCCCTGGTGCTCAGAACCCACTTAATCCATCAGGAGGAGTGTGTGGGAAGCAAAGACATGGAGAGGGCATGGGAAGGATTTCAGCAGCCAAGGGGGTTTGGGAAGTGTTGCAGGGCTGTGGCAGAGAGGGAGGATGGAGAAGAGGAGGTGGGACAGAATGGGACAGGAAAGAGGGGGGGTGACAGAACTGAAAAAGGACCAAGAGCCATCAGAAATGCTGGGAGATGCACGGCCACCAGATAAGAGTTACCTGTGACTGGGAACTCCTGGGAATTTCCAGCCCTGAGCTCCCAGAGAGCTGCATTCCATGCCCTTTGAACCATGTCCTTCCACTTTCTCCCAGAGCAGCCCTGGACAGACAAAAACCTCATCCCTGTGTCCCCCAGGTTCCTGTCTCTGCTATGTCACCCCAGCCTGGCTGCCAGGACAGGAGGATTGTTCTCCCTGGAATCAGGCTGTGTGAGCATTCTGTGGTCCCTTGGAATGCCACAGGCTGGGCTGGTGTCCTTGGTGCACGGATCTCCTCAGAGGATGGAAAACCAGAGGGGAAAGGAAAGTAGTGGAACTCCTGACCCAAGATTTTGGGACCCCTGAGGCCAACGAGCAGCCTGAGCTCTTAACCCTGCTCTGAGTAATGACTGCAAAACATTTTTTCCTGTAGCCTCTCCAGTACTTACTTCCAGGGGAGGAAGAAGTCCAAGGAGAAGGCAGAGCCTTCAGGAAGACACCTTGGAATGACCCCATCGATTCATCACTCCCATGTCAATGGTTCATGCCCTGACCTGGGACAAACATGTTGATCCCAGGCCCCAGCAAAGCAGAGTATTATTGCAATACAGCCAAGCACCTGGAGTTCAAGTCCATCCCAGCCTCCACGGCATTGTTTTCCTTCCTGAAGAATGTGAAGGAAAAAAAAACAGTGAAGACAATCCCCTTATAGGGACCAGGCCTTTGTCTCCTCTAAGGACACCACACAGGTCCCCGCAGGTGCAGAGGAGATCAGCAGTGCCCTTCTTCTCCAAGGATTTCCCAATTTTTTCCCAGAGACTGATTGTGGTCAATGCCCTGGGAATAAACATGTCAAAACTTTTTGTGCTTGGAGCCCCACAAGTCCCGCTCTGGGATGTGACATGGTCTTCTTTGTACCCTCAGATCCCAGCTAATCCATCAGGAGAAATCTGTGGGAAGCAGAAACCCTGGAGAGGGCTTGGGAAGGATTGAAGCAGCCAACAGAATTCTGATTTATCAAGTTGGACTGCTGTCCACTCTTCACAGAATCATGGAATGGGTTTGGGTGAGAAGGGACTTCAAAGCCCACCCAGTGCCACCCCTGCCATGGCGGGGACACTTCCCACTGTCCCAGGGTGCTCCAAGCCCCATCCAGCCTGGTCTTGGAATACTTCCATGGATCCAGGGGCAGCCACATCTTCCCTTGGCAACCTTTTCCAGTTCTCCTTGGAGGTCTCTGGATCTTCATTCTCTGCCAGCAGCTCTATTACCCCTTTCTCCAGCAATTAAAATATCAGCATTCCCTACACTGGATGTTGTCTTTCTCCTGGCCATGAGTGGCAGGAAAATACAGACCAGAGACTTGGAAAATCCAGGCAAAGCTTTGGGAAGAGCCAGGTCTGTGATCCCACCTCGGCATGCAAAGGTATACTGGACCTCTCTGAAGTCCCCAGTGCCTGGGAAAGGCATCTGCCTTCTTCCCTTCCTACTCCTATTGGGAACAGGTTGGGATTTCCTCCAGGCACCTGTGGCAGGAGGAGGAGCAGTTGCAGCCCCCACCTGAGGCACATGAGAGAGAAATCCCAGCCCTGCCAAGGCAGGAGTCAAACCTCGTTAGCGTTATTGCACATTAGAGATGGTCATTATCTAACAGTAAAGGTACTGCACCCAATATGGGGTAATTTATTTTGGACCTCGTTATGATGGATAAAGATTAATTAATCACTGTGCTGGAACTTAGTGGTTGCCTAGGGAGCCATGATCACAACCTGATTATCTTTAATATAGGCGAAGAGAGAGCAGTCCCCACCAATTCATGTCTATAACACACTCACACCATGCTTTAAACAGACTCATTTCCCAAAGCTGGGCAAAATGAGCACTGGAATTAATTTGGAGGGAAATTGGAATTAAAAAAAAAAGTGAATGAAGACACAAAGTTCTTTCATGAGGGATGATTAGGTCAGAATTTCACCCCAAAGAAAGATGATTTTGCCTGAAAGTCTGTGCTGGCTTAGTGGTCAAGGGAAGGAGCTGTTAAAATAAAAATGTCACATGGACAGATTAGAGACAGGGAAAAATTCATGGCATGAAGTACAGCAAGGAAAGGTAGGAATTAATAAGGAAAAGTGAAAATAATAATAATAATAATAATAATAATAATAATAATAATAATAATAATAATAATAACAACAATAATAATAATATCTGGCAGGTTGGTGGTTTCTGAAGGGGTGTTTTGGGTTTGCATGGCCAGGTTCTGGGACCAGGGGGTTCACAGGGCTGGCTGCTGTGAGGAGCTGCCAGAAGCTTCCCCTGCGTCCAGCAGAGCCAATTCCAGTGGTTCCAGGACAGCCCAGCAGGGATGGTTCCACCTGCCTCAGGAGGCTTCCCGAGCTGTGAGTCCCAGGCTGGTGGCATCCATTCACTGGTGACACCAGGACTTAGGGCACACTGGGACAATGAACTCAGACCTATTTTACAACAGTTCAATTCCCCAGCCCAGAAAACTTCTATTTATTCTTTCTTTCTTGACAAAACTGCACAGGCAGAAAACAATGGGATTCCCTTGTTGTTGCTGCCTTGGAAAGCCAAGCCATGCTCAGGATGGGTAAGCTGCTGGTGGTCAGGGGTTCAGGGCAGCTGGGAAGGGTGTGGGAGTGATGTGCAGGTGTCGAGCCAGAAGAGCCCACGTGGTCATGACCAGGTGATGGAGGCTGCCCAGGAGAGCAGGGATGAGGTTCCCTCTCAGTCTATGCCACTGGGGGGCTGGCACTGACATGTCCCTCCTTTTGTGCCCTGCACTGACATCCAGGTGCCCTTGGCGGGGAACAGGATGCACAAACCAGTCTGGAGCCCTCCAAGAGCTGTGGTTTCATGAACGCTGCTCACTCCCACTCTCTGTGTTTGGGTGGCTGCAATGACAATACCCAACCTCCACCTTTTCATGTGTGCCAAACTGGCAGCACCCTCTGCACTGGGGACAGGCTCCAGTCCTGTCAAACAAGGAGCCTCGCCCAGCACTTTGCCAATTCCTTCTCCTGTTCAACCACCTGACACAGCACAAAGTCCCTCATCCAGATTATTAATAACTCCTCTGTGCTGAAAGGAAATTTTCCTGCTCCCAGTTTGCCAATCCCCGAGTTCTTGACTCAGGACCTGTGGTAGAACATGTGCTGTCCCATGTCCCCTACTCAAATGGTTCAGCTCCCTCCCACAGAGAATCCACCGTGAGCCACTGGACACAAGAGGAGCCTCGCTCCTGCACTGTTGGTGTTGTGTAAATGTGCTGGGTTTGCATTGGAGCCATTCATGGGAGTGACTTTATAAGAGAAGCTGCTAGCAGTTTCCTCCATGTCCGACAAAAAACTAATCAGTAATTAGCTTTGAGAACTGACAATCTGTTAATCCACTGAGAAAGCTGAACACGCCTCTCTGAATACACATGTTAAAGATGAAAAAATCCCCAGGGAACCTCTCTTTTCCTTCTGGCATTTGGAGAGAGAAGTCCTTTCTCCCCCCTTCCCCCTTCCTGGCCCAGGGGCCAGGTGAGGCCATGGGGCCCCCAGCCAAGGCAGGGCCGGGCTGTGCTGCTGATCACATTTTGCTGACATTAAGTCTGGCCCTGCTGCTTGGCCCGGGCTAAGCCAGGCTGTGCTCGCAGCCCAGGCTCTGCCAGGCCCTGGGAGCAGCCATGGGCTGGGCCAGGCCCTCTCCACCATGGGCTGGGCCAGGCCCTCTCCCCCACGGCCTGGGCCAGGCCCTCTCCCCCACGGCCTGGGCTGGGCCAGGCCCTGGGAGCAGCCACGGCCTGGGCCAGAGAGGAGAAAACCCTCAGCCCCAGTGCAGCCTGAAAACCCATCACCGTGAGTGCCCCGCAGGGATCACCTGACCTGCAGATCTCAGGTGAGATATTAACTCTTTCAGTGCACAGATAAGACTGGCAAACCTTCAGTCCTCCCTCGAGTGAGAGAAAAGGACAGAGTGAGAACATGTAGAAGAACAAAATGAAGACAACAAAGTCAGTGACCAGTCATCTCCCAGATAGGAGGGATGAGGAGATGCCTTAATTTTGGGGCTAAAGTCCTCTTATAAAGCTATAGAGAAGAATGTAATTGATACATCAGGCTCTTTTTCCCTGTAACTCATTGAAAGTATGTGGAGATGAAGTGTTCAAATTATAGATATGAGTAAAGGTCTCCATGCTAAAGTAAGCAGATGTTGAAGTAGCTGTGATCTCATGAGAAGTTTAAATAGAGAGAGAGAAGAGTGATGAAGACCCTGTGCCCCCAAGGAGAGAAGAAGACCTCTGTTCCCAGAGAAGAAGATGATCTCAGGGATAGATGAAGAGAACCATTTCTCTTGAACAGCTCATCCTTAAAATAGTACCCCATAAGTTGACATGGCCCATAAACACAGCTGTAAAAAAAGCTGTGAGATATAGGAGAGACTTCATGATTGCAGATTTTTCCAGCAGGTACTAGTCATAGAAATTAAAAGCCACAAGAGAACTGTTTTCTTGTGGAAAAGTCTCCATAAATTGACAAGAGGGACTCCTCTCCCAAAGTGAACTGAAGAAAGACTATTCTAGAAGTAATAAACTGACTGAATTGTTTCTGTATGTTGTGAGTGAGAAAGCGAAGGTTGTAGGGGGAAGGAGAAGTTTGCTAAAAGTTTTATTCTGATTCTTATTTTTGTTTTTTTAGTTACTGTTAATAAATTTTGCTTTATCCCCTTTTAAAGTTTTGAGCCTGCTTTACCTTCCTCCTAATCCTATCCACAACAAGAAATTAGTGAGTATATTCTAGTGGGTGCATGGGCATTTGGCCAGTGTTAAACCCACCTCATCAATTGGTGCATTAACAGAGAAATCTCAAGATTAGCAAACCAAAACCACTGCAGTAAATAATCCCCAACCCTGGGGCAGCCTGAGCCCACCAGACACACTCCTGTTGGCTGATGCATCCCAGCACAGGACTGGATACTCTGGACTCATGGCAAAGGGCTTCCTGTCTAGTCCAGACCAGTTTACTTACAGATGTGGAAGTCTGAAATAACACAGGGAAGTTAAATCCCAGCACTGGTTGAGACCGATCCCAAAGACTCTGGAACCACCTGTGAGCTGCCAGGCTCCGTCAGCAGCTGTGGATCAGAGCCACTGTCCCCACAGAGCCTGCTCAGGCTGGGGCTGCTCTGCCAGTTCTGCCTCATCAGCCACTGACAGGATGCTGGGAATTGCCAGTACGGTGGGAATGGGGATGGCAAACATCACAGGTGTGGAGTATTCCAAGGGGGAAGCTGGAGAGGCAGCACCCAGGACTGCTCGGGAGGCGGCAGGGCTGGGTCCTGGCAGGGGAAGAACAGACCCAAGGGAATAACTCCACCATTTCCCAGGGCTCAAGGTATGCCT
Source organism: Camarhynchus parvulus (assembly GCF_901933205.1). NCBI lineage: Eukaryota > Metazoa > Chordata > Aves > Passeriformes > Thraupidae > Camarhynchus > Camarhynchus parvulus. Next base: position 618,297 of record NC_044585.1, read on the forward strand.
GCCTCCTCCAGGCTACTCTTGCCTAAGGTTCATCGTGGGGGAAAGGGAAAACAACACATGGAGCAAAGTCCACTTAATATTTTTCAGTCTAATAGCTGAGGTCATGTAAGTGATACAGAACCCTCTATTTAGGGATGCAATCAAAACTGCCACACAAAAACTTCCTATGTGTGCCCTCTCCTCTGGTGCTGTGCTCATGTCCACAACGTCCCTGTGGGGCTCTGGGGACTCAGACTGGCCAGGAGTGCACAGGTCCCTCAGCCGGAGTCACAGAGGAGTGGGGGAGCCACAGAGAGGGGAGGGTCAGAGAGGGGTGGGAGGGAATCACAGAGAAGTGGGAGAGTCAGAGATGAGGGGGAGTCACAGAGAGGTGGGAGAGTCACAGTGGGTCACCAGTGTCCTCAGCCCTTTGCTGGGAGGAATCTGATGTTCAGGGCGGGGTTTCTTCTGTCTCCCTTTGGGACACCGTGAAGCATTAAAGCCCCTGGGTGGGCAAGGATAGGTGGGTGTCTTGGTTTGAACAGCCAGGTGTCTGCTAAGGAAGGCAGGAGCCTCCCTTGAAATGGAAAATGTAAATCCCCTTCCTCCGAATTATTATAATTTTGAAATTAAGGGGGTCTCAAGCAAAAATATGGGAATAGGAATAACAGTTCTTTAGTAGGAAAATTAAAAATACAAATGCAACTATACAAACAACAAAATAAACCCCACTGCCAGAGTGAGACCATGCCCTGCCCCCTGTGTGTCAGGAGGTGGCACAGCCCCATCCCATGGGGGCTCAGCCCTCCTGCAGTGCCAGCTGTGCTGCTGCTGCAGCAGGGATCCTGCACAAGGGGGGAGTTTTCCTCTGCAGCTCCAGGGCTGCTGCAGATGGGCCTGGGCTCCCTCTGGCAATGCAGGGCAGCAGAAAACTGCTCCTCTGGCAATGCAGGGGGCAAAGGCTGCTGTGCTGTGCCAGGCTCAGATTGGATCCAGGTAGGAATGCTTGGCTCCTCCCCTGGGCTCAGCATCTCCCCATGGGATGCTGGAATTGGATCAGCCCTGCAGGGACACTCAGTGGCCATGGACAGCAGAGATCTCCTGGAGGGAGGATTGGCTGTGGGAGAGATAAAGAAAAAACTGCCCCATGGACAGTAGAGAACTGCCCAGCTCTGACAGATGGAAATGGAATACACATCCCCATTTCTGACCTAAGACAGATGGATTTAAATCTACACAGGGACTTCACCTCACCTATCACGTTCCATCCTGGGCTGCAGACATCTCACTGGTCAGGAGCTGGGCTGTGTAGGGATCAGACTAATCATCAGTTGAGACCCAGGAGTTTTGAACTCCCTGTATAAGAACGCTCTCAACAATAAAACACGCTGATTTCATGTGGAACTTTGAGGTGTCTGTTATCCCAGTCTCCAACCACTGACCCCACAGAACGTGTGGATTCTAACAAAATAAGTGGTGATCCCGACGTGATATGACTCAGCCCGACCCCGTGGGCACAAGGGGAGGAGACAGGCTGGTGTGCAAGCAGAGCTACCAGAGAGACCAGCGGTAAAGCTGAAGGAATAATTAAAAGGCATGCGTGGAGAGCTGCCAAACCAGCAGAAATCTGGAAATAACCAGAGGCATGCATGAAGAGCCTCCCAAATCATACAGCAAGCAGAGCTGTTTTGCAGCGGAAAGCTGCTGTAAGATCTAAATTTCCATTGTATATATCCATTTTAAATAGAAGAAAAACTCCACTGAAAAAAATGGGAGGATCAATCTCCGTGGAGAAACATTCTGTGATGCAGGCATAGACCTATTTTCTAAGGGAATGGGACATAGATTATGAACAAGAAACTTATTAGATCTGATAATATGGACTAAAAATTGGGGATTGGAACCTACCAAAGAGAATGCATCCAGTATAGATACATGGACACAGACTGGTAAATATATAATGGTTGCAGCTTACAAAGGTGACAAAAGTGCAGTTACAATCCTAAGACCTTGGAAACTGATATTGAATTTAATAATACACATAAAAATTGAGATGAGTGACGAGGAATGGTGCTGGGAAAAGCAGCCATGCCACGCTGCACGGTGCTGAATGGGCGCCATGTGCAAGATCACACAACAGCCCAGAGGCACGGCGGGGCCCGGAGGGACAGCCGAATCCCAGTGGGTGGTGAGAGCCTGCACAGAGCCAATTCCTCAGCGTGTGTGGGCAGTGCCACAGCTGGCAGTGCAGCCCCAGAAAGTGGTGGCGGTCCAGCAGGCAGAGAGAGTCTGTGTGCTGCCTGTGCCACAGCAGCTGCCAGGGCCCAACGGGGTGGCATGCTGGACTGTGCAACTCAGCCAGGAGCAGAGGAAAACACAGCCATGGCACCCACTCTGGGCTGCTGAGCTGGGCTGAGTTGCCACCTTGTCGCGGTGTGATGTCATGATTTTCCTCAGTTTCCGGTCCTTCCCCAGGGTGTGTCAATCACTACTCATTTCCCCCTCCCTGGCCCCTGCTGAGTGCTGTCTGTCAATCCTGGCATTCCACAAGGGTGTTGAGTGATTGGCAGAGTTCAAAAGATGCCTTTCAGCCCTGGGGGACATTGGGCCATCCAGGTGTCCTTTTGTCCCCTGAGACTTCCCCCCCTTACCTGGTTGGTTGGGATCCCTACCCCTTCCCTCCTGCTCTCCCTGAGCTTAAAAGGAACAGCAACTACAGGGTCAGGGAGTTCTGCTAGGGCTGTTGCTGGATTCAGAGGCCTGTGGGCCAGGAATAAAGCTCTGGATCGAAACCCTCCGGCAGAACTGACTCCTTTCCTTCACCATCGACTTAAAGCTTCTCCGCCAGAGGGAAACCTGAGGAGCGGCCCCTCCATGGGAGGAAGCTCCATCCTGCAGCCACCAGAGCTCCTGCATGCCTGGACTTGTCCCAGGCGCCCAGCTGCAACATCCAGCTAGCCAAAGGTGTCTCTGAGGTGAAACCACCACAGCTGCTGCCTTCGGTCAGGCAGCAAGGGCCAGAGAAGCCTGGGCACATACCATCTGGTTATATTGGTATTTAATTCCAATACCACCTGGCCACCCTGGGTGGGCTATCATCCCAGGTCAAGCTGTGCCACCACAGCAGCCGAGCACCCTGGCACCATTCTGCAGTGCCACATGGTCCCCGAGGCTGCCCCTGCACTGTCTGCACTGAGGTGCTGTGCTGGTTGGACCAGGCTGCTGTTTTGGGCCGGACCAGACCACACCCTGCGCTGCCATGTTGGCACTCCCTGCTACCACACACGCACCAGGACTGCCTCCTCCTGAGAGCGAGTGGGCCGGCCCCAGAGCCACGGCTCCGTGGAGCATGGCCGTGCTGTGGCGGGGTGGCAGAAGCTGCCTTCCTGAGAAGGTCGAGGAAGGACAGATAGCTGGGCAGGCACCAGATGCTCACATCACCAGATGGTGAATGCAGCTTGGCGGAATGAAGAGACAGGAGGAGTTGTCCATCTGGAGTTCCAGTGGTGGTTTATTGACTAACGCACTGAAGGGGTCCAGGGTTTTATATGGGACAAGGCAGGGGTGGAGCATCGGATCTGAGGGCCAGTGTGTAGAGGGACCAGGGGCAGTATAAAGTCAGGTTACAGGGGAACAACCAACTGGGATTCAGGGGAGGAGCAGTAAGGAATGAGGACCAATGAGGTAGTTGGGAGTGAAAAATATTCTGGAACTGGGGAGAAGAAAAGGGATGATGGAACTGGGGTTATTAACATAATGAAGTAAGGGACTGTGGGAGAGCATTTCTCTGGGTTGTCCTGTCTTAAAGATGAGTGTCTTCCCAGGGCATCCCAGTTTCCACATCCCCTTTGTTGTTCGGGGATGCAACACCATGTCTCTAGTGGGCGTGGTCCCACCCCAATCCGGCCCCCGAATGGCCACGCCCGCTTGCTGTTCCCTCACGGGGCCGGGCCCCAATGAGACCTCACCTCACTACAGGTGCCCAGATGCCGAGCTCCTGTCACTCCTGGAAATCCACCACAACCAGCAAGTCCTGGCACAACAGTGCCCAGCCCTGGGCCCAGCCCCGATCCTGCCCAGCCTCTCCAAGCCTTTCTACGTCCAAAGTTTCCCAGGGCTGTGGGAGGAGAACCAAATGACACCAACAAAGGCAGTGCCGAGTTGTTACCCCACATACCTCAGCAAAACCTCACAGCTTCCCCACCTGCTACTGCTTTAACTCTACCGAGGTTCTCGTACCCTACAACCTCTAGTAAACTGGTGCTGAGTGAAAGAAAGGATCGGGCTAGTTTAATAGCTCCTTCCTCAAAAGAGAAGACGGCAGCGTTTGCATGTGCTGGGGTTGAAACTGATTCATGTGGCATGTCTTTGTTAATTAATTCTATTGCAGTCACTATAGAGGTGTTAGGTCAATATTTCAAATATGGGCTACTGTTTACAGAATATGGGTTAAGATTTGTGGCAGAATTTTTAATGGTTTTGCTTTTGTGCACTCTTTTGTGCAAGCATATTTACTCCAACAACCTGAAAGTCTTTTTTCCTTTTCCAAAAATCTCACTATTTTGGTTATAGAATTTCAAAATCTAAAATGAATAATTTAGGTTCCTTCCGACCTCAAGAGACAACTCCATAAGTGTCCTTAGATGTCAGAATGATTCACTTTTGTTATCTCTGTTCTCTAGTACTACAGACTGTCTGTGTGTATAGTTTTAAATTGGTTTGTTTGGAATAGGAGGGTAAATGGTGCTTTCAAGAGATTTATTTATGTGTGTACATAGTTATAGTTGTTTACAGGTTCTTTATAGCATCATTGATTGTTTAGCTGAAGGTAAATAGCAAAACCACCTATTCTATAAAAATTTATTTTAATTATATGATAGGGAAGCCCTCCCAGTCTATGTCTCAGCTTTAGCCAAGCTGTGGCCTTTACTGACAGGAGAGGTGTTCCATCATGCCAGGTAATAGCCCTGGCCAGGCTATGGCTTTGACTGGCAGGGAAAGTTATCAAAACCAGGTGTTTCTGTACAAAAAAGATGAAAACGAGCAACATTGACTAGCTCATTTGGCTTTGCAAAAGTTGAACCCTTTTCCTTTGAGATAAACTTGGAGGCTTTGTCCAGAAGAAGCCCTCCAAGTCCTCATTGTGAGAAAGAGGCCCCACAGCGATGGCAGACCCTGGGTGATGGTAAAGCATATATAGCAGTTGGACATATTTTGTTCTTGTTATAATTGCTGGAAATAAGAAAGGGGGAGAAGAGGGGTGGATGTACACCCGTCTCAAAGGTCTTGAGTGTTCTCATGTTCTCATATTTTTCTCATATCTTTCAATCAATTTACAACAAAAGGACAAATTGTTTTTCCTGATTACAAATTGTTTTCCTAGTAGTTGGGATCTTTCTAACAGTTCTAAGGGTTAAATGGTTTAGTGTTTTTAGTGTTAAATTGTAACCTTGTAGCTTCTAAGCAAAGAGCCTGTGACATGCTGGCCTGAGTTCTGCCCGACAGCTCCTAGAGGTGAGTGCTGCAGCTCCAGTGATACATGAGAAACATGGCTAACCAAGAAAGATAAATTTGTCAGATTGAGTAGAACACTCGTGTTGTCTTTGTCATCCTATCAGGTAAAAAGGAACACTTGTACATTTCTTATATAACCGAAAGGGTGAGTTGTAGTATTATAGTCCCTGGGTGGGCAAGGAGAAGATGGATTTAAATCAACACAGGAACTTCACCTATCACATTCTATCCTGGGCTGCAGTGTCTCAGGTGGGAAATGCAAGATGTGGCTGGGGTGTGTATTCTACTGCCATCTGTTAGACATGGGGCAGTTTTCTCTTGTTCATAGGGCCACCTGTTAAAACCGGGTGGGGCAGTTCTCTGCTGTCCATGGGGCAGTTTTTTCTTTATCTCTCCCACAGCCAATCCTCCCTCCAGGAGATCTCTGCTGTCCATGGCCACTGAGTGTCCCTGCAGGGCTGATCCAATTCCAGCATCCCATGGGGAGATGCTGAGCCCAGGGGAGGAGCCAAGCATTCCTACCTGGATCCAATCTGAGCCTGGAGCAGCACAGCAGCCTTTGCCCACTGCATTGCCAGAGGAGCAGCTTTCTGCTGCCCTGCATTGCCAGAGGGAGCCCAGGCCCATCTGCAGCAGCCCTGGAGCTGCAGAGGAAAACTCCCCCCTTGTGCAGGATCCCTGCTCCAGCAGCAGCACAGCTGGCACTGCAGGAGGGCTGAGCCCCCATGGGATGGGGCTGTGCCACTCCCTGACACACAGGGGGCAGGGCATATTCTCACTCTGGCAGTGTTTTTGTGTATTACTGCATTTTAACTTTTATATCTTCTTTTATTTTTAATTTTTTTCCTACTAAAGAACTGTTATTCCTATTCCCATATTTTTGCTTGAGAGCCCCTTAATTCCAAAATTATAACAATTCGGAGGGAGGAGGTTTGAATTTTCTGTTTCAAGGGAGGCTCCTGCCTTCCTTAGCAGACACCTGGCTGTTCAAGAGATGCAGACATCACCCTGGTCAGGAGCTGGGCTGTGTGGGGATCAGACCAATCAGCAGCTGAGACCCTGGAGTTTTGAACTCCCTATATAAGAAGTCTCTCAACAATAATACACACTGCTGTCACGTGGTGTATGTGTTCCTGTCTCCGACCACTGACCCTGTGAAACACGTGGAACCTCACATAATAACACCCCACAGTTATTCTTTTATACTCCCTCTTCCTAAACTCCTGGATAAAGTGTCAGCGGCATATATATTTATATTCCTATAATTCTGATGAAGCTGCCCAAACCCCTTCACATCCCCCCATCCAGCATGAAATTCCCTCTGACACTGCCATCCCCCTTCCTAGTGAACACTGAGAGAGAAATTTCCTATATAGTTTTGAGAGCTCTGGGTTGTCTCCTATGCGCTTCGTTCTCATTGGAGTTTCCCTTCTGGGTTTATTTTTAGTTTCCCTGGCACTGTAGGTGCTCTGGGACCCTTGGGTTTCCCTGCAGGCACAGTGTGGCTGTGATCAGCACCAGAGAGGCACAGGGAGCTGCTCAGCCCATTTTCCTGACCACTGCAGCAGTGGTGGGCAGGGGTCTGCCTTCTCCTGGCTGCATCAGAGCTGAGCACAAAGGGGCAGCTGGGAAGTGGGAACCTTCCCCTGTCTTCTCCAAATTTCTCATTCAGAAATTACCCATAAATCATGGAATTATAGGATGGTTTGTATTGGAAAGGCCCTTAAAGCCCATCTTGCTCCTTCATCTGCCCTGGGCAGGGACACCTCCCACAAAACCTGGTTGCTCCAAGCCCCATCCAGCCTAAATCAATCTTGGTTTGCCGCTCAAATTATGCTCACTTTAATCCCATGCTCATTTTTACCCCTCCCTGAAGACCTTCCCCTCCCTGTGGCACATTTAAAAGGCTGCCTGATAAAAGTGAGGGCCTTGTGTCCTGAATAATCCTGTCCAACAAAACCCCACCTGTGAGCAGCTGCTGTTGGAAAGAGCCCTCATCTTCCTCTTCAAACCAGGGCAGGAGCTTCACTCAGGACATGGAGGTGCAGAATAAATTCATTTCCTGTCAATGTATGAATCCCAGAGCCATCCCAGTCACTGGGATGTCCTCCCATGGGGACACTGGAGGTCCAGGGGTCCCAAGGGTGCTCTGGGTGAGGTGAGTGAAGGGAGGCTCCTGCTCTTCTCCTGCACTTCCAGAGGTGCAGTTTTGTCTGCACGGCTGCTCCTTGGGCTGCTCGGGGGCTTCTCCACAACGCTGGTGACAGAGCTGGCAGCAGCCCTGGGGACAGGGGAGGGACAGGAGGGGGATCCCACCTGTGTCCTTGTGTCCTGCCATGCTCTGCCCGGCCGAGAGGTGCCAGGCTGGGGCTGCCCAGCTTTGCCAGCCTGTCCTGACCCATGAGGTGCAGTCAGAGGGAAGATGGGGCCCAGCACAGCCAAGATAAGGGCCAACAATTCATTTTTTCCATTTTTCACTTCACCCAGAGATGGGGACCCCTCTTGGCAAATGTCCTCGTGGGGGGACATCCCAATCACTGGGGTGGCTCGTGGATTGCCACACTGACATGGAGTTAACTTTGCAGCACAGGGAGGCTGAGGTGAGGCTGTGGGTGTGCCACACTCCTTGATCCACCTCCTTCCGCCTCCCCTTCGTGGGCACCAAGCCCATCAATGCCCTGAACAGGGAACATTCCCAGCTCCACTACAGGAATGCCATCAGGAACTGAGACAGCACCAACGGCTTTGAGAGGAGCCCGTGTGCTGCTCATGCCCTGCCTGCAGTGAATGCAGAGCTCCCTCATCCACTCCCACCGCTCCAAACACTTAACTCAGGTCTCTGACAGCATTATGCTGTTCAAAAATAATGAGATTTTAAAAATTAATAAACTCAGGTGCTGTTTATTTGCCTTCTTTTTTTTTTTTTTTTTTGACTGTTAGGAATTGTGTTTCCAGCTTTTGTCTGCAGTCACAAGCTTGGCTCTGATATGATTTTCATTCAGGATCGAGTGTCCCATGTAATCCCCTGACTCTTGCAGCTGGGGCTGTGAGAGAAGAGCCGCTCTCTGAGGGCTGAACCATCAGAGCTGCCAGCCCTGGGCAGCCTTCTCCAGCTGGGAGAGGAGGGCTGGGAATGGGGCTGGGGCTGGGGATGGGGCCGGGGATGGGCATGCTCCTGAGAACACTGAGGACTTGGAAATTAATGAATCCCTTCACCTGCAAATGCTTCACCTCTGGGTTTGATGATCCTACCCATGGCACAAGGGGATTCTGCTCCTCAGCAAATCCCAAGATAGAACTCCCCACCGTGGGATGGGTCAGAGCATTCCTGCACCCACGGGCTGAGCAGGGTCTGAGGCTCTCGTGGGGAGGTCAGGAGGAGCTGCCTGGTCCCACCTGCCTGGTCCCACCTGGCCACTGCTGCCACAGGTATTCTCGCAGAGAGGGAATGACTCCTGTGCTTGTGATGGCAAAGCCAACATCTGCTGGGTTTGGCTGTGATGTATGTGGGGCAGGGTAATGCTTGGGAACACCCCAAAACAATCCCACACCATGGAATGCTCTGGGTTGAAAGGGACCTTACAGCTCATCCAGTCCCACCCCTGCCATCGGCAGGGACACCTTCCACTGTCCCAGGTTGCTGCATCCAGCCTGGCCTTGGACACTTCCAGGGATGGGGCAATACCCAAAGCTTGATGAATTTCAGCAGATGCAAACATTTGCCCAGCAAATAACACCAAATTCTCACTTGTCCTTTTTCTGCTGAGAACTCACTTCCTCGCCTTGCTAGTAACGCTGCTGGGAGCCCTCTATTTCCCCAAAGGATCAGAGCAGGACTGGCCCCACAATTGTCCTCCTCTTTGTCCTTTGTCCTTTGTCACTGTTGTGTCCAGGTCTGATCTCTTTCCCAGTGCACCACCCCAAGGGATGGGATGCAGTCCTGTGCTTCTCCTTCAGCCACCGTCAGACAGATATGCTGAGAAGCTCTGCAGGAGAAATTAATTTCTTTTTTTTTCTGAAAGCTGAAGAAAATGAGATGAACAGGTTGCCCAGAGCTGCTCCTGGATCCCTGGAAGCGCCCAAGGCCAGGTTGGACACTGGGGCTTGGAGTCATCTGGGACAGTGGGAGGTGTCCCTGCCTGTGGCAGGGTGGCACTGGATGGGCTTTAAGGTCCCTCCCCACCCAAATCATCCTGGGATTCTCTGAAGTCCCAACATGCTTCAGCAATAAATGTGTGAATGCTGACCCCTCGCAGTGTCCAGTTCTCTTCGTTTGTACTCCACAAACAAACAGGCCTGGGAGCGGAGGGAGGCTGTAGCAGTCTGTTGAAGGTTGCATGCAAGATGTTTTCCATTACCATCTGTATGGCTGATTACCTTGTCCAGTGAGCAGTTTGCCTTATCTCTCTCTCTGAGTGACCACATTCACACCTTCCTCGGGAGGGGACATTGCTGATAACAGGCTATTGAATATCAGTGCATGACTGATAAGAACTATAACATCCCATTGTGAGATGCTCCGCCCAGAGGGAGGAGCCAAGCATTGCTACCCAGATATATTCTGAGATTCTGAAACTGCAGCACAGCTTTTCTCCACAGGATTCCCCAGAGGAACAGCAGCTGCTTCTTCCTCCTGGATCTTCAGAGGAAGACTACATCCTTCTCTACAGATTCCCCTTGCTCCAACAGAACCACACCTGATACTTCAGAGGGCTGCAGCCACATTTTCAATCGGACTGCCACCAACACCCTGACCCACAGGGTGTCAGGTTGGGTTCTGACTCTGGCAGTGTTGTTCTAGTGGACTGCATTGTTTATTTTTATTTTTTTTCTCCCTATTAAAGAACTGTTATTTCCTGCTCCCATATCTTTGCCTGAGAGACCCTTAATTTAAAATTATAGCAATTGGGAGGGGTGGGGAGGGTTTACATTCTCCATTTCAGGGGAGGCTCCTGCCTTCCTTAGCAGACTCCTGTCTTTCCAAACCAAGACACTGTCCCTGGAGCTCCCTGCTGTCCCCAGGGCTGACAGGGCTGTCCAGCCAGGTTCCAGGTTCCTGTCCAGCCCAGGACTCTGCAGCCATGCAGGAGCAGCTCTGACTCATCCCGGCCTGGATCAGCTCCAGGACATCTCCGCAGTCCCCAGAGCAGAGACCTTAAAGAAAAGGATCTTTGGTAAATGTCAACATTTGTGCACATATTTGTTTCTTGTTTTGTATCCCTGACAAACTGCACAGCCAGGGTTTGATGGTGCTTTGATGGATTAAAGTCAGTTTTATTCCTCTTTTGCTTTGCCGTGCTGTCAGAATGGATAATGCAGATTCCCCCAGGCAGCACGTCCCCTGGGAGCAGAAAGCCCTGCCATCAGCCTGGCTGTGTTCCAAGGCTCCTGCCAGGCCTCTGCGAGGCAGGCAGCTCTCCAGAGCCCAGCCCTTGGGCTTGGCACTCCTGGCTGGAGAGCAGGAGTTATGAACCCCCTGCACCTTGCTCCTTTTGGCTGGGGGGAGCCCTGGCAGCCCCTCCCCACTGACAGACACCTGCAGGGTGGCACCAAACCAGGTGAGGGCAGGGCCGAGGCCCAGCAGGGCAGGGAGAGGCAGAGCTCCTCACTGAGACATGAAGGGACAGGTAAAGGGTTTTCACATCAATGCTGAGCATAAAAAACTCCAATTTATAGCACAGCTCAGTTCGCAGTCCTAGAGGCCCCACAGGGACCTGTGGATGTAGTACAGAAATACATCCATCCACACCACAAATCTGATTATGTATGAACACAGAGTCAGAGAATAATTAAGGTTGGAAAAGCCCTCTAAGATCTTCGAGCCCAGCACTGCCAGGTTCCACCAAACCCACCAAGCCATGGCCCCCAGTGCAGGGATGGGCACTCCAAACCTCCCTGGGCACCTGTGCCAGTGCCTGACCCCTCTTTCCATAAAGAAATTATCCCAAAATCCACCCTGAGCCCACCCTGGCCCAGCCTGAGGCCGTTCCCTCTGCTCCTGTCCCTGTTCCCTGGAGCACAGCCCGACCCCCCCGGCTGTCCCCTCCTGGCAGGAGCTGTGCAGAGCCACAAGGGCCCCCTGAGCCTCCTTTGCTCCAGGCTGAGCCCCTTCCCAGCTCCCTCAGCTGCTCCTCATCACCCTCCATCCTCATTTGTTATCCCAGCATTTATTATACAGAAAATAATTATGTGCAAGGAATAAATCAATTCATTGGAGGGACAAAAAACTTTCCCTCCACATTCTGATTTTGCAGCTGATCAAGAAAATGAGGAGGGACCTTGTCCAGCACAGCCACTCTCTGAGTGCCTGGTGAGCCCAGTCCATGAGACAACCACTGCCTGTTCCACACACAGTCTGCTGGGTAGATCACAGCTGGGATAAAAAATCAGGATTCAGTGCACTGATGGGGCTGATTTGCATCTCCATGCTGGCATTTCACCCTGCACATCACAGACCTGTGTAACCCCTCCCTATTCCTGTTCCTAAATTCAGCATTCCCTGGCTGACCTTTAGGTGTAGAAACTGAGGGGACATCACAGAGGTGCAATGGCACAGGCCAGGGCAAACAACTTGTGTTATTATTTAGCTAGGGCATTTTTGGGGACTGTTTTGGGGCTAAGAGCTTTTTTTAAATTGTTGTTGTAGTTCCCATCTGCAGTTTCTTGGTCAGTCATTGTTCATTGTCTTTTATTTATCTAGTGAAGGGGGTTTTGGTGCTTCTCCCTCCTCTCCCACACGTCCCATGCAGTTGTTCAGTGGGTGCACTGCTTGATAGATTTATCTGTCTCTCTGTCCATCTATCATCACCCTTTTTATCTCTATTTATCCACCTGCTGTCTCAGTTTTGTTATTTTTATCAAATCTAATTTGTCACTTCTGTTTCCCCCCGGTACCATCAGAGGTTTCTCCAGCTCAGTGCCTCTGTTGGCTGCTCCCTCATTAGTGGGGGTTCCTCATTAAAAAGGTTTGCACCAGTGGGCTGTGGCTGCTACAGCCCCTCCTGGGGCTGGGGGCGTTGCTGGCACCCAGGGGGAGGCAAATGCCAGCTGAGAGCCTGATTTGGCACAGGAGGGAGCTGGGGGCACACAGGGGCACTGCAGGAAGGAGGAACACAGGAGTGACACTCCCCAAGGCCTTTGGGGAGCGTTAAAGGGAAGAAAGAGCCTGAGGTCTGCAAGGAAAAGGAGGTGGGACAGCAGGAGATGGGGCTGGAAGGGTTTGTGGATGAAGATTGGCTGAGCCTGGACAAGTGAGGTACTTGGTGGCTTCAGGCAGCCTGGGAACAATGGCCTTGCTCTGCTGGGCCGGGTTAGCAAAGTGCTGCAGAACCGCTGTGCCCAAAAAATGGGCCAGAACCTGTGAGGGGAGGTATCAGCCAGCCTGAACAAACATTTGTGCCCCAAAAAGGACCAGAACCTGTGAGGGGAGGTATCAGCCAGCACTGAACAAACCTTTGTGCCCCAAAAAGGACCAGAACCTGTGAGGGGAGGTTTCAGCCAGCCTGAACAATGCCTGAGGAGCAGGAGGAGGCAGCTGGTGCTGCTCAGTTCAGGTTCTCTCCTGTGCAGGATGGACACAGCTCTGCTCCCCTGAGCTGGGGCACAGGAGGTCTGGAGCTTCCCAGGGACCTTGGATGTTCTGGAGATGTCCCTGAGGCAGTGACCTGCCCTGCAGGACAGGGAAGGCCTGGGAAGCACCTCTGGTTTTGGGGGAACTGGTAGGTGGGAGCCCATGGGTGGGAGCTCTGGAGGGTAAAGGAGCTCAGGGCACCCGGCAGGGGTTCTAGGAGAGCTGCCCCAGCAGGAGAATGGTCCCTTCCCGCTCTCAGGAAAGTCAGCAGTCCAGTTTGGCTAAAGAGGGAGCTCCTGCCTGAGCTCCAGCACAGGAGGAGAATGTCTTGGTTTGGAAAGACAGGAGTCCGCTAAGGAAGGCAGGAGCCTCCCCTGAAATGGAGAATGTAAACCCTCCCCACCCCTCCCAATTGCTATAAATTTTAAATTAAGGGGCTTTCAGGCAAAAATATGGGAGCAGGAAATAACAGTTCTTTGATAGGGAAGAAAAAACCAAAAGGATAAAATAAACAATGCAGTACACTAGAACAACACTGCCAGAGTCAGAACCCAACCTGACACCCTGTGGGTCAGGGTGCTGGCAGCAGTGCCATTGGAATTGTGGCTCAGCCCTCCTGCAGTGTCAGGGGTGGTTCTGCTGGAGCAGGGATCCTGGAGAAAGGTGCAGTCTCTGCCTCTGAAGATCCAGTGGAAGAAGAGACAGCTGCTGTTCCTCTGGGAAATCCAGTGGAGAAGCCGTGCTGGTGTTCCAGAATCTCCAGATTATATCCAGGCAGGAATGCTTGGCTCCTCCCTCTGGGCTCACATCTCCCAATGGGATGCTGTAGTTCTTATCAGTCATGCAGGGACATTCAATAGCTGTTATCAGCAATGTCCCCTCCCAAGGGAGGAGTGATTGTGGTCACTCAAAGAGAGAGATAAGGCAAACTGCCCACTTGACAAAGGTAATCAGCCATACAGATGGTAATGGAAAACATCTTGCCTTGCAATCTGGAACAGACACTCAGAGGAGGGGGAAGGGCTGGGAAAGGTGTGCTGCAGAAGCATTGTCCCAGCATGCAGGTGAGGTGTTGGGAAAGCCAAAGCTCACCTTGAACTGAAGGCTCCAAGGGATGCCAGGCATGGCCATGGAAAGGGCAGGGATAACCAAGGGGCTCGGGATGGGCCATGGAGTGACAGGGATGCAGAAAAGGCTCAGTCAGTGCCTCCTTTCCTTCTGTTCCCATTGACAAAGATTCCCAGGACTCTAGAGTTGGAGAGGGGGTTCCAGGAGAGCAGCTCTCAGTGCCAGAGGGGGATCAAGTTGGGAATCCCTCGAGGGATCCAAACCCACCTCAGTCTGTGGGACAAGCAGGGCACATTTACGGTGCTCAGCAGCCAGGCACTGTCAGAGCACTCTGTCACTTCTCTGGGAGGTGAAGGAGCTTGGAGGAGACTCCCAGGAGCTGCAGGGAACCTCCCACCACAGCCAGGTCTGCAGGAGGGGTGGAAGGAGGAGCAGCACGTGAAGGGGCCAGGTGCCAGAGAACGTGCATCAGCTGCCCCCAGCTCTGAGCAAACCTCACCTTGCAGAGCCCCCAGGTGCCACTGACATATTTTATGAAAATCCCTTGACCAGGATTTTTCTCCTGAGAAGCTGAGAAACCTCAGAAAAGAAATGTAAACATTAATTATCTGATGTGGCTGTGGAATGTGGTCTGGAGCTTGCTTACCAACAGGCGCATCTGTGGTTCCATGTGAATTGTTTTTACTTAACGACCAACCCCAGTCCAGCTGTTGAGACTCTAGTGAGTCATGAGTTTTTATTATCATTCTTTTCTAGCCTTCTGTTTTCTCCTTTCTCTTTCTTTACTATAGTTTTAGTATAGCATTTTCATATAATATAATATAATATAATATAATATAATATAATATAATATAATATAATATAATATAATATAATATAATATAATATAATATAATATAATATAATATAATATAATATAATATAATATAATATAATATAATATAATATAATATAACATAACATAACATAATATGTCATAAAATAATAAATCAGCCTTCTGAAACATGCAGTCAAGATTCTCATCTCTTCCCTCATTCTGGGGACCCTCAAACACTCCCTGGGGGCTGTGGGCAGGGCTGGGAGAGTGGCTGGGGGCAGCAGGAGGGGGCAAACAGCATCACTGCCCCAGCCTGGCACTGCTGCCAGGGACAGGACCATGTGAAGCCTTCAGTTCATAGCTCGTGTGAGATCTCTGGGTAATGGAAAAGAACCAGCTGGGATTTGTCAGAAACAAATCATTGCAAATCAGAGCCCTTTTTTTGACGGTAACAGTAACCAGTGGATGAAGAGAAGCAATAGATGTGAAGTCTCTTGACTTTAAGGCTGTTAAGAGAGCACAAGAGGATGTTCCTGAGCAAAGCAGGGAAACAGATCCGGATTTCTTGAGAGGATGGGGGTGCAAGCAGGGGAAGGCTGTTCCCAGAGAGCTCCTGCAAAGCCCTGTCCCAGCAGGACAGACAGGGCTGGCCTGAGACTGATCCTGTTTGCAGTTCTAATTCTTGGTTTACAGGATGGAACTGGGAGGCTGAGCCCTGTGAAGAATGCCCAGCTGGAGTGAAGGGCAGGATTCAAACCAGAGTGGCTTGGATGAAATTCAAATGCTCTAAAAGCAGTCACCTAAAAGGGGCTGTGGAGAGGATGGAGCCAAACTCTTCTCAGGGCTGCATAATGAGGTTGAACAGAGGATGGGCATGAGTTGCAACTGGGAAAATTTCCAGGGAAATATTCTTCACTTTCAGAACTAGAGAGGTGGGGAAAATCTCAATCCCTGGAATTTTTCTAAACCAGAACTGAGAAGCCTGGTCCAGGTTTAGAGTTAGCCCTGCTTAGAGCAGAAAAGGGAAGGAGAGACCTCTAAGGCCCCTGGCAACCAAAATCTTTCTATTATTCTATGACAACAACTCAGCTGGGCATTTGCCATCCTCAGCTGTCCCAGGCCAGGCTGGACAGGGCTTGGAGCAGCCTGGGACAGTGGGAAGTGTCCCTGCCCAGGCCAGGGGTGGCACTGGAAGGGCTTTAAGGTCCCTTCCAACCCAAACCATTCCAGGACTGCACAGTTCCATGATTTGAGGCCTGAATAGCTCAGGAGGGAAGGAGCAGCTGTGCAGAAGGCAAAGAAACTCCAGAGGAGCTGAGAGAGGAAATCCGGTGCCCCCCAAGAGGGACAATCCCTCAGGCAAAGCAGACTGGCTGCAGGGTTTCATCCCCTTCCCAAGGGATGAGATCCTGGTCCCTGCTCTTTGACCAGCCCTCTCCAGCATTTCTAACAGCAGCCCTGCTTTGGAAGGCCATGGGTGACTGTGAGTGAATTCCTTATCCCAGCAGGAGATGTTTTCCAGGCCACTGCTCCTGGCTTTCACACTTGTAAAGGTTTTAAGTTGTTTTCCCTATTTGCATGACAAATATCATACAATTTTTGGACACACAGAGCTGCATCCCCAGATTCCTCTTCTCTCAGGCTGCATGCAGCTGCAGAGCAAAGATTCTCTCCCTGAGCCTGCCTCTCCCAGGCAGAAAACAAAGGAGTTTCAGTAATGCGAGGTATCTCTCAGGTAGATATTTTATTGTTCTTTCCACAGTGCCCAGGATTGTCCACAGGGGGAAGGGAAGGGAAGGGAAGGGAAGGGAAGGGAAGGGAAGGGAAGGGAAGGGAAGGGAAGGGAAGGGAAGGGAAGGGAAGGGAAGGGAAGGGAAGGGAAGAGAGAAGAGGGAAGAGAGAAGAGAGAAGAGAGAAGAGAGAGAAGAGAGGAGAAAAGAGAAGGTTCCTCTCTGGGCAGGGCCAAAGATGCAGCTGGGTTTGGAGATGCTCCTGGGCCTCAGCAGGAGCATCAGAGAAGCAGGGGCTCAAGCAGCTGCGCTGGCTTTGGGCTGGAGGGCAGTGAAGGAGCCCTGGAGCTGGGATAAGGGGTTCAGGGCAGGTGGGATGTGGTGGCTCAGTGCTGTGCTCAGGTGTGGCAGGTCTGGAGGAGCAGCCAGACCTCTCCTCCCAGGGCTCCACCTTCCCCCACCCTATTTCTGTTCATATTTGCCTGGAGCAGAGGGCAGATAAATTCCTGGTGAGCTCTTAGGAAAGTTATCCATGTTAGGACTCGGGGTCACAGGCACTGAGGGACATCCCTCTTTTAGTGGCAGGGTTGGACATCAGTGCTTGGGTCTGTGACAGTCTGAGCTGCAGGGATCTCCCTGCACCCCTGTCAAGGGCTGACACAAAATGCTCTCACCCTTCCTTACAACAGGCAAAGAGCCTGACCCCTGCAGGAATCCATCCCTGCCTCCCAGCATGCAGGGGAGGTGTGGGAAAGCCAAAGCTCACCTTGAACTGAAGGCTCCAAGGGATGCCAGGCATGGCCATGGAAAAGGCAGGGATAGCCAAGGGGATGGGATGGGCCATGGAGTGACAGGGATGCAGAGAAGGCTCAGTCAGTGCCATCCTGCTCACACAGCTCCGGGCTGGCTCTTGGAGACTCTCTGCCCCAATTAACAAATCCCTATCAAAGGTCTTGGCTCCTTTGCATCTTCTCATAAGGCTAAAAGGACAATGGCAAACTCTCCAAGGTCTCATACCAAACCCTGGCTGATGCTTTATCTCCATTTCCCTCCTCCACTAAAGAGTGGGGACATAAATCCTGGATTTCCACAGCCTCTCCCATGTTCTCAGAATCATGGAATGGATTGGGTTGGAAGGGACATTAAAATCCACCCAGTGCCACCCTGCCATGGCAGGGACACCTCCCACTGTCCCAGGCTGCTCCCAGCCCCAGTGTCCAGCCTGGCCTTGGGCACTGCCAGGGATCCAGGGGCAGCCCCAGCTGCTCTGGGCACCCTGTGCCAGGGCCTGCTCACCCTGCCAGGGAACAATTCCTAATTCCCAATATCCCATCCATCCCTGCCCTCTGGCAGTGGGAGCCATTCCCTGTGTCCTGTCCCTCCAGCCCTTGTCCCCAGTCCCTCTGCAGCTCTCCTGGAGCCCCTTTAGGTGCTGGTGTTCTCCTGAAAGAGCAGAGGTGGAGCACCACTGCCTGCCAGCCTGGCAAGATGTGTGTGCCCTGTCCCCTGTGTGTGTGCCCTGTCCCCTGCAGGGCTCCCAGGGACAGCTCAGCTGCCTGGGGCACAGAGAATTTGCTTCCCATGTGAGGATTACAAAGGAGGTTTAGAAACATTTCTTGGGGAGTTTTTTTTTAAAGCTTTTGTATTCTGCTCGGATGGTGTTTCTCTCCAAGCAGAAGGAGCTCCCCCCACCCAAAAATAAAAAAAAAGGAAGAAAAGGTTAGGCCAAGCCTGTGCTTGGATGAAATCCCTGGAAGTGTTTGGCTCCTTGTGCAGCTCAAATGCTGCATTTGCCTGACTAAGACACAGCCTCTCCTGCTGGGCTTCTCATGGGTTCAGGAGCTTAAACTGGATTTCCAGCAAGGACAGGGTCTGAGTCCCCAGCCATGGCAGGGAGCATTTCCCTGGGGCTGCAGAGCAGGAGTCACCTCCTGTGCCTCGGTCCCTGCTCAGGGCAGCAGCAGCAGCTGGGTGGGAGCGGCCCCATTCCCATTCCCTGGGCTGTCACGGGCATTGTGAAAGGGCCACTCATTGCAATGCTCCGTTTCAATCTCCTCAGCGCTGGCAGGAGCTCTGCGGGCACAGGAGGCAGTGCTGATTCAATGTTCAGTGCTGAGCCTGGGGATGATCCCAGCGTGTCCCATGGGGGGATGGGAACAGAGCAGGAGCAGCCTCCTCACCCCAGGCACAGCTGGGCAACGGGGCAGCTTGGAAAGCGAGTGTGTGCTCAGAGGGGACGTTTGAGATGATTTTCACAGACTCACAGAAGGTTCTGAGTTGGAAGGGACCCAAAGGAGCATCGAGTCCATCTGGGGATGGCCCCTGTGGGGATGGAACCCACTGGGGGCTGTCAGTACCAGGCTCTGACCAGCTGAGCCAGCCCCAGCTCACCCTCGGACAGAAGCTGCAGCTGGGCTCCAGCCCTGGGGGGACCAGAGCTGTGAGAGGAGCCAGGATGGCAGCCTGGGCTAGCTGGGGTGGGCTGGGGAGCTCCCCAGCTCTGCCCATGCCATGCCATGCCATCACATCCCATCCCATCCCAGGCCATGCCATGCCATGCCATGCCATGCCATGCCATGCCATGCCATGCCATGCCATGCCATGCCATGCCATGCCATGCCATGCCATGCCATCCCATCCCAGCCCATCCCAGCCCATCCCATCCCAGGCCTTTGTGGGATGGAGCCAGGACATTCCAGGTGCCCCAGGGTGTCCCTGAGGGGGCTGGGCAGCTCGGGGGGCTCAGCTCTCAGCCCCCATGGGGGCTCAGGGTATCCCAAGCAGCTCAGGGCTGTCGCTGGTGTCACATCCTGCCACCACGCAGTGGGATGTGACCCTGACACCCACTGGGCAGCTCAGCAGGTTTATCTGCTCATCCCAGCCTTGGCAGGGATGCAGACAGGGAATTCCTGCTGCAGGGTGTCCCAGTGAGGCCCCAGGGGCTGGAAGGATCAGGCAGCAGTGGGAGCAGGGCTTTGTCTCCCTTGCTGGCCCAGAATTATCTGCTTTGGCAAAGGGAGAGGGAGCATCCCCCACCCTCTCCAGGGCACAGAGGGCTCTGGCCAGCCGGACAGGTCTCTGCAGCCCCTCCAGGCTGCTGGCCCAGTTTCACCTCTTCCAGAAGCGCCTGCTGAACTAGCCATGGGCATCAGTGTCCTGGTGGCATCAGGCTCTGGGGCTGCAACCCAGCCTGGATTCCTCTGGAGGTGATCAGGCCGTGCCCATGTTGGTGGGTGCCAGGTGATTTCTCAGCTGGTGGCTCCTGCTCAGGGTCACATCAGGGGGACACAGGGGGCACTGCCAGGGAATCTCCCCAGCCATGAAATCAGACAGAGGCCCCCAAGCAAGCGAGCACTGGCAGTGTCAGGAGGCAGCAGAGCTGCACTTGTTGGTGTTTTCTCCTGGAAAAAAGACATTGTGGGAGTCCTTCTGCCCACAGAACGTTTTCCCACCTCCAGGCTCCATGCAGGGATGCAGGCAATGACACATGGCTGCCTCGAGTCTCCCCCGGGCTCTCATCCCCAAGAGATTCCTGCTTGGAAGGGGCAGGGGGCCGTGCCTGGGGCACTGCTGGAGGCACTGGGGAGTGTCCCAGGTGGGATCCAGCAGGAGCCAGAGCAGACACAGCAACCCCTCAGAGCTTCAGCCACTCAGGGTGGCAGCACCCAGCGGGGCCAGCTGGGAAAGGACCTCTGGTGTCCCCTCGTGCTCCAGCAGGGCCCTCGCAGAGCTCAGGGCACAGCAGGCTGTGCTCACAGCTCTGCCATGGCCCCAGCGAGGAGCCCCCAGAGCCTCTCTGGGCTCTGCTCAGGGCTGGCACTGCCCAGGGCAGCAGCTCTGCCTCCTGGGCAGGGGCAGCTCCTGGGCTCAGGCCCTGCCCGTGGCTCTGGGGCCATGGCTGGGCCTGGAGCAGAGCCTGGGGCTGCCCTGAGCCTGCACACAGGGACAGACTGGGGGACACACGGACACACAGACAGGGACAGACTGGGGGACACACGGACAGACAAGGACAGACAGGGACACACAGGGGGACACAGGCACAGACAGACACATAGGGACACCCAGGCCCCCCAGGGCTCAGCCCCTCTCTCTCCCTGGGCTCCTCTCCAGGCTGAGCAGCCCCAGCTCCCTCAGCCTCTCCTGGCCCCGAGCTGCTCCAGCCCTTGCTCAGCACTTCAGGTGCTGGGAGGGGCTCTGGGGTCTCCCAGAACAGCCCCAGCCCTCCCACCCTGGGCACAGAGAGAGGAATAAGCAGACATGGCTGGAATTCCTGCACTCCACACGGGCCTTGGGCCTGCCATGCCAGTCCTGCAAGGACAAGGGAAATTTTCCATTCCAGCTCCTCTAGGAATCATTGTGTGTCCAGGCAATGCCGGGACACTGGAGATCAGGCAGGTGGAGGATATAAGGAGCTTATAAGGGTGGCAGAGAGTAGAGGAGCTGTGGGGCCATGGCAGGGTGATGAGCAGGGTGGGCAGCCCTGGCACAGGGTGCCCAGAGCAGCTGGGGCTGCCCCTGGATCCCTGGCAGTGCCCAAGGCCAGGCTGGACATTGGGGCTGGGAGCACCTGGGACAGTGGGAGGTGTCCCTGCCATGGCAGGGGGGGATGGGATGAGCTTTAAGGTCCCTCCCAACCCAAACCAGTCTGGGATTCTGGGATTTTGGGACACTCAGCTCTTGATCCCCCTTTCCCCGCACATCCAAGCTCCCTCCTCCCTGCCTGGCTGCTCACAAAGCTGGGAGAGGCCTCCTTATGCTTAGAGCAAAAGGGCACCACGTCCTTCCCAGTGCCCCATTCAGCCTGCAGGAACTGGGAGCTGCAGGAACTGGGAGCTGCAGGAACAGAGCTCTGGGCACCATAGGACCCAGGCACTGGGCCCTGCAGGAAGCAGGCCCATGGGATGCTGTTCCTCCTGTTCCCCAGCCCAGACACATCCCTGCTTGCAGCCTTCCCCTCCTGCCCCAGCCCATGTGAGCAGTGCCCCAGTGCCCGCAGGGCTGGGTGCTCCCTGCAGGAGCCGAGCTCTGGGCTGGCTCCATGGCCCATGGCAGCAGCAGGGCAGGATTGGGCTGGCTGCCTGAGGGATGCCTGGGAAAGGCTGAGCATGGTAAGCAGGGCTCTGGGTGGCCGCTCTCACACGTGTCCTTCAGCAGGAACTTGTAACGGGCAGCTGCCTTTGCCTGCTGTGAATTAAGGAAAACAGATGTGACATTTAAAGCTTCTCATGGCACCGTTGTGTGCTAGCTAGAGCTGCATTCTTTCAGCAAGGTCTGATAAAAATAATGAGCAGGTGACTCTCCTTGCAACTTCTTGGCATTTATTTTCAATGTCCTTAACTGCTTCATTCCCCAGAGTGCTGACAGCAGCACTCACCCGCTCCAGGCAGGAGTATTCACAAAGATTTCCTTTTGAGGACCAGATATGCCATGGAAACCCTCCAGGAACTGATGTGAATGGGCCAAACACTCCTGGTTTGTGTCACTGCAAACCTGCGGAGCCACTGGGGCATAACTCATGGAGTGAAGCCAGAGCTCAGCTGAGGAAAGTTCAGCCCCAGATTCTGGGCTGTGCCTGGATTTCCTCAAACTCCTTTTTTCCTCAGACTTCTGTTTTTTCATACAAAATAGGATCTGGAGCCCCAGGAGAGGCTGAGGGAGCTGGGAAGGGGCTCAGCCTGGAGCAAAGGAGGCTCAGGGGGCCCTTGTGGCTCTGCACAGCTCCTGCCAGGAGGGGACAGCCGGGGGGGTCGGGCTGTGCTCCAGGGAACAGGGACAGGAGCAGAGGGAACGGCCTCAGGCTGGGCCAGGGCAGGGCCAGGGTGGATTTTGGGGTAATTCCTTCATGGAGGGGGCAGCCAGGCACTGGCACAGCTGCCCAGGGAGGTTTGGAGTGCCCATCCCTGGAGGTGCCCAAGGAAGGCCTGGATGTGGCACTCAGTGCTCAAGGCTGGGGACAAGGTGGGCATTGGGCACAGCTGGGACTCGACAGGCTGGGAGGACTTTTCTTACCTCAGGGATTCTGGGAAAATGTCTGTGAGCACCCAACACACTGAGTGCATCCAGGAGGAAAAGGCCAATGCCAGAGACATCTGAGGGATTCATTTGGGAAAATTGCCTTGGTTTTAAAGCCTGGGTTTTCAGCAACAATTTGATGTGGATTCACAGAATATCACCTTGTAGTGACCAAGCCAGAGAACCTCCACCTCCATCCTTCTCCTCCTAGGTCCATGAGCAACACCCAACTCAGCCTGGCAACTGTGTGGCCTCCAGAGCCCATCCCTGCTCTTGTGCCAGGCAGTGTCTGACAGGAGCCCTCAGCCCGTGCCAATGTCCCCTGCTCTGCCCCCGTGTCCCTGGGACCTGCCTCTTGTCCTTAAAGGGGTCAGGTGTCACCCACTGACCTCGGCCTGGGACATCCTGTCCAGAAACCCCCAGCTCTTCTCAGCAGGGCTCATTCCAGCTCACCCCCACAGCTGTGGCTGCACCCAGCTCCTGCCCCACCCTCACTGAGACATGCCCCAGGCAGGGACAGCTCCTCCTGGGGACAGCTCCATCTCTGCTCTGGGACAGGGACAGGGACAGGGACAGGGACAGGGACAGCTCCATCTCTGCTCTGGGACAGGGACAGCACCCAGGGCATGGCTGGAGCTGGGCCAGGGCAGCTCAGGCTGAGCTCAGGGCAAGGTTCTTCCCCCAGAGGGTGCTGGCACTGCCCAGGCTGCCCAGGGAATGGGCACGGCCCCGAGGCTGCCAGAGCTCCAGGAGCCTTTGGACAGCACTGCCAGGGATGGACAGGGTGGGATTGTTGGGAGTCTGGGCAGGGACAGGGGTGGGACTGGATGATCCTGGGGGTCCCTCCCGATTCAGGACATTCTGGGATTCTCCTTACAGAACTGTTTTTTGTCAAGTCTGGCATTTTCTGGCATATTTCCCTCTATTCAGGAGAGCAGCATTAACAGGATCACTTTTAGAACCTACTTTTAGGTACTTGCACAGAGAAAGAAGATGTGCAGATTTTGATGGATAAATCCAGTTTTTCTTTCCTACTTACCCAGAATACCAAAGTTTTTTTGTTTCTCCTGTGAAAGCCAAGACTACTTTTTAAAAAAGTTCTCATTTTTATTAAAATTTTTCATTAAAAATAATCAGGTTTTTTCAGAGATTTTTCCAAATGTCCTTGAATTTTACAGATTTTTTTCCTTTTGCCCTCTTTCCCTCCTTCCTCCCTGCTCCTGAGCCCTGCTAAAGATAAAGCCACTTCCCAGTAACAACAAATATCCACAAATTTAACTCCAAGCTGTTTGAACTATTTGTAGGGCTCCTGTTGCCTGTGCTGATGGCAGCAGCCAGGGGCCCTGAGCAGGAAACGAGCATTCTGTGAGCACCACGCACCAGCTGGGGAGCAGATTCTGTGGAGCCTGGGGAGGTCCTGACTCCATCTGGGATGCCAAGGCCCGACCATAAATCTTCCTGCTTGGAGCCCATCCTGGCTGCTGCTCAGCCCACTCCCTTGCAGGGAGCTCCTTCTTGCATCCCAGCAGCCCCCCAAGGGCAGGAGATGGGGCTGGGCCTGTGCCTGCAAATTTGGTTCCATTAGTATTGGGTTAATTAGCTGGAAACACAAAAAATGGGTTTTTTCTGTCATTGTGTGGGTTTTCAGTGAGTTCCCAGTGGCACAGTTTGCCCACAGCTCTGTGAAGTCCTGGGTGATGCTGGCCGGGGGCTCGGTACAAATCACAAACAGGGCAGGGCTGCTGGGAACGTGCCTTGAGCTGTTTGATTTTCCACCATCACTCTCATTACATGGTGATGACAATGGGAAGCTGCCAGCAGCTCACATCTTAGGCAGCAAACAAAGAACTTAATGTTACAACTCACTTTATAAGTGTTTTGACCAATCACACAAAGCAAAAGCACATTGACAGTAGTTCTATCCAACCACTATAAGCACATGTACCTTTGGTTAAACAATGCTTGCTTATTTCAAATAAAATACTTACTTTTAAGTCTTCAAACACAATGCACAGAGCTCCATTATTAAGCTTCAAACTTCTTAATATTTTGCTAGATAAACTTTTCTGTAGCTTAGAGAGTATTTTGTCTGCTGCTTAACTCTAATCACAGTTCTACTGCCTCTAAAACCTGCCTTTTGCAGCTTTCTCAAAACCCTCTAATTTTGTAAATTCCCACACTGGGAGGCCCCTGGGGTGGTGCAATCAGTGCCCTGCTCCCCTGCACTGCCCAGTGAGCATTCTGTGACAGCCCCAGCTCAGCCCAGTGCCAGGGAAACCCTGCCAGGGCTGGCAGCACCAGGACGGGGCTGGGAGGGCCCCAGGAGAGCAGCAGAGCCCAGCAGAGGACACTGCCCTGTAGCCATGCTATTTTGTGAAAAATCCTTTCCTTAGGACTTTTCCTCCTGAGAAGCTGAGAGGCCTCAGGAACAAAATGTAACCAATGGTTATCTGCTGCTGTGGAATGCAACAGGTGCATCTGTGATTGGCTCATGTGGTTGTTTCTAATTAATGGCCAATCACAGTCAGCTGGCTCGGACAGAGAGTCCGAGACAGAGCCTCTGTTATCATTCTTTCTTCTATTCTTCGCCAGCCTTCTGATGAAATCCTTTCTTCTATTCTTTTAGTATAGTTTTAATATAATAAAATAATAAAATAATAAATCAGCCTTCTGAAACATGGAGTCAGATCCTCAACTCTTCCCTCATCCTCGGAGCCCTGTGAACACGGTCACACTTCCCACAGCTCCTGGTGCCATTCCAGACTGAGCTCTGCTCTCAGCTCCCCCAGGTGCCCCCTGAGCTGCCCGGGTGTGGGCGTGATGGGGGTGGGATGGTGGGGACAGACAGAGACCAGAGATCTCTGAGGCCAGGTCAGGAACTTGGGGTTCATTGCCAAGGGCCTGGGTGCAGGGCCCTGCTGGGAGCTGCCAGCCACAGCTGGAGCAGGCCTGAGAGAAGTAAAGAGAGTGGGAAAGAGAGAGAAGGCAAGAGTGTGGTAAAGAGGATGAGAGAGCGAGGTTCCCGTTCCAATACAATAAATCTTCTTCTGTGTTGAATATTCTAATTCTCACTAACTGCCCTAGGGTGACGTTCTGATGCTGTATCCCCATCCCTGTGCTCTGTCCATGCTGGATATCATGTTCTGTGCCTCCAGGACTGGCTCTGAAGAGCGAATGGTTTGTTTTGGTTTTGCTCTCAGCCGCTCCCCCACGGCTGGCAGGACACACACACAGGGCAGTGCATGGTGCTGCTTTTGCTTTTTGCTTTGCTTTTCACTTTGCTCTTGCTCCTGCTTTGCTCCTGCTTTGCTCTTGCTTTTTGCTCCTGCTCATTAGTTAGTTTAGCTAAGCAGTCCAAATTTTCCCTGCACTGTTTCTCCTTTCCCTTTTTTGGAGCTACTCGAGCCTGCTCCGGACTGGGGCCTGGGAACAGCGAGAGTTTGCACCTTGTGGCTGCAGCAGCTGCCCCAGCACAGGAGGGACTGAGAACAGAGCGACCACCTCCAGAGAGACTTTCTGAATTTGTCATCTTTGTCAGAGCGGTGACAGAGTGGTGTCACCTGGTATTGCTCATTTGTGTGCTGGGGGTGCTGTGCCTGTTAAATGAACAGGTTCTGTGTGCTGGGGGTGCTGTGCCTGTTAAATGAACAGGTTCTGTGTGCTGGGGGTGCTGTGCCTGTTAAATGAACAGGTTCTTTCCACTTGTCTGCAAGGAATCCTTCCCAACCCAGTTGTGGGGAGGGGCTGTGTGGGTTTGCTTTCTGGAGGGGCCCTTTTGGGGGTTTTCTCCCAAATTTGCCCTAAACCAGGACACTAACCAATCTAGTACAAGTTACAAATCCTACAGCATTTCCATACAGCCTATAAGAATCATTACATTACCACACTGTGTTACATTTTAAACCCTAAAAAATCCTCTTTGGGCCCCTTCTGCCAAGCTGCAGGGTCTGCTCTGACCCTTGGACCTGTCTGCAAGCAGAGAGTGTTGTTTCATCAAAAGGGAATTACCTTCAGCTGGCCACACCATTGTTTTCCAGTTGTTCAGTAACTGAGGGATCTCAAAGCTTGCTTTCATTTCAATCTCACTTATAGTTTCCATATTCTCAGAATCTTTTGCCAGGCAATCATATTGATAAGGCTTTCCTGCTTCATCTTCCCCAACACCCAGGCCTGTCCTGCCCATGGCTGACAAACCCTGCTGGTGGCCACTCCAGCCACCCTGGCTTTGGCTCTTCCTGCTGCTCCTTGCTGCTGGCCAAGGGGCCCAAAGCAGGAGCTCTGTGTCCCTGCCCTCTGCCCTTGGCCATCTGATGCTCAGGTCTCCAGGGTTTCAAGCCTTGCTCCACACACAAACCTCCCCCAAAACCTGTAGGTGAGCTGCAGGTGACATCCCGTGACTGCAGCACCTGGAGCTGCCCCAAACCCAGCCCTGGCCCTGCTGTGTGCTCTGGGTGCCCTCCCAGGGGCTCTTTGTTCCCAGAGCCAGCTGATCTCCCCTCTCCCTCCCCTTCCCCCTCTCCTCTCCCTCTCCTCTCGCTCAGGATGCCCCAGCTGGTTGGATTCAGGGTGCAGGGTGGATTGGCTGAGACCTGGCAGAGTGGGGGAGCCCAGCAGGGAAGAGCAGGATGCTCTTCCAGCTGGGAATCCAGGCTCACCAGGTGTCCCTGAGCTGGAAGCATTGTTATAACACATTGCTATAACACATTGTTATAACACATTGTTATAACACATTGCTATAACACATTTCTCTATCCAGGTGTGACAGAAGCCTTCAGTCGGGGGGAGCAGAGACCCTCCCCTGCTGGGAGCTGTGGGAATGGGGATCCTCTGATGGGAGAAGGGTGGGCAGGCCCTGGCACAGGGTGCCCAGAGCAGCTGGGGCTGCCCCTGGATCCCTGGCAGTACCCAAGGCCAGGCTGGACACTGGGGCTGGGAGCAGCCTGGGACAGTGGGAGGTGTCCCTGCCATGGCAGGGGTGGCACTGGATGGGCTTTAAGGTCCCTACCCAACCAAACTTTTCTGTGATTCTGTAAAATTAAGAACCTCAAACATGGAGAGCCCAGAGCAGTTTCTCACCTCCCTGCACTCCACTGGACCAAGGGAACTGCTCTGCCATGCAAAGATCATCGGCTGTTGAGATAAATTAAGTCCCTTAATCCCTTAAATGTCTCCAGGCTTTATCTCGAGATGGCATCTTGTAAATTTGTGCTGTTTGGATCCTCACTAAACTGCTCTTGGGCAGTGCCAGGGGTGGGTGATGCTGCAGGTGAGAGGCAGATGCCCAGTGTGACCCCAGAGGAGATGCCCCAGCTCCTGTGGCCCCAGAGGACGGGCTGTGGCACTGGACACGGCCCCAGCCAGCCCATGAGCAGCACAGAGCCCTGGAACACACTCTGCTTGCCTGCTGGGATGTGTGGTTGTGGGTAAGTGCAGAGAGTCTGCAGCCCCAGATTAGATTAAGATTATTTGTAAAGGCTTTTTCTTTACATATGTTTGCCCTCGTGCTGCACAGCTGTGGGCAAAGCCTCTTGGAGCTGCTAATCCCCTGCACAGCTGTGCAGGCTGATGTGCTGCTCCTGCCTGGCTGGGCAGTGCAGAGCATCCTCCTTCCTGCACTGAAACTCCAGCAGAGCCTCCTGCTGAGCCTGCAGCATTTCCATGCCCTGGGTCTCCTCCCATGGACTTGGACTCCAGGTTAATATAATATAATATAATATAATATAATATAATATAATATAATATAATATAATATAATATAATATAATATAATATAATATAATATAATATAATATAATATAATATAATATAATATAATATAATATAATATAATATAATATAATATAATATAATATAATATAATATACATCCAGGTATGCCCCAGGTGCCTTGGGGATCTTCCCCCAGAGGGTGCTGGCACTGCCCAGGCTCCCCAGGGAATGGGCACGGCCCCGAGGCTGCCAGAGCTCCAGGATCACTCCAGGGATGCCCAGGGTGGGATTTTAGGATGTCTGTGCAGGGCCAGGAGCTGGGCTGGATGATGCTGTGGGTCCTTCCAGGGAGGACATTCTGTGATTGTGTGATTCTGTAACCTGACTCTGAAAGGAATTCACAGAATCACAGAATCTCCTGAGCTGGAGGGACCCCCAGGATCACCCAGCCCACCCCTGTCCCTGCCCAGAGCCCCAACAACCCCACCCTGTCCATCCCTGGCAGTGCTGTCCGAAGGCTCCTGGAGCTCTGGCAGCCTCGGGGCCGTGCCCATTCCCTGTCACTGTGCCAGGAGCTCTCCTGTGCTGGTTTGGGATGCTCAGGGGAGCTCTGTGCCCTCCTGCCTCTGCCCCGGTCTGTCATCTCTTCCCCTGAGTTTGCCAGGGTTCCTCAGCAATGCTTTAGCAGTTCATCAGTGGCTGCTTCAAGTGAAACATTTGCTGAACGCTTGGGATTGGACTCAGCTTTGGGGTGGTGCTGAGTTAGGCTCTGGTTTAAACTGCAGGTGAAAGAAGAGTGAATATGGCACACAAAACATCAGTGAGGCTCCTTCCCCACACCCATCAACCTGGAAAAGGCCTCCAAGATCAAGTCCAACCTTTAATCAAATCCCACCATGGTCACTAAGCCATGTCCCGGTTGCCACTTCTCATTCTTTCCCCATTTCCAGGGATGGGGACTCCACCACTGCCCTGGCTTTCCTTGGCCGAGCTCCTGCACTCATTCCTCTCTCCAGAGCCAGCTGAGAGCTCTCAGGAGGAATCACAAGCTCTTGTTAAAACACACAGGTGACTTTGGCAATTGCTGGCCCGGCTGAGGTGAGCCCTGAGCCTGGAGTGCCCCTCAGGCAGCACAGCCTTGCAGGAAAGGGTTTTTCCATCCAGGGGCTCTGAGAATGGTCTGTGAGTGGGGACTGGCGGAGCAGGACACGGGGGGCTGTGCCGTGCTCAGAATGGGGTGAGCCTCCAGCTCCTGTGTCCTGCCCAGGGCCACTGTGCCAGGTGGGATTTGGGCAGAGCAGTGCAGGGATGAGACAGCTGCAGTGACAAACCCTCCCCGGCCCCTCTGCCCCACCCTGCCTGCCCTCTGCACGGGAAATGCACCTTTAAAATAGCTGAGAAGCCCCCTTGACTCGGTGCCCAAAGTGGTGAAGGAGGCTCCATCTTTCCATCTCTGACAAATCAATACTGTCTGGGCACTGGAGATCCCAGCTAAATGAAGTGCTAATTACTAATTTAATAGTCGGAATAAAACTCTCTCAGGCTGTAAAGAGAAAGGCCACTCCCTCTCGAAGGTGAACAGAGCAGCGAGCAGAAAGGCTAAAATACAGCCCAAGAGTCTTCTCAAAAGGTTGAAGGCACCTCTCAGTCTTTTCTGTGTTTTGTTTCCTCTGCTTGTGATTTCTTAGATCCAGCAGCTTCCTGTCGAATCCAAAATTTATTGTGAGGAGAGCGTTGGTAACAAAAGTTCAAGCGCTGCAGTCAAAATCTGTCTCCTCTTCTTGGAAAGCCCTTGCAAAAAAACCCCACCAACAACACAATGCATAGGAATAGAGCTAAGAAATGCAGCATTTGGAGCCAGAAAATGAAAGCTAAAAGCTGTGGTTGCTCTGCATCTTAATCTCTCTGCCCTGGCTAAGGTTTCCTTTTCCATTAGTGCATTATTTAGCAGCTAAAATGTTAGAGAGGATGGGAGCTGACAGGCAGAGCGTTCTGGAGCGGTTACAGGGCTGTGCTTCTCCTGCACCCCCAGAGCTGACTCCATCACCAGGAACGGGATGGGTGGGTGCAGGGCTTGAACTCAGGAATGGGGCAGGGACAGCCCAGACCTCCAGGAGGATCCCAGCAGGGCTGTCTGTCCTTCCTGGGGCTGCAGAACCATCACAGGACCATGGGAGAAGCTGGAAGGGACCCCCAGGATCATCCAGTGCCACCCCTGTCCCTGCCCAGACCCCAGTGAGCCGTTCTCAGGGACCTGGCAAAGGGACATCACCCAGGAACCTGCTTAACCCTTCCAGGGCCTCATCCATACCCCAAAGGATGCAGCTACAGCCAGCAAAGCCAGGATCCTGCACAAGGAGGGAAATAAGGAAAGGGAAAAGAGGGACAGGGCAGGGAAAGAAAAGCCAAAGAAGGGAGAGGAGCTGTACAAGGCTCTGTTGCCATCATCTTCAAGCCATGGTTCAGCTGTGCAGGGTGAGCACTGAACTCCTCACTTCTGCCAAGGTTCCTCAGGAGCTGGGAGATGAAAGGGTGGATTCCTCATCCCAGCAGTGCAGCCCAGCAGTGCAAGGCCAGAGAACGGGGATAAAGCCTCACAGTCCATGACTGTCTTGAGGGATCATTTTGTTACATCTCTTTTTAGAATCACAGAATCATGGAATGTCCTGAGCTGGAAGGGACCCCCAGGATCACCCAGTCCCACCTGGCCCTGCCCAGACCCCCAGCAACCCCACCCTGTCCATCCCTGGCAGCGCTGCCCAAAGGCTCCTGGAGCTCTGGCAGCCTCGGGGCCGTGCCCATTCCCTGGGCAGCCTGGGCAGTGCCAGCACCCTCTGGGGGAAGAACCTTGCCCTGAGCTCAGCCTGAGCTGCCCTGGCCCAGCTCCAGCCATGCCCTGGGTGCTGTCCCTGTCCCAGAGCAGAGCTCGGTGCCTGCCCCTCCTCTTCCCCACGAGATTTCTCCTGTGGACACCTGAGCTCCTTCCCTCCGTGCTGAGCTGCCCCTGGGAGCCCAGGACAAGGTGCCACTGTCCCACTGAGAACAGGGCACGCTGCTCTGCCAGGTTCCACCCCGGGCAGCACCAGAGCCCCTCCAGCCCCCCTGGCACCCCTCAGCCACCCTGGGGAGGAGCCCTGGAGCTCTTGCCCTGATTTTCTGCTGCCTGGCACACTCCAGCCGTTCCAGGGCCCTGGCACCCCTGCATGGGCTGCATGTGCTGGGGAGCCGAGTCCCCAGGGCCAGCACAGGTCTGCCCACGGGCTGCCCTCGCTGGCTCGGCAGCAGGGCAGGGACAGCTCCAGGGGCTGCTCCTGGGCCCACTTCTCCCCTGGAAGCTGCTCCTCCCTGTTCCCTGGGCTCCAGGGCCGCCAGGCAGGAGGCACAGCCGAGGTGCAGAGCTGGCTATCGACGTGCCCCAATATTCATGGCCCCATAAAGCTGTTTTATGGTGATATAATAACCCTAAATATGGCACTATTGGCAACAGGGAGCTCGCAGCTCTGAGTGCTCTATCCTCAGTGAAATAAATGCCTCCCAGTCATCAATAGAGGAGCTGGATGGAGTCAAGCAAAGAGCAGCTTTCCCATCCCTCTCCCCGCTGCAGCTTCACAAGGTATCAATATATCTATTGGAGTCCTTTGTAAGCAAGACATAAATCTGGGCGTTTGTTTGCCGGGAACAAATGCTTTATTATTAGCAAATTGTAAAGCAGGGGCGAAGCACTGTGCTAACAAGTGCCCGATCTGCAATGCTAATGGCAGCTGGCTGCACTCGCACTCCGCCCCTCCTGTAAACACCTCCGTGGGAGCAGCAGCATCCTCCGGTGCCCGAGAGCCCAGCCCGCCCCTCCCGCTCCTGCTGCCGAAAATAAGCTCTGCAATCGCTCCAGGCCTGGCAGACGAGCACGGGAAGAGCTGGGCAACGCTCTCCACTCTGAGTGGCAGCAGAGCATTTTGACATCTTGCCAGAATTCCTGAAAAAGGAAGGGGGAAAATCCATTTTATTTCCTTTTTTCCAGGCTGTTGTTATCAGGAGTGAGTGGGGAGCTGTGTTTGCCAGGAGCTGCGAGGCTGGCAGGCTGCTCTCCACCCATGTGGGGCGGGGAACACGCTGGGAGATGTTCTGGGGGATGTTCTGGACGTGCTGCAGGGCTCCCCAAAATCCTGAGCGATCAGAGCCCACTTCAGTGGGAACACCTGGACAGGACTGCCAGGGAAACCCCCGGGCACAGGGACACCACGAGCTGTCAGCAGCTTTGGGAACTTCCCCAGCCCCACTCCTCCTTCAGAGGAGCTCGGCTCAGCCCCGGTTCAACAGGAAAACCCCCTGGCTCTTGCCCACCTCCCTGGGAAGGTGAACAGCCCCAGGGCGCTGCCACAAGATCCAGAAACTGCACTTGAAGTGAGGCTCCCTCCTGGTCTTCTGTTTTCCAGGGCATCACCATCCTGGTCTGGGGGCCAGCCCAGCTGTGAGCAGCAGCTATTCCATCTACTTTAAAGGGAAGGAGTGCTTGCACCGTGAGCTGGAGGGCTGCTGGCATCTCAGCCCGAAATCCACCTTCCCTTCCCTTCCCTTCCCTTCCCTTCCCTTCCCTTCCCTTCCCTTCCCTTCCCTTCCCTTCCCTTCCCTTCCCTTCCCTTCCCTTCCCTTCCCTTCCCTTCCTTCCCTTCCTTCCCTTCCCTTCCCTTCCCTTCCCTTCCCTTCCCTTCCCTTCCCTTCCCTTCCCTTCCCTTCCCTTCCCTGGCACCGTGCTTTGCAGAGCTGGGATGTTCCCAGCAGCTCCTCGGGAGCCCTGCAGAAGGCACCACCACCCACTCCTGCCAGGGAACAGCAAACACGGCCAGATATTTGCAAGCTCCATTTGGAGGGCTCTGAAACAGCCTCTCGAGTCAGTTTTGGTAAAGCTCTCAGTGATCTTCCCCACTCCGCGGATGTTTTATGCATCTCAGAGCACTCTGTCACACGCACACAGGAAGGGGCCCTTCACAGGGGGCTTCTCTGTTGCTTTTGGGTGACATCAAGCTGTCCCTGTGCATCACAGAGCCTCTGGAGCTGGAGCAGCCCCAGACACCAAAAGCCCTCCCACACTCAGGCAGGGGTGCAAGAGCTTCCCAGGCTCAGTTCTCCAGGGCACAGCCCCTCTCCACAAGGCTTTGTTGGAGCACAGCTGACGGAGATGGAGGAGCTCCCAGGGGCCTCCATCTCCTCTTGCTGCTGTCCTGGAGCCCAGAGAGCCACCATGGCACCACCCAGACACACACCTGGGCACAAGCTCAGTCCCATTTTCCTGCCCTCTGCCCATTCCGAGCTGAGGAATGGCACGAGAGGAGCTGAGGCTGGGGGGATTGAGCCTCAGGCAGGCTCCTGCATGGTGTGAGCGCTCCCTTGGCTCCTTGGGACTGCAGCCCAGGGGAACATGGAAATGGCAGGAGAGGAAGAGCAGGACTGTGAAAGGTGAGAAAAGCATGGTGGGGGGGTTTAGCCAAGGGCCAGCTGGGCTCTGGGCTTGGAAAGACCTCAGGAGGAAGGATAAGGAATCCCTGCTGTCCTTGCCACGCCAGCATCCATCTGCAGGGCTGCCAGCAGCTGTGTCCTCACACCTGCCCTGCTCCTGCACTGCTCCCGAGCATCACTCCCGATGAAGAGATGGAGCTGGGACATGGCCTCAGCCCCATGACACAGGGAAAGGTCCCTTTCAGCCCTGCCCATCCTCCTCGGGATGCCCAGGGCAGCAGCACATCTGCAAACAACCCCAGAGATGCAGTGCCCAGCAAAAATGTCAGGCTGGACACCAGGAGGAATTTCCTCATGGAAAAGGAGGTCAGGCCTTGGCAGGGGCTGCCCAAGGAGGTTTGGAGTGCCCATCCCTGGGGGTGTCCAAGGGAGGCTTGGATGTGGCACTCAGTGCTCTGGGCTGGGGACAAGGCGGGGATTTGGAACAGGTTGGAATCAATGACCTTGGAGGGCTTTTCCAGCCTCAGGGATTCTGGGATTCTGTGAATAAAGCCAAGGCTCTCACTTCCAGCAGACTCTGGGCAAAGCCTCCAGCCCTGCAGGAATCTCTCACAGAGAAAAGAAGCCAAAATTGCAGCTCCTGCAGCATGGAACTGCTCAGGCCTGTCTTGCCTGGCACCTGCAGCAGTCTCAGCCTCGTGCTGGCTCTGCCTGATGTTCCAGAATCTCATGGATGAACACACGGAGCCCTGGCACAGCGCTGTGCCAAGCCCTGCCCTGGGAGGGGACAGAGGTGACAGCGGGGCTCAGAGTGCTGCCCTGGCCTCAGCCTGCCGTTCCCAGCTCACCCTGCAATTCCTGATCCCGCATTCCTCATCCCCCAGCTTACGCTCGGCCCAGTGGAATTCCTGCTTCTTATCCCACCATCCTGAATTCCCAGCCGCTCCAGCGCAATTCCTGCCTCTCCTGATCCCACATTCCCGAATTCCCGGCTAGTCCAATGCAATTCCTGCCTCTCCTGTTCCCGAATTCCCGAATTCCCGAATTCCCGGCCAGTCCAATGCAATTCCTGCTTCTCCTGATCCGACATTCCCGAATTCCCGGCCAGTCCAATGTAATTCCTGCCTCTCCTGATCCCGCATTCCCGAATTCCCGGCCAGTCCAATGCAATTCCTGCCTCTCCTGATCCCGCATTCCCGCATTCCCGCATGTGCAGTTCCTGCCGTGCCCGCACAGATGGCGTCGGGCCGGGCCGTGCCGAGCGCGGCTCTGCGGGGCCAGGTCAGGGACAAACCCCCAAATCCCGGCTCTGGGCAGCGCTCCGTGTCCTGGCAGAGTTCTCTCTGCTTCGTGCTCAGCGCTGTCGCTCTTAAAATCCGCCTCAGCGCCGCCCCGCAGCATCACCTCCTGCTGCAAAATCCCTGCGTCCCCTGAAATGCCCCTGAGGGGCTGTGGGGGCTCCTCTGGGGCTGCCTGGGACCAGCGCGGGGCTGCAGCTCTGCTCTGTCCCTGCACCGGTGCTGCAGCCCTGCTCGGGCCCTGCACTGCTGCTGCAGCCCTGCTCGGGCCCTGCACTGCTGCTGCAGCCCTGCTCTGTCCCTGCACTGGTGCTGCTGCACTGCTCTGTCCCTGCACCGGTGCTGCAGCTCTGCTCGGGCCCTGCACTGGTGCTGCTGCACTGCTCTGTGCCTGCACGGGTGCTCTATCCCTGCTTTGCTCTATCCCTGCACGGGTGCTCTATCCCTGCACGGGTGCTCTATCCCTGCTTTGCTCTATCCCTGCACGGGTGCTCTATCCCTGCACGGGTGCTCTATCCCTGCTCTATCCCTGCTCTATCCCTGCTCGGCGCTGTCCCTGCCCCGCTGTCCCTGCCGTGCCCCCGGGCAGCAGGGCCGGCCCCCAGCCCTGCCGGGCTCCTCGGTCCCTGCCAGCTCCCCCGGGGCTGCCCCGCTGTTTCCCTGAAACTTGTCCTGTACTTCACTTTGAAT
This sequence comes from Camarhynchus parvulus, assembly GCF_901933205.1. Taxonomy (NCBI): domain Eukaryota; kingdom Metazoa; phylum Chordata; class Aves; order Passeriformes; family Thraupidae; genus Camarhynchus; species Camarhynchus parvulus. The sequence goes on from NC_044585.1 coordinate 654,137, forward strand.
GCAGCAGGGAGTCAGAATTCCGCCCACTGTTCCCTTCTATTCTTGGCCCTCCGCTTCCCTCACCTCCCAACCAAAATCTGTTCTCCTTCTGAAAATGGCTTGGATTTTCTGACGGCGCGAAGGCAGCTCTCTCCCACGGGGGTTTGGGCCGTGGGCTGGCACCCCCAGCTCCCGCAGCCCGGCCCAGGGGCTGCCCTGCCCTGCTGACCCCTCTCCATCCCTGCTCTGCTCTGCTCTGCTCTGCCTGCTGGCAGCGCTCCTGCGGCTCCTCCACTCCCTGCTCCTTGCATTTGCCGCCTGCCTTGTGCCAGCCCTGCTAAATTTACGGGATTGTTGCTGGGAATTAGCGCCGTGTCCGTGTTTCCCTCCCTCCCTCCCTCCCTCCCTTCCTGCTGCCACCGCCGGCCGAGGCGGAACGCGCTGTTTGTCCCCTTTCCAAGCGGCTCTGTCGAATCAACAAGAACAGATTATTCATCTGCTGCGGGAGGCTAATTGCAAACAGCCAGGAAACAGAGGATGATTTCATTGGGAAGGAATGGGCAGCGCTGGTTCTGCCCCTTTTGGCAGCACGGGTCAAACCCGAGCTCACACCTGAGGCGCAGCCCTGCTGCCAGCACCCCCTGATGGCTTTGGGGTCCCACTGATGGCTGGGGCCAGCACCCCGTGATGGCTTTGGGGTTCCCAGCCAGGGACCCTGCTCAGCCAGGCAGCAGCACAGCCCCATCAGTCCCAGTCCAAGCAGCACCTGCCGTGCCAGAAACCCCTCCAGCCCACGGCCAGGCACTTTTGTAACACCTGCACCTGCTCCCTGAGCTCTTGAGCCTGCACTGGGGGAATCCTCAGGTGCTCTTCAGAGCTCTGAGGTCTCTGGAACACAAAAACCCCCAACCCAGCACCCTTGTGCTGCCCATTTTACATCCTTAGCCAAGACGTGGCACAAACAGCAGCCCTAGGGCAGGCAGGAGTCTCATGGAGGTTCCTCCAGTCCAGGAAAGTGGAAGGGTTTGCTGGAGATGTGGTTTGTGTGTCATTGTCACTGCCACTCCTGGTGGCACCTCAGCTGAACACATTTATGATGCTCACACTGCAGGAGCAGCGTGCCTGAGTGTGCTGAGTGCTGTCCCCTGCTCAGGGCCTGGGGAGTGCTGGTCCTGCAGGACATGGAACCATGGCAGTGGATTCCCAGTGCTGGTGCTGCAGGACATGGAACCATGGCTCTGGATTCCCAGTGCTGGTCTGCAGGACATGGAACCATGGCGGGGGGCCCGCCCCGCCGGGGGGGGGGGGGGGGCGGGGGTCCCCAGTGCTGGTGCTGCAGGACATGGAACCATGGCAGTGGATTCCCAGTGCTGGTGCTGCAGGACATGGAACTATGGCTCTGGATTCCCAGCTCCTGGTGCTGCTGCCAGGGCTCTGAAGCAGCAGCTGCTCTGCAGAGTCAGGTTTGCAGTGTGAGGAGCTGATTTCCATGGGCCTTCCCACAGAGCTGCATTCTGCTTTCCTGCAGCCTTCTGGCTCTTCCTGAAAACCTCTCGCTTTAGGAAGCTCTGTGGGCACTTGGCTGTTCCTGGGGCACTCTGCAGGAGCAGCTCTCAGCTGTCACTTCAGTGCCTGCACTGCTCTGGGCAAGGGTGGGCAATGGAGGGGCCACCAGGCCAGGGGTCAGGAGGTGGCTTAGTCCCAGGAGCCCTTCCAGGCTCAGGCTGCTGCCAAAACCACACCTCCTTCTCACTGTACTCAGGGGGTTTTTGCCAAAATACTCCATTCCATGACTTTCATTTGCCACTTCCCCTATGGAATTTGGGTGCCCAGATGTTCCCCTGCCCTTTGCCAGCAGAGCTCAGCCATGGCCTTGACAGGGATGTTTCTAAAGCCTTCATTAAGAGCTGGTTCAACAGCACTGACGGCATTTTCTTGGGGTTATTTCTAAAAGCTGAAGCAGTTCCTGTAAAGCCTTGAAGGTTCCAGCACATCCCCTGAAAACCTCTGTGGTCCAGAGCAGCAACAATGCCCCAGCAATTCGGTGCCTGCTGGGCAGGGTGAGCTGGGCTCAACTCCAGCAGCTCCACAAGGCCAAAGCCAGCGTTTGCTGGGATCATGGCAGTTTGGGACAATAATTGCCAAACAGGATCAAAGACAAATCCACCAGATTTGAGCTGCTTGAGCATTCCCACGCTCCCCTGAATATAGAGCAAGTTTCAAGGCAGAAAGAAAGGTTTGAAAAAATCCAGCTTGACACAGGTTCTCTGCAGGTGATGTCTGGGGTCAGGTTTAGTCTAAAACCTCCTTGGAGTGGGAGCAATGCTTTGGTTCTCCAATCCTCTGCCCAGTTTGGCACGGTCAGTACTGGAGAATTCTGCTCTGAACTTTGCCCTTCCCTGCAGTCCCACCCATTGCATTTTCAGGAAAACACACACTAGAATTGTATTTACTTGTTTAATTCTAACTAAGGAAGACAATACTGCCTTACCCCCTCTCTGAAATGCCTCAGTGTGCCCAAGTCCACTCTGCTGCTTTCCATGGGGAGGTTGAACACTGGGGACTGACTAAAAGGGCTAAAACTGAAGAGCCAGGCGGTGGTGCCTGGAGATTCGTGGGGCAGAGTGACAGAGCTGCTTAAACCTGGCCTGTCCCAGCTGGAGATCCTGCCTAGGGGGGCTCAGGAGCAGCTCAGGCCAATCTTTGCACATAACTGAACAAGTAATCCCTAGCTCTACCCCAGCTTCCCATCTTGCACCTTCCTCCAGCTCACTCCATAGGTTTCTCTTTTCCATGAACAGTTTTTCTGCCTTTTAGCCAGTTTCTCCAGCACCAAGCCATGCCAAGTGCCATGCCAAGTGCCATGCCAAGGGCCATGCCAGGTGCCATGCCAGTCCCAGCCCCATCAGGGAGCTGTGCAGGGGGTGGCACACTGAGTGCCTCACATCCCTCGGGCACAGCCTGCTCGTGGCTCCCCTTGTCTGGGGCCAGGGGGGTTCCTCCTGTTGTGCCCCAGGGACTTCCAGGTTGTTCTTGGGGATCTCCTCCTTCTTCCTCAGGGCTGGTTTCTCCTCCTCAGGCTGTCTGGGAGGTTTCCAAGGGTGCCTGGGCACAGTTCCTGGTGCCTCACAGCACACCCAGCCCCTCCAGTGCCCCCACCAGGGCTGTCACACCATGGTGGGCACATCTGTGTGCCCCACATGGGCTGCTCCAGCTGGAAGTTGTGATTTGCCTCCAGCCTGCCCTGCCCCCTGTCCCTGTGTCCGGTCCATTCCCCATTGCCCCTCTGCTGTGGCTCCTGCTCCAGGCTGGTTCCCTCTGCTCTTTGCTGAAGGCAGCACCTAAAGGGGAAGGGTCCAGTTTTTGGCCTGGAATGGATTTACCTTCAGTGGCCCTGGACAGCCCATGGAGCTGGTCCCTGTTGGGTAGCATCCCCATCCCTGGGGGCAGGAGAGCTGGCCAGGGGTGCCCTGCTGTGTCTCACACGCTGTGCCTGCCCAGCCCAGCTCTGCTCAGGGTACAGCAGCGTCCCTGGAAGCCTCTGCAGGCCCTGGAGATTTTCAAGTTAAGACATGAGCTAGAGGAGTAATCCAAAATGAATAATTTATTTTGGTGAATTTTCCTTCCCTCTGTTTACAGATTGTCTCAGAGCAGATTGCAGCTTTCACACCTCAATTCATTATTGGAAACTATTTGCAGATAGTTCCCGGTCTGCAACTCATTTGCTAACTCTGCTGGGAGCACTGCAGATCTGAAATCAGAGCTGCTGTGACTGGTCAGGTGGTGCTGCCATGCTCTCATTCCTCGGTGACATCTCTGAGCTCGGGATGGGGCTGCAGGGGCGGCTGCTCCTGGGCACAAATCCCGTGCTCATTTTCTGCCAGGGCTCCCCAGAGCCTTCCTGCAAGGCTCTGCAGCTGCCAGGACAGCCAGGGGCCTTGGGAGAGCAGGGGTCAGCCTGAAAAATACACAAGGAAATGCAAAACAAACAAACAAACAAAGTGAGAAGAAGCCACGTCCCGGTGCCTCGAGGCAGAGGAAGATTGGGCAGGGATGTCCCTTCCACCCTGGACTGATACTGGCTGAGCCCTGATACCAGACAGATAACCCAGGTGTGACCGTGTTCACAGGGGTCCAAGGATGAGGGAAGAGATAAGGATCTGACTCCATGTTTCAGAAGGCTGATTTATTATTTTATGATATATATTATATTAAAACTATACTAAAAGAATAGAAGAAAGGATTTCATCAGAAGGCTGGCTAAGAATAGAAAAAGAAGGAATGATAAGAAAAGCTTGTGGCTCGGACAGAGAGTCTGAGCCAGCTGACTGTGATTGGCCATTAATTAGAAACAACTAACATGGACCAATCACAGATGCACCTGTTGCATTCCACAGCAGCAGATAATCAATGTTTACATTTTGTTCCTGAGGCTTTTTAGCTTTCCTGAGGAGGAAAAGTGCTAAGGAAAAGACTTTTCATAAAAGATGTCACTGACACCCATGGGTTACAGACTAGAGGAAAACACGGAGCTGAGCCCTGATACCAGACAAATAACCCATGGATTGCAGCCCAGCCATCCAGTGCTGCCCTAAACAGCAGAGCCCTGGAAGGCAGAGCTCAGAGCAGCGACCCCAGCTGGGTCCTACAGCTGTGCCTGTGCAGAATCAACAGAGGAAATCCTGTAACAGGGCTGAAATAGTAAAATAAAAGGAGACTTTTATTTGGAAGCTTCCAGGTGTCCCAGTGGTCACGGGCACACCCAGAATTGTATTTTTACAATTTTTAGAGGTTTAACAAACTAGCATATCTAATAAATATTGTCCAACTAGAAGAGCAGTTGGTTAGGTAATTTCTCCCCCAGGTACTGCCCCACTGGAGTTGGTCCAGGGCTTCTTTGCCTCACTTCTTGTTATGTCTTCTCAAATTCTGATTAGAAAATTGAATGTTCTTCTTGTAGCTCCTCTACTTGAAAATAAGACTAAATAGCATTCCAGGAATGTGTTAGAAGGTTAGCTTCTTACTCTGAAATCTAAGAGAAAGGACGGGAAAAATACCAGGAACTGTATAAACACATTTTAATGGTCTACAAAGTCACAAATACATGAAAACTACAGAAAAAGCAAAAATGTTCAGGCATCAGCTGGGCTGGAGCAGCCATTCTTCAGCTGCTGCTCCCAGGACCCTTCCCACTCCTTGGCTGTGTGTCCAGCACACACCCAGCCTGCAGGATGTGCTCAGCACCTGGGGCTGGGGCTGCTGGGAGGCTTTGCACCCCAAAAACCTGCTCAGCGTGGATGCTGTGTCTGCCTGGGGCTTTGCATTGGGGTGGGGCTGAGAGCAGCTGCTGCAGGGATGGAGAGGCCCCGGCTGTGCTGGGCTCCCTGGGCACCCTGGGGCACCCAGCACTGCCAGCCCCAGCACCCATGGGCACCCTGGGGCACCCAGCACTGCCAGCCCAGCCCCAGCACCCATGGGCACCCTGGGGCACCCAGCACTGCCAGCCCAGCCCCAACACCCATGGGCACCCTGGGGCACCCAGCACTGCCAGCCCAGCCCCAGCACCCATGGGGCGCCCTGCCTGGCCAGCCCACCCAGCACTGCCAGGCCCCTGGGCACCCAACGCCGCACCCATGGGCACCCTGGGGCACCCAGCACTGCCAGCCCCCAGCACCCATGGGCGCCCTGGGGCACCCAGCCCAGCCCCACACCCATGGGCACCCTGGGGCACCCAGCACTGCCAGCCCAGCCCCAACACCCATGGGCACCCTGGGGCACCCAGCACTGCCAGCCCAGCCCCAGCACCCATGGGCACCCTGGGGCACCCAGCACTGCCAGCCCAGCCCCAACACCCATGGGCACCCTGCCAGCCCCAGCACCCATGGGCACCCTGGGGGCACCCAGCACTGCCAGCCCCAGCACCCATGGGCACCCTGGGGCACCCAGCACTGCCAGCCCAGCCCCAGCACCCATGGAATGCACAGGGCACCCCCGGGGCACCCAGCACTGCCAGTTCACCCCAACACCCATGGAATGCACAGGGCACCCCTGGCCCAGCTCTGTGCAGTAGCAGCTTTTGCTGTCAGGTCTTTGTTCGGATTTTCCTGCACCTCTCCCCCTCCCCTTGGCTCCCCTGCACGTGCAGAATCTCTGGGATGGGCTGGCCCCAGCCGGGTGCTGAGTGCCCACCAGAGCTGCTTTATCAGTGCCCTCTGCAACTGGAGAGGGGAGAGAAAATAAAGGGAGAGGTAAACACTGGCAGAGATCCCTCCCTGGTCACCATCACAGGCACAACAGCCTGAACCTGGGGATACTGATTGAATTTATTACCAAAACATCAGAGCAGGACAATGAGAATAGAATTAATCTCAAAACCAGCTTTCCTTCACCTCTCCCTCTTCCCTGTTCACTCTGCTCTGGAGCCAGGCTGGGAGAGCTGGGGGTGCTCACCTGGAGAGGAGAAGGCTCCAGGAGAGCTGCAGAGGGACTGGGGACAAGGGATGGAGGGACAGGACACAGGGAATGGCTCCCACTGCCAGAGGGCAGGGCTGGATGGGATATTGGGAATTGTTCCCTGGCAGGGTGGGCAGGCCCTGGCACAGGGTGCCCAGAGCAGCTGGGGCTGCCCCTGGATCCCTGGCAGTGCCCAAGGCCAGGCTGGACACTGGGGCTGGGAGCACCTGGGACAGGGGAAGGTGTCCCCCAAACCGTTCTGGGATCCCCTGCCTGTTCCCAGCTGCTCACAGCGAGTGCAGGGCGAGCTCAGGGAGCCCCAAGCCCAGGGGGAGCCCTCGGCCAGGTGAGTCTGCCCAAGGCTGCAAAGGGAGCAGCTTTCTGCAAGAGATGCCTGGATAAATCAGCAGCCCTTCCTGCACAGCTTCTGAAGGATTCCTGGCACATCCCAATCTCAGCAGCACCGCCAGGACCAGGTGGGAACCTTTTCCAGAGGGGATTGATGTGTCAGGCTGGAGCGGTGCTGGGATGATTTACAGGAACAACTCGTCCACACCGACCCCATTGCTCAGGCAGAGAGGCTGAAATGTGAGGGGAATCACGGAGCAGGAGCTGCCAGGGCCATCACTCACTGCTGGGAGAGCAGCAGCAGCCCGGGGCTGGCTGGAGAGGCAGGGCTGGGTGCGCTGGCAGAGGTGCAGCCTGCACAGCAATGTCCCTGCTCTCTTCCCAGAGCTCACCTACCCTGGCATTCCCAGAAAACCCTTCTGCTCCTTCAGAGCAGTCCTGCCATGGACTGACAGAGGGCAGCTTTTCTGTCCTTGCCCAGCCCAGCCCAGCCCAGCCCAGCCCAGCCCAGCCCAGCCCGGCGCCCAGCCCGGCCCAGCCCAGCCCAGCCCAGCCCGGCCCAGCCCAGCTCAGCCCAGCTCAGCCCGGCCCAGCCCGGCCCGGCCTGGCCCGGCCCAGCTCAGCCCAGCCCAGCTCAGCCCAGCCCAGCCCAGCCCAGCCCGCCCAGCCCAGCCCGCCCGCCCAGCCCAGCCCAGCCCAGCCGCCCGGCCCGCCCAGCCCAGCCCAGCCCAGCCCAGCCCAGCCCAGCCCGGCCCAGCTCAGCCCAGCCCAGCCCGGCCCGGCCCGGCCCAGCCCAGCTCAGCCCAGCCCAGCTGAGCCCAGCCCGGCTCAAGTGCAGTTTCATGGCAGGAGCAGCGCAGCAGCCCAGGGCACAGCTCAGCCCAGGGCACAGCTCAGCCCCTCGCTGCCTCTCCCTGGGCCCATGAGCTGAGCAGCTGGCGGGGCTGGAGCCAGGCAGAGCTCACACAGGGCCAGGGCCCGCTCCGGCCGTGCCCTGTGTCCCTGCAGAGCCCAGGGGTGCCAGGCCGTGCCTCTGTGCTCTGGGCTGGCCCTGGGCAGCCTCTGAGGTGCTCTGGGACCCAGAGCTCACCGACTGCAGGGGAGAAGCCAGGCCTGGCACATCAGCTGTGTGAGCTGCAGGGACCCCCAGGATCACCCAGCCCACCTGGCCCTGCCCAGACCCCCAACAACCCCACCCTGTCCATCCCTGGCAGCGCTGCCCAAAGGCTCCTGGAGCTCTGGCAGCCTCAGGGCCGTGCCCATTCCCTGGGCAGCCTGGGCAGTGCCAGCACCCTCTGGGGGAAGAACCCTGCCCTGAGCTCAGCCTGAGCTGCCCTGGCCCAGCTCCAGCCGTGCCCTGGGTGCTGTCCCTGTCCCAGAGCAGAGCTCAGTGCCTGCCCCTCATCTTGCCCAGGAAATTGCTCCTGACTGGAGAATGATCCCAGAACAAGGTCCCACCTGCCACAACTTCACATCACCTGCTCATGCAGTTATGTGTAAAATACCTGGTTTACATTGTACTTATATTTATATTTTACTTAATTTATATATTTTTATATTTTATACATGTATCTGTATTTTATTCAATTTTCATATTTCTATATTTTATATGTGTATTTATATTGATATTTTATTTAATGTATATATTTTTCTATTTTATATATGTGTTTATATTTATAATTTATTTACTTTATATATTTTTGTATCTGTTTCTATTGTTTGCTGTGCAGGTAGGATGGTTCAGTCCTGGCACTCTGCTCTGCTGCAGGAGTCACTCACTCTGCCAGCACAGAACTTCCCTGCCCACGGCAGCGCATCAGTGCAGGCACTGCAAATGGAGCAGGAGCTGCTCTGGGTGCTGGATAAATCCTGGCAGCACAGATCCTCCCCGACTGCTCCCCTGGCCCAGGAGCCTGGCTGATGTAGAGACCCCAGTGCCTCCCAATGCCTCCCTGTGCCTCCCAGTGCCCCCCAGTGCCCCCCAATGACTCCCTGTGCCTCCCAGTGCCCCCCCGTGCCAGAACTTGGCAGAGACAGTGCAGAGTCCCAGGATGGTCTGGGCTGGAAGGGACCTTAAAAGATCATCTTGTCCCCCTTGTCCCCCTTCCACGAGCAAGAGAAAAACACTCCTGGTCTTTTGGTGCCCTTTTCTGCCTCCCTGCTCCTCTCAGAGGGGTTTTCAGGTGCTCCCAGCCACATCAGACACAGGACAGCTGCAGCCACAAGGCCATGAGGCAGAAAGCTGAAAAGCCTTTTCTGGACCAGAACAGGATACACTTTATTCAGTACTGGGATTCAGGTGTCAGTTCCTTTAGGGTCTGTTAAAGAAGAAAGAGGTGGGTGTGAGCACAGCAAAGGGCAATGAATTCCCATTTCATGTGCCCTATTTCCACACATCCACCTCCCTCAGTGCCCACAGGCCCAGGAATGTGCCCTAAATCCTTTGGGAGCCCTGTGCTCACAGCTGAAGGGAGCAGGGTGGGATGGCACTTTGCAAACAGGACTCCCAATGTGCAGGAAGAGAATTGATCCCAGTGTGATTAAGCATCAGGTAGAGCTGAACATGTAATTATCCAGTCAAAGCAAGAAGGCTTCATCTCGAGGAGGCTGGCGGCTCTCCAGAGTCACTGCAGCTGTGAGCACCCAGCTCCGGGCCCCCCGCGGGGCCCCCCCCCACCCCCCCCCCCCGGAGACCCGGCCAAAGAAAAAAAGGGGAAAAGAGGGGGCAAAAAAAAAGAAAAAAAAAGGGAAGGGGCACAAAAAAAAAAAGGGGGGAAAAGGTACAAACAAACAAAACAAGAAGCACAGGTGTCACACACACGCCAGGGACATCTCCTGTCACACACACACAGCCTGGGGGCTGCCCTCCTGCACACAGCTCCTGAAAACTGGTTACACCCACAGCAATGGACACAGTGTCACACACACAGCAATGGGAAGCACAGGTGTCACACACACACAGAGCAATGGGGAGCACAGGTGTCACACACACACACAGCAATGGGAAGCACAGGTGTCACACACACACACACCAATGGGAGGCACAGGTGTCACACACACACAGCAATGGGAAGCACAGGTGTCACACACACAGTGTCACACAGCAATGGGAAGCACAGGTGTCACACACAGCCATGGGAAGCACAGGTGTCACACACACACAGCAATGGGAAGCACAGGTGTCACACACACACACATGGAGCAATGGTGTACACACACACAGTGTCACACACACACACACAGCAATGGGGAGCACAGGTGTCACAGGTGTCACACACACAACAAAGCAATGGGGAGCACAGGTGTCACACACACAACAGAGAGCACATGAAAGGAAGCACAGGTGTCACACACACACAGCAATGGGAAGCACAGGTGTCAACACACAGCAATGGGAGCACAGGTGTCACACACACGCAATGGGAAGCACAGGTGTCACACACACACAGCAATGGGAAGCACAGGTGTCACACAGCAATGGGAAGCACAGATGACACAGAACAGGAAGCAGAGATGTCACACACAGAATTTGGAAGCAGAGCTGTCCAGCACGGGGCACACAGCAGAGGCAGTTTCCCAGTTTCTGTGCCTGGTCCCACGGCCTGGGGCAGGGCTGGCCTGAGCACAGCCTGGAGCATCACTGCATGCCAAGGTCACAGCCCCAGCTGCCTCCCAGTGACCTCTGTGCCACAACTGCTGGGTCAAACAGCCCGAGGAGGGGCCGGATCTGCAGCGAGAGTCAGCCCCAGCCCTGTACAGATGTGTTCTCTCCATTTCCAGATTAACCTTTCAGAAATGTCAGCCAAACAACCGCTGCCTCCCTCGAACAACCTGGAATTTTTGGGCTTGTGACTAGAGCTTCAATTAACTCCTTCAGTGCTCCTGCTCACCTTCCAGCCCTCTCCCAGGAAATTCCAGCTCCAGGGCCTTTTCTTCTGCAGCTATTTTGATGCCCTGCACGTTGTGACCTCTCTCTCCTGCTGCACCACTTGGGATGGTGGAGTCAAAGGGCACTGCTGAAACAGGAGTGCTTGCAGGTGTGTTCAGAAGGGAGGAGCAGCACATTCCTAACCTGGGCTGCCACTGCAGCAAGAGCAGGGCAGGGTGGGATCAGCCTCCCTCCCGTGAGATGTCCATAAACAACAACAGAGTGTGCTGCAGCAGATTGCACAGCAACGCTCCTGCTCGCTTCCCAGAGCTCACCTCTCCTGGCATTCCCAGAAAACCCTTCTGTTCCTGCCATGGGCTGGCCCAGGCACCCAAGAGTGACCCAAGTGTTCCAGCTGTGGCCCAGCTGTGGCCCTGTGGGCACACTGCTCCTCTGGCAGCACATTCATCAAGAGCTCTCCTGTTCATTCAGTGTGTACAGGGCTCCTGGAAAATCCAGGATGGGCAGGATGCAGCTGGGAGTCACCCAGGGCAAACAGAGGGAAGGGGGCAGGCAAGGCAGGAGGGGCAGAGGAGCTCAGGGGATGCCTGAGGTGTAGGATAGAAGAGGATTAGGGAATCATCTCTGTGCCTTTGCACTCTGGAGGAGCAGAAAGAGAGTGGCCAGAGGGAGCCTCCTGCTCTGCCCAGGTGCCACCTGCCCTCCTCAGGGGGCTGCAGGAAGGGGCTGCAGGCCCTGGGCTGCACAGAATTCACACCTGCACTTAGAGGGTGTCTGGACAGCTCTCCTGGATCATTTTCAGATGGGGTTTCAAGGACCTATTGAAGGTACCCCTGCCCACGGCCGGGATTGGAACCAGATGAGCTTTAAGGTCCCTTCCAACCCAAGCCCTGCTGTGATTCTGAGCCCAGCACCTCGGGCCAGCTGAGGCTGTTGGCACAAACAAGGCCCACACTGAGTAAATCACCCCCAGCTGCCCCAAGTGTCCAGCGGGTGCCTTTGGTTGAGTTCCTTTGTTCCACAGATGATTGTGGGCTGGGTCAGTGGGAGGCACCCTCAGCCTCTGGGTGTGGGGAGGGGGTTTTGCATGCAGGAGAAACTGAACCCTTGCAGTGATGCCTACATGGGATGGTGGAAACTGGGCAGGCCTTGGAGGGACATGGTTGTGACAACACCCCGAGGGCAAGCTGGAGAGATGGCCAGTATTGGGGTGACAAACCCAGTGAGGAATGAAGGCTCAGTAGCATTTCTATACCCAGTGTACACAGGTAAAGATAATTACACACATTATAGAACGTAGAATGGATTGGGCTGGAAGGGACCAACTCACCCAGTGCCACCCCTGCCATGGCAGGGACACCTCCCACTGTCCCAGGTGCTCCCAGCCCCAGTGTCCAGCCTGGCCTTGGGCACTGCCAGGGATCCAGGGGCAGCCCCAGCTGCTCTGGGCACCCTGTGCCAGGGCCTGCCCACCCTGCCAGGGAACAATTCCTAATTCCCAATATCCCATCCAGCCCTGCCCTCTGGCAGTGGGAGCCATTCCCTGTGTCCTGGCACTCCCGTTATTGATGAAAAGTCCCTCCCTGGCTTCCTTGCAGCCCCTTCAGACCCTGGAAGGTGCTGCGAGGTCTCCACACAACCTTCTCTTCTCCAGGCTGAACGATCCCAGCTCCCGGCCTGGCTCCCCAGGGGAGGGGCTCCAGTGCAGAGCTGCTCCCAGAGTTCCATGTCCCGTATGTGGGTGCGCCAGGGCTGTATGCAGAGTCCCAGGTGGGGTTTCACATGGATACAGACACATCCACACATTGTCCACGGATCTGGTGGCAGCTGAAGCTCTGCCTAGCAGGACAGAGCCACCACCCCCCCATATCGTGGATGTTCAGCTTTCCCCGGCACAATCCTTCCCTCCTCCTTTCCCCACTGAGCAAATGAGTCCACTTAATAAAAATCCATCTTTCTGCTTCCCAGATGGGCCGGCTGCAGGTGGGATCTGCCTGTGCAGGAGCCCCTGTCCCTGCAGGCCAGGGAAGGGGGCCGGGGGGCTCAGCAGGGTGGGAATCCAGCTTCTCCCTGCTTCAGCTACAGCGAAACCCTCGGGCTCTGTGGGTAAACTGAGGCGAGCCGCTCTCCTTCCTGCCCCGGGGAGAGTGATCCCGAAGGGCAGGGACGGCGAGAGGGCTCAGCCACAGGGAGGAGTTCTCCAAGGGCTCTCTGACATCCTTCTCTCGGGAAAGCAGCGGCTCCGCGCCCGCAGCAGCCGAATCTGGTGAGGAAGAGGAGGCACCGCACGTTCGGATGTCTCTGGCCGCCTCCCCGGCGCGCAGATCCAGAGCAGGGGCAAACACCCGCCGAGGTCTCCGCTGCCTCCCGAGGGGCTCCGAGCCGCGGTGCCCGGGGCGGTGCGGGCGCGGCTGCGGCGGGAGCCGGGGAGGAGGGAGCGGGCCCGGTGCCCGCCGAGCCCGGCCGTCCCTCTCCGCCGCTTCCTTTAGGTGGCACCGCTCCTCCAGGAATGAGCTCCCGGCCCCGCGCAGCCCTGCCCGGGCCGCGGCCGCGCCGCGGGGGCTCCGCCGCGCACCGCACCGTCGGAGCGGCCCCTCCTCCCCTGGCCAGCCCGTGCCCGGCTCCCCCGTCCTCCCGCTCACTCCTCCAGCCAGTAAATCCGATCTAGGCTGATTCCTCTCACGTCAAACCACATGATCCCATAAAACATTCATCGCCTCTCCATCCCCGCTCGCTCGCCGCTCGCTCCCGGGATCCAGCGCAGCCGGCTCCGCTCCCCGCCGGGATCCGCCGCAGCCCCGGCCCCGTGCGTGCGGCGGGCGGGCGGGCGGAGCGAGGAGGAGGCAGCGAGGCAGGCGAGGCGAGGCGAGGCGAGGCAGGGAGGGGGAGCCTCGCCTGGATGCTGACTCCAGCTCGGGGGCTGCTCATTCCCCCGATGAGCGAGGGCACCGGGAGCGCCCCCCCCTCCCCGTGCGCCGCCGCTCCCCGCTCGGGCTGAAGTTTGGCTCCGGGATCTGCCCCGCTTTCCCAAGGATTGTACCGCTGCCGCTCCACTTTGCGCCTCCAGACGTGCCTTCCCCGACCCCTAAGATGAAGAGGGCGATAGCTGAAGGTACGTGCGCCCCGCTCTCCCTCCGCCGCCGCGGCTCCCCCGGGCAGGGCACGGCGGCCGCGGCCCCAACTTCGCCCGGCGCCGGGAACTTCCCTCGCCGCAACTTTTTTCCCCCGTGGGGTCTTCGGGAGCGGCCAAGGTCCCACGAGGAGAAGAGGGGCCGGGGGCCGGGCCGGGAGCGGGCGCTGGGGCCGGGAGAGGCGGCGGGGAGGGCGCGGGGGAGCGGGAGCGCCGCGGCTGCGGGAGCGGAGCGGAGGCGAGGCCGGAGGGGGAGCGAGCCCCGGGCACGGCTCGGCTCCAGCCGCGGAGCGCGGCAGCGGCAGGGAGGAGGACAGAGGGATGGTGGAAAGGGAGCAGCGGGGTGGAGGGAGAGCAGCGGGCTAAGCCCCCTCCAGCCGCCGCCCAGCCTGGCGTGGCTCAGATCGGCCTTGGGGTGACCGGGCGAAGTTGGTGCCTCCGGGGGAAGCGCGTCCGCATCCCGCACCCCGCATCCCGCACCTCGCATCCTGCGGCGGAGGCGCCGGACGGGCGGGAGAGGGGCTGGGGCAGCCCGGCTTGCCCCGCTCGCAGCCCGGCTTGCCCCGCTCGTAGCCCGGCTTGCCCCGCTCGTAGCCCGGCTTGCCCCGCTCGCAGCCCGGCCGCCGGAGCAGCCCCAGCCCCGCTCCCCGAGCCCGTCCCGCTCGCGGAGCCGCCGCACGGGGAAGTTCCCGGAGGCTCCGGGGGCTCCGCAGGGACAGCGGGTCCCGGGCTGCGGTGGGGGCTCCCCGCAGAGCCCAGGGTTCCGCCGCTTCGTGTTCGGAGCCAGAGGCTGGGAAGGGCTGGGGGTGCGGGGCTGGACCCGCTTTCCACTCGCTCGCAGCGCCGGGGGAGAGGCACGGAGCTCGCAGCCTGGCACGGCCGGGCTCTGCCCGAACCTTTTCCATGCGCTTCGGCGATAGCCTTCGCTTCCCGGCCCCGTGTGCGGGCTGGGGCTGGGGCTGGAGCTGGGGCTGGGGCTGGGGCTGGGGCTGGGGCTCTGAGGCTGGGCTGCCACAGGGGCCGGGGATGCGGCGGCTCCCGGAGCCCCCCGGTCCCGCCGCGCCGTGGCCGCTTGCGGGGGCTCCGGGGGCACCGGGACGCGGCCCCAGGTCGGGGGGCACACCGGGAGGGGCACTCGCTGCCGGGCTCAGCCCGCTGGAGCAGCGTGTGCCGCCCAGGTGTGCTCGCTGGGAGCCCTCAGCCCTCGGATTGCAGTTTGGAACGGGAGGGATGAGCCCACGGCGGGAGCTCCCGGGCCGGCCGGGGCTGGCCCGGGGAGGTTTGGGCGTGCGGAGCCTCTGCCTGCTCTGACTCTGCTCTGTGCCGTCTCCAGCTTCGCTTCCCGTTCCCGTCAGCGACACAGATATAATTCTCTTTTCCTTTCTATTTTGGAGGGCACTCTGGCTGATTTATTTGTGACGATCAAAGGACACATCCGAGCTGCGATCCACACCGCGCACTGCCTCCTCGAGAGGCTTTGTGTCGATGTGAAACGTGAAATGGCCAATTTATTGCTGTTTGGGGAACACCTCGGGAGCGGGCTCGGCTCTGGCAGCTTCTCCCCGGCCCGGAGGGGATGCTGAGAGCCGAGCCTCCATTTGCTGGGCTGCCGTGGGTGTGAGCCCGGGGCTCGGTGCCGGGCTGTGCCCGGGGCTCGGTGCCCCCTCGGCCGGTGCCGGGCTGTGCCCGGGGCTCTGTCAGAGCCGGGCGGTGCTGGGTGTGCCCCGATCCCCTCGCTCCATCCCCGCTGCCGCCGCTGCTGCAGCGCTGCTCTCCCCACGCACCGACACTCCCGGCTGCCGCCAGCACCGTGTGGAACAACACAGGGGATAATGAAATAGAAAAACTGTGTTACAACGGCTTTATTTATAGAACAAGGCTTGGAGGAGTTTGGGGTTGAATTATTTGCTTTTTTGCTGCAGTATATGAATTGCTCCTGTGAGAGGCTGGCTTGCTGGCAGGTTTGGCTGGAAAGTCCTCACGAACCTGGGGGATTCTGTTTAGCTGAGTGTCCATCCTGCTGGATCTGGACTACATTTCCCACTGTGGGCTGCCAGGATGCTTCAAGTGCCTTGTAAGCCAGAAATAGCCACCAGGGGCAGTTGGACAGGCAGAGCTTTCCCTGTTCTCAGCACTTGCTGCCTTATTAACACGATTCATTTTTACTGAAAAAGGGCTTTCTATGCTTATTCTTTTTTTTTTTCTTTTAACCCGAATACAAACGCCTGTAATATGAGAACCTACATCAACATCACCGATGGGAGAGCAGCTCTTTTTTTTCCTCTTGAGAGAAGACACCATTCATTGCATTATTCTGTGTTTCCTGTCTTTATAATGTAAATTTTTTATCAAGGGCCCGCTGCATTTTCTGGGCTTTGTCCCCCCTTTCCCAGCTGGCAGCACAGACCTCGAACCTGCATTGCATGGGCCCATCAAAGGCTGTGTTTGGAGAGGTTTTCTAAGGAGGAATGTGCTTAAAGAGGAATTTTAGGGCAAAAAGGTGGAGGTGCTGTTGCACCACTTGGTGCCTAGGCATTGAACCGGTGCAGACATCGTTGTTCCCTGCTGGATCTGGGATGTTTTCCCAGACAAAGCTGGGCCAGAGGAGGAGTTAATGAGAAGCAGTGAGGAGGTGTGGAGGGCTGTGGGCAGCACGTGCTGAACCAGCCGGGCCCCTCGTGAATTCCCTCAATGCCGAGCTCAGGAGCTCCGGGCTGGGCTTGGGAAAACCTGCCGGGAGCCTGGTGTGTCCATAAAGGAGTGGGAAGGACAGGGAGTGGCTGGTGGGAAGGAGCAAGGGGACATTTGTCACACAGCATCTCTCTCTGCTCTGCCCTGCTCCCTGCCCTGCTCCAGGGTCTGGAATGCAAGGGCAGGACAGTGGCTGTGGCTCCATCCGCTCATCCTGTGGAGCTGGGGCTGCCCAGCTGGGATCCCACATTCCCTGTGCCAGGCTGTGCCTGCTGCCACAGCCCCTGTGTAATCTTCTTCTGACCCCAGCAACGACTTGGGCCTCAGCTTTCCAAAGGAACAACCAGAATCCAGCAGCACAGATGGGAATTTTCCACATTTTTCATCTCAGAAGCAGCGAGGAGCCTGTGAGCTGGGGGCAGGGCAGGGGAGGATGCTCTGAGGCTGCTGCACCCCTGCACACACAGCCCTGCTCAGCCCTGCTCAGCCCTGCACAGCCCTGCCCAGCCCTGCACAGCCCGGCTGCCTGAGGGCACTGGGGCTCCTTCCCTTCCCTTCCCTTCCCTTCCCTTCCCTTCCCTTCCCTTCCCTTCCCTTCCCTTCCCTTCCCTTCCCTTCCCTTCCCTTCCCTTCCCTTCCCTTCCCTTCCCTTCCCTTCCCTTCCCTTCCCTTCCCTTCCTTCCCTTCCTTCCCTTCCTTCCTTCCCTTCCCTTCCCTTCCCTTCCCTTCCCTTCCCTTCCCTTCCTTCCCTTCCCTTCCCTTCCCTTCCCTTCCCATCCCATCCCATCCCATCCCATCCCATCCCATCCCATCCCATCCCATCCCCCTGAGCGATGCCCAAGGAGAGGGAAATGTCCCGAGCCAGAGCAGGAGGAGGCAGAGCCGTGCCCAAAGCCGAGCTCTGAGTTCTGCTCGGAGCCTGCCCCGGGCGCTGCAGCCGGGATTCACCTGCAGGGGCCGGGGAGGAGCCGCTCCCGCCCGGCTCAGGTGTTTGTTTGTCCTCTTCCCCTTGGACTTGCAATGCTCTCTGCTGCTGTCACCTTCAGTGAGACAGATCTCCGAGTGCCAGGCGCCTCTTTGGATGTTCCTCGAGAGGTTTTCTCTTTGTGCAGGAGGCACGGCCCCCGTGGAACAGGAGCACCCTGCAGCACTGCACGGGGGCTGGCACAGGCAGCAGCTCAGCCTGGGGCCTGCCAGGGCTGGGAGTGAATTTCTGGGAGGGCCTGTCCCTCCTGGGACTGTCTGGGAGGGCCTGTCCCTCGTGGCCATGTGGGCAGCTCTGTGCTGTGTCCCCGACCAGGTGGATGTGGCTGCGATTTGTGAGTGCCAGGGTATCAGGGCTCCTCCATCACAGCGCTGGGGAGGGAGCAGTGAGGCTGCTGAGACACAAATTCCACCTTCTGCTCCCCTTTCCTGCTGTGGCTGCAATTCCTGGAGGTTTCCAGAGGCTGAGGGAAAAGGAGACAATTGGACTGAAAAATCTTAATCAGCTGGCAGAGGCTGCGGGTGGATGCTGCCCTGCTCGTGCAGAGGTGCCAGGGGAATTCGTGCAGAGTTTGCTCAAATGTGCAAACTCACCTCAGGCTGAGCTGTGCATGCCTGACACTGCTGGGACACAGGGAATGGGCTCTGGCGGCTGCTCACCCTCTGGGTGGGGTTCACAGGGCTCTGGGGGCTCAGGGCCGGTGGGCAGAGCACATGTGATGGTGTGGCACAGGGCACAGCTGTGGTGTGGCACAGGAGGGCACAGCTGTGGTGTGGCACAGACAGAGCAGGGCACAGCTGTGGTGTGGCACAGCAGGGCACAGCTGTGGTGTGGCACAGCAGGGCACAGCTGTGGTGTGGCACAGACAGAGCAGGGCACAGCTGTGGTGTGGCACACACAGGGCACAGCTGTGGTGTGGCACAGACAGACAGGGCACAGCTGTGGTGTGGCACAGGAGGGCACAGCTGTGGTGTGGCACAGACAGGGCAGGGCACAGCTGTGGTGTGGCACTGAGGGCATAGCTGTGGTGTGGCACAGACAGACAGGGCACAGCTGTGGTGTGGCACAGCAGGGCACAGCTGTGGTGTGGCACACACAGACAGGGCACAGCTGTGGTGTGGCACAGCCCCTGCCCTGCCCGCTTTGCTTTCGGAGTGCTCCTGAAGGCCTCTGGAGTCTGCTCTTGTTTCTGCCTCCCCGGTATCCTTGTCCAGGTCACCGAGCCTCTCTGTGATGTCCTCTCAGCTTTTCCAGCCCTGCCCTCGCAGAGTGATGCCGAGTTCTGTCCCCGGGGACCCAGGGGATGCTAAACCGAGCCCAGAGCTGAGTGTGGAGGCTGAGCAGTCCCTGCTCACCTCCTCAGCAGTGCCACGGTGGCCGGTGACAGACGATGATCTCCTGAGGGCTGTTGCTGCGTCCACAGCAGGTTTGTGTCTCTGGGCTGGCCCACCTTCCTCCCAACCTTCACACTGCAGCTTTCCCAGCATTTATTGTCCCTCTCCCGGCACCAGGAGATTAGCAAAGCACTTGAGTTTTATTTGGAATCCTCCCTGGTTGTCAAGGAAAGCAGAAACACTCCACAAGCACATGCAAAGCATCAAGGAGACTGGAAACAAAGAAACACAAGCACTCCAACGCTGGGGTTTTTAGTTCAGTTTCTGGAGAGCTCAGCAGTTTGAGGCATCACCCTGGTGGCTCTCAAGGAGCAGTGCTGGCTCCTGTCTGCAGGAATGTTTGCTTTCATGAAATCATGGGATATTTTGGATATTATAATCTGGATACACCTGGAGGTACCTAAAGAACCTCTTGCTCAAAGCACAGCTGGTTTCAAAGCCATATCTGGCTGCTCAGGGGCTTGTCCTGCCCAGCATGGATGTCTTCCCAAGGATGGAGATGCCCTGTTCCCCTCCACAGCCTGGGTGGCAGCCCAGGCCCTTTGTCACCTGGCCTGGGTCACACCATGGGTGCTCCCTGTCCCTTTGGTGGCCTGGGGCTGCCTGGCTCTGTCCCTGGTGTGGCAGGGCTGGGGCAGGACCGATGGGGAACGTCGTGCTGGGGCCCTGTGAGCTCAGAGCAGGTGCTGGGGAGGCATCAAAGAGGGGTAAAAGCAGGGGTCACAGCCAGGTGCCACGGCAAGGACACCCAGGGTGGCAGCATGGGACACCCAGGGTCACAGTGGGACACCCAGGGTGGCAGCAGGGACACGCAGGGGGGCAGCAGGGACACGCAGGGTGGCAATGGGACACCCAGGGTGGCAGTGGGACACTCAGGGTGGCAGTGGGACACCCAGGGTGGCAGCAGGGACACCCAGGGTGGCAGTGGGACACCCAGGGTGACAATGGGACACCCAGGGTGGCAGCAGACCCTTGCAGACATTGTCCTGTGCCCGTGTTTGCTGTGTGGCTGCTCCTGGAGCAGCCCCTGGCCAGTTTGCTGGGGCCGGGTTGCAGCCCCCAGCCTGCAGTGTCACATCAATGGCAATGACACAGAGCTCCCTGCAGCCCTCAGACACCCCCTGTGCTGGAGCCTTTGCTGACCCCCTGCAGGGACAGGGACCCCTCTAGGGACACACAGGCCTGGCCACATCCCAGAGCCCCGCAGGTGCTGGGGGAGGCTCCGGAGCGGGGCTGTCGCACCTCAGCTCAGCTCTGGGATGTCTCTGTCCCAGCTTTGCAAAGCTCCAGTGGTGGAGCCTTGCTGGCCTTTCCCAGTACTGGAGCTGATGGAAAAGCTTCTCCTGGTGTGTGACCTGAAGCTCCCAGGCTGCAGCTCCTGGCTGTGGCTCCTGGCTGTGTCACCTGGCACACAAAGCTGTACTTTGCTCTGCCATCCTTTCAGCTGCCCTGGAGCAGCTGGGGGCTGGATTAAACCTCCCTTCACCTTCTCTTTGCCCAGCCCAACCATCGTAATTCCTGCTGCCTGACCCTGTAGGACATACCGGGACATGTGTTGGGCAGGAATTGCTCCCTGGCAGGGTGGGCAGGCCCTGGCACAGCTGGGGCTACCCCTGATCCCTGGCAGTGCCCAAGGCCAGGTTGGACACGAGTTGCAGCAGCCTGGGACAGTGGAGCTCCAGCCCCAGGCAGCCCAGGACAAGGGCTGGACATCAGTGTTGACGGTGGTCACAAGGGTTTTTGGGATGAAGGAAGAGACGAGATGGGCTCCATGATCAGAAGGCTTGATTTGTTATGTTATGATATAAGCACCTATTTAAACTATACTAAAAGAAAAAGAAAAGGAGAGTTTCCAGAAGCTGCTAGCTACCTAAGAAAAGTAAAGAATTATAACAAACCTTGCTCTCCCGGACTGTCTCCAAGAGAGCTCCCTCCTGCATTGGCCACCAACTCCAAACATCCAAACTGGGCCAATCCAGGCAGACCTGCCACATTCCACAGCAGCAGATAACCTATTGTTTATGTCTGGTTGCTGAACTTCTCAGCTTCAGCAGGAAAATCCTAAGAGAGGATTTTTCATAAAAGAAATATCTGTGACACATCAGCTCCTTCTTCCTTCCAGGAGCTGCATCCTGAGAGCCTCCAAACCCTTTTGGTGCTTGGTGACTGGAGCTGACTCCCAGGAAGCTCCTTGTCCAGCATTTCTGTCCTTGATCCGTGCTCTGAGAGCCTTTATTGTCAGCTGTGCTCTCATCCCACCGCAGCTGCAATTCCACAGGAAAGCAGAGGGATCCAGGGCAGAGGGAGGCTCAGGGCCTGGATGGAGTTTCCATCCCAGGCCAGCTTTTCTCCTGCCTGGATGGAGTTTCCATCCCAGCTGTCACTATTGGACACGAAAGAATGCAAGCACACCACTGTTCTTCAGGTGAAGGAAGGAAGAGAAGTTATTTCCCTGACTCTAACATTTCTAGTTTTCCAAAAGTGACAGTGGATTGGAGGGTGATAGGGACACCTCTCCAATGACACTGGTTAAACCAACAGTCCATCAACTCTCTCCTCCTCCATAAAAGAAGACAAAACAATCAGTTATTTACAGAAAGTGTCTGAAAAAGTTCACCACAAGAATGTCCATATCAGAAGGCCTAGAAAGGCTTAAAAAACCAGGGTGACATCCAGCCCAGCTTTTCTCCTGCCTGGATGGAGTTTCCATCCCAGCCCAGCTTTTCTCCTGCCTGGATGGAGTTTCCAGCCCAGCCCAGCTTTTCTGGGTCCCGCTGGAGCTGGACACGTTCCCTCGCTGGCTCTGGGAGTGCTGGTGCCTTTCCAGCGCTCTGTGCTTTGTTTTCTCTCTCCGTGCTGCACCTTCTGCTGGAAACAAAGGGATGTTTGCATTCCAGCGCGATGCCTCCCTTTCCTCCCCGAGTGCAGGGGATAATTACAGTGCCTTGCACTAATTGATCCCTTATTAGTGCTAATTGTGATTTACGTGGTGCTTTAGGAAGGGGCATTTCTGTGGCAGAAGTGATGCTCTAATGTCACACTTGTGATGTGTCACCTCATCTCCCGTGAGCTGCTCGTGGGGGAAGCGGGTTCACTTTTATTTTTTTGTTAAAAACCAATCTTTTGCAAGAACCATCTGGCTGCTAAATTCTCCTCCCGGAGCTGTGCGGTTTGCAGGGAGCTCATTTGCGTCTTTAGCTACTAAAGAGGAAGTAAAAGTGACTGATTAGTCTGAGACTGGGACCATTCACATCAAAGTGACAGATTTTGCGAGCTGGATTTGGGGAAGTGTTTAAAACTGGTGTGTTTTCATTAAATTTTGAAGGCTGTGGGCAGAAGTGCGCTCTGGGCGCTGCAGCTCAGGCTCAGCCCTGCACCCTGGGTTCTTCTGTCACTGTGAATTGTGGGGCTGCTCAAATTTCCCTCTGCTTGTTTGATGACTTTAAATATTGATTTTAATTGTGCCTCTTTCTTAAGGCTGTGAGTGCTGGTGGGAGCCATGGACAATGATCCCTGAGCACAACACAGCCACGTGCACTGGGAGGGGGGAACTCAGCCTGGCTCTCTGCACAGGGGAGGGAGAGAAAGGAAAATTCCTGTGGAGCCCCCAAACTCAGCTTTCCCTGCTCCCATGGGGGCTTTGCAGGGATGTGCCATGAGCTGCTGGCCAGGCTGGGCTCTCAGAAGCCCTTTGGGGGTGCTAGGGTGAGGCTGGCAGGGCTCCACACTCTCCCCTGTCCAGAGGGGTCCTCGGAAAGCCTCAGAGCAAATCCAGAGTTTGGGAATGTGGGATTTGTCTGTGCAGAGAGAAATGGTCAGTGGGAGCCAGCAGGACCTGTGGGACTTGCACTGCAAGGATCTGGAGGGACAGAACACGGGAATGGCTCCAAACTGAGAGTGAGTGGGTCTAGATTGGATATCAGGGGAGATCCTTCCCCATGAGGGTGGGCAGGCCCTGGCACAGGGTGCCCAGAGCAGCTGGGGCTGCCCCTGGATCCCTGGCAGTGCCCAAGGCCAGGCTGGACATTGGGGCTGGGAGCACCTGGGACAGTGGGAGGTGTCCCTGCCATGGCAGGGGTGGCACTGGGTGGGCTCTGATGTCCCTTCCAACCCAACCATTCTGGGATTGCACATCCCTGGGCCACTGGCATGTTTTCAGAGCACTGGGAGCTGTGCTGTCCCTCTCCCTGTGCCCAGGTTCCTTCCCAAGCACACACCCTGATGGATGTGGCCCTGATCAATGCTCTGTGGCCGAGCAAACACGGTTAGCATTGGCTTTACACTAGAGGGCTGTCTGTCCCTTTCCCTTTGAGAGCAGCCCTTGTGCCGGGATCCCAGTTTGATCCCGGGGTGGGGAGGCTGCAGGCCGGTGCGTGGTGCTCAGCTCTGCTCTCTGTGCTGCTCACAGCAGCCGTGCCCGGGCTCAGGGGCCCTTCGGAGCTGTTTCTGGTCAAGTGGAGCTCTCTGGCTCTGCCCCCTGCCCAGCCCAGCAGGAAGCAGCAGCTTCCACACAGGATTCCTTCCCCTCCTGCTCTTCCAGGCCCCTTTTGCTGTCAGGAGTGGGGCACTCTGGCAGCACAGGGCTGCTCTGGGTTTCCAGGAGTGTGGGGGCATTTCCTGCCTCTGCCCTGCCCTGCCCTGCCCTGGTGAGGACCTGCAGCCCTGAACATCTGCACATCCAGCTTGGGCTGACAGACAGGAATTGCTCTGGAAATGGCTCTGGGGGCTGGAGGAGCCTTCAGTGTCCCAGGGCTGAAAGAGATTTGGTGTGGGAATCTACAAAATCAGAGGGTTTTGGGAAAGCTGCAAAAGGCAGGCTCAGAGACAGCAGAACTGTGATTGGAGCTAAGCAGCAGCCATGAGATTGGTCAGCAGAAAAATTGTTTAAACTGTAGAAAAGCAAGGACAAATAGAGCAATGGTCTGTGTATTAATGCTTGTCTAGAATAACTCCCTAATCTACAGAAAAGTTTATCTAGTGAGATGTTAGGAAGTTTGAAGCTCAATAATGGAGCTCTGTGCATTGTGTTTTAAGGCTCACAATCAGGTCTTGTATTTGAAATAAGCAAGCATTGTTTAACCAAAGGTACCTGTGCTTATAGTGGTTGGATAGAACTACTGTCAATGTGCTTTTGCTTTGTGTGATTGGTCAAAAAACTTATAAAGTGAGTTGTAACATTAAGTTCTTTGTTTGCTGCCTGGGATGTGAGCTGCTGGCATCTTCCCATTGTCATCACCATGTAATGAGAGTGATGGTGGACAATCAAACAGCTCAAGGCATGTTCCCAGCAGCCCTGCCCTGTTTGTGATTTGTACAGAGCCCCCAGCCAGTGTCACTTGACAGCTTCTGTGTCGTTATAGGACACAAAATAAAACAATGGGGACACACAACTCTCCAGGGTAGAAAAGAGAGTGTTTAATTTCTGACCTTAACATTTATGGATTTCCAAAAGTGACAGTGGATTGGAGGGTGACAGTGCCACCTCTCCAATGACACTGGACAGACCAACAGCCCATCAAATTTCTCCTGTTCCATAAAAGAATGCAAAACAATAAGATATTTACATAAAGTGTGTGAGAAAGTTTGTTACAAGAATGTAAACATCAGAAGGCTTAGAAAATCTTAAAAAATCAGGGCGGCACTTCTGCCTGAAGGTTCAGCTGGGACAGCTCCTCTGGCTGTCACCTGCAGGGCTGGGACCTCTGGGGACATTGCCACCATGAAGCCTGGTTGCTTTGGTCCCCTGCTGCCATTTGTTTCATGGAATCACAGAATACCCTGAGCTGGGACCCCCAGGACCATCCAGCCCCTGTCCAGACCCCCAACAACCCCACCCTGTCCATCCCTGGCAGTGCTGTCCAAAGGCTCCTGGAGCTCTGGCAGCCTCGGGGCCGTGCCCATTCCCTGGGCAGCCTGGGCAGTGCCAGCACCCTCTGGGGGAAGAACCTTGCCCTGAGCTCAGCCTGAGCTGCCCTGGCCCAGCTTCCTGCTGGTTGAATTGAATTGATTTGTTTCATTCTGTCCACACTCCCCTTTAACCCAGGTAAAGACAGAACCAGCTGGAGCCTGCCTGTGCCTGACAGACATGGTTTGAATTCAGGCCTGCCTGGAGAATTCCAAACACAGCCCCTCAGTGCCTGCCCTGTGCCTCATGCCCTGCATTTGTGGCACTGCTTTTTCCTCCTCCTGGATGCCTGGGCAGTCCCTGTTTGGCTCAGTTTGGGCAGAAGTGGTGAGAACTGAGAGCAGCCCTGGCCAAGGGTGAGCAGGGCTGGGGCTGGGAATGAGCTGGGATGGCCAGGAGGGATGGAGGGGGCTCTGGTGGGTGCTGGGAGCACTCAGGGGCTGTGCCCAGCACACACTCTGGTGTCACTATAGGACATGAATGAACACAAGCTCACACCGCTGTTTTCAAGGTGAATAGAAAAGGGAAGTTTATTTCCTGACTCCAGCATTTATAGTTTCCCAAAAGTGACAGCAGATTGGAGGGTGACAGTGCCAACTCTCCAATGACACTGGACAAACCAACAGTCCATCAACTCTCTCCTCCTCCATAAAGGAATGCAAAACAATGAGTTATTTACAGAAAGTGTGTGAGAAAGTTCACTACAAGAATGTCAGCATCAGAAGGCTTAGAAAATCTTTAAAAACCAGGGTGACACTCAAGTGCAGAGGGTGATTCCTTGGCACAAGTTGGTTTAGGAGCTCCAGGCACTTCTCTCCCTCCCTCAGTTTGTCCCTGATGTGTCCTGAGGGGGGCAGGGGTGAACGATGGTGATGCTGAGCTCTGAGGGGTGGCACTGACCCCAGGGATGGTGTGGGACACTGCTGGGCCGTGGGGACCAGGGCTTGGACTGCTCTGCATCCACCACCCACGGCTGGGGCAGCAGTGGCAGCAGTGTCCCTGCTGTCCCCAGGGCTCAGGACAGGGATGTCCCCAGGCCCAGGGTCCCTTTGGTGCTCAGGGTCACTGCTGCAGGCAGCATGCCCTGCTGTCCCTGTCCTGCAGCCAGGGCACAGCTGGAGCTGTGGGCAGGCAGGGGGCCCTAAGGCTGGGGTGGGAGCGCTGCTGTGACAGCCCCTAAAGCTCTGTGGGATGTCTGGGTGTGCTCCACCCTCTGCAGGTGTGAGATGTGAGCACTGGGGCTGTGCTGGCCCTGGGGTCACCCCGTGGGACAGGGGCAGGGCCAGCCCTGCTGTCCAGACCATGGTTTAGTGACAGAGGGGCCAGCAGCCCCCCAGCACCTCCCCTGGGTGTGCCAGAGCACGAGGCCCTCCTGATAATCCCTGCCAGCTCATGCCAGCCTGTCTGCCTGCTGAGGAGGGGACACCAGGTCTGAGTGCCCCTGCTCGGGCTCAATGTCCCTGGGGGTGACCCAGTGCCCTGTGGCACTGCAGGGACAGCGAGGCAGCTGCTCTAAACCAGGGCCTGCAGCTGAAAAAGCCCTGGGAGCCCTCCCTGCTCAGGGCTGCTGTTTGCTGTGCTCTCTGACCCAGAGAGATCCAGAGTGAAAGGTGTGAGCCCAGCACTTGGCATGGGCACAGGGGGAATGATATTGGTATCACCAGTATTGCAGACAGGATGTGCCTGGGCTTGTGTGGCCCTTGGTGCTGAACCAAACAGCAGCAACTGTGGTGTTTCACCCCACAGACACTTTGGGCTATATGGGTGTGTGGTGTTTCACCCCACAGACACTTTTGGCTGGCTGGGTGTGTGGTGTTTCACCCCACAGACACTTTGTGGCTACCCCACAGCCTTGGCTGGCTGGGTGTGTGGTGTTTCACCCCACAGACACTTTGGGCTGGCTGGTGTGTGGTGTTTCACCCCACAGACACTTTTGGCTGGCTGGGTGTGTGGTGTTTCACCCCACAGACACTTTGGGCTGGCTGGGTGCTGCAGCTGGGCACTGCAGACAAGTCCAGGCCTGCAGGAGCTCTGGTGGTGCTGGGATGGAGCTTCCCCCAGAACAGGATCTGCTCCTCAGGTTTCCCTCTGTGCAGAAGCTTTAAGGCGATGGTGAAGGAAAGGAGTCGGTTCTGATGGAGGGTTTGGATCCAGAGCTTTATTCTGGCCCACAGGCCTCTGAATGCAGCACCAGCTCCAACAGAACTCCCTGAGCCCGTGGCTGCTGCTCCTTTGAACCCCGGGGAGAGGGGCAGGGAAGGGGTCGGGAGCCACCAAGCAGGGACAGGAGGGGAGGGACAAAGGACACCTGGATGGCCCAATGTCCCCAGGGGTAGAGGGCATCCTTTGGATCTGCCAATCACTCTGTGCCCTTCTGGAATGCCAGGACTGACAGACAGTGCTGGGAGGGGAAAGGAGAGGTGATTGACACACCTGGGAGGGAATCATCGGGGGAGAGACCCAGGGTTCTGATGTGAACCCTGAAATCACCCTGCAACGGGAAGGGATGGTGGAGTCAGGGCTCTGATGGCACGGGAATTGTCACCGTGCTGGGAGCCAGAACCTGCTGGGCGTGCAGAGAGGACAAGGAGCGAGCAGGGACTGCCAGGGCACTCACAGCTGTGGGGACACCCTGCTGGGGCAGCTGCCCTGGTGCCCTGGGAGGAGCAGGGATGGGCACAGCCCCTGGCCAGGACAGGCACAGCCCCTGGGGACCAGCGTGGAAAAAAGTCACAGAGCAGGGACATGCCTGGCTGTGTGACACTGGGGCTGGGTCTGTGACACTGGGACTGGCTGTGTGACACTGGGGCTGGCAGTGTGACACTGCACATGTAGGGCTGGCTGGGTGACCCTGGGACTGGCTGTGTGACACTGTTCCTCCCCCTGTGAGCTGCCCCAGGGGCTCTCCCTGCGCTCTGGGAGCCTCAGGCTGAGCCTGAGTGCTGTCCTTGCTCAGCCAGGGCCAGCCCTGCCCTCCTGGCTTGGTCACTTGGGTGTGTGACCACGCCAGGGGTGTCATGGGAGCTCTGTGCTCATCTGGGCCCCTTGGAGCTCTGCTGGGCAGGTTTCTGTGGGTGTGGGGCCTCCCTGGAGTGCTGCAGTCTCAAGGGCACCGTTGGAGCAGATGTGGTGTTAGGAAATGCAGAGGGGGCTCTGTGGCCCTTCCCAGGAGCATCCCTGCTGTCCCTCCCCGGGACAAGGAGCTGGTGCTGTTTCCTCCTCCCTGCCCTGGGCTGCTCTGCAGGGGCAGGGTCACAGTGGTGTCCCTCACTGCCTGTGGTCCTTTGCTTTGCTCCCGCCCAGGACCAAAGGCCACTGTGGAGAGTCACAGAACCATGGAATCATTAGGGCTGGAAAAGATCTCCAAGATCATCAAATCCAACCTCTGACCAACACCCCTGGCCACCAAACCATATTGTGAAGTGCCAGGTCTGCTCACTTTTTGAACACCTCCAGGGATAAACACCTCCAGCTGATAAAAAAATCTCCAAACCCCATTCCAAAGCAGCAAAACACAGGAGAAGCAACCAGATAATTATTGTTTTCATTGACTCCAGCTGTGACTCCAGCCTGTTCCAGGGCCTGACCACCCTTTGAGTGAGGAAATTGTCCCTGATTTCCAGCCTGAAGCTCCCTTGGTGTGCAGCTTGAGGCCGTTTCCCCTTTCCCACCTGCCCAGGAAGGTGCCTGGTGCCCCCTGAGCAGGTCCCTGAGCCCTGCTGGCACAGGTGGGCAGCAGCTCCTCCTGGCTGCCTGCCTGGCTCTCTGCAGCAGCACAGGGAATATGCAAATTTAACCTTTGCATTTTCTGTGCTGTTCTTTTCCTGGGAAATGTCACCGGGGGCACCAAGCTGGGATCGCCTGGCACTGGGGGAAAGAGCAGCAGTGGTGTGTGCCTGGCTTCTGGGGAGGATCCAGCGTGGAGCTGCCTCCTCCAGGGAGGGCTCTGGGAGCTGCCCTGCCCTGCCCTGATGTCTGCAGGGATGGTGTCTTGGTTTGGAAAGACAGGAGTTTGCTAAGGAAGGCAGGAGCCTCCCCTGAAATGGAGAATGTAAACCCTCCCCACCCCTCCAAATTGCTATAATTTTAAATTAAGGGGCTCTCAGGCAAAGATATGGGAGCAGGAAATAACAGTTCTTTGATAGGGAAGGGAAAAAAAAAGGGATAAAATAAACAATGCAGTGCACTAGAACAACACTGCCAGAGTCAGAACCCAACCTGACACCCTGTGGGTCAGGGTGTTGGCAGCAGTCCCATTGGAATTGTGGCTCAGCCCTCCTGCAGTGTCAGGGGTGGTTCTGTTGGAGCAGGGATCCTGGAGAAAGGTGCAGTCTCTGCCTCTGAAGATCCAGGGGAAGAAGAGGCAGCTGCTGTTCCTCTGGGAAATCCAGTGCAGAAGCCGTGCTGGTGTTCCAGAATCTCCAGATTATATCCAGGCAGGAATGCTTGGCTCCTCCCTCTGGGCTCACATCTCCCAATGGGATGCTGTAGTTCTTATCAGCCATGCAGGGACATTCAATAGTCTGTTATCAGCAATGTCCCCTCCCAGGGAGGTGTGAATGTGGTCACTCAATGAGAGAGGTAAAGCAAACTGCTCACTTGACAAAGGTAATCAGCCATACAGATGGTAATTGAAAACATCTTGCATTGCAATCTGCAACAGATGGATGGATGGGATGGGGATGGGATGGGATGGGATGGGATGGGATGGGATGGGATGGGATGGGATGGGATGGGATGGGTGACTGGAGCCAGCTCCAGTGCCAGAGGGAGGTTGTGTCCCTCGTGTCCCCAAGGCTGGGGGAGCTATCGAGAGTGCCACATCTGCTGCTGCTGGGAAATGCCTGGGACGCAGTGCTGTGCTCCAGGGATGGATCCAGAGGCTGCTGCTGTGGCAGGAGGGAGCTCCCTGTTTGCCTGGAGACAGGAGGGGAATCCCAGCTGGCAGAGCTGGCAGTGGCTGATGGGACTGTCCCAGCTCAGCCCAGACCGAGGTGAAGGGCTGGGATTATTCCTGGGAAGCACCTGTAGGATAAACAAGATGGGGGTTGCAGTGCAGGCAGGACTGACTGTGGGCGGGAGAGGAATTTCAGCACCAGAATAACCAAAGCCTTTATTAACACCCCTGAATGTGCTGCCACATTGGCTTTGTGGCTTTTGGCAGCCCCTGCCAGGGTGGATGTGCTGATCTCCGCACCATTCTCATGGAAAAATTCCATAATTCCACTGAGGAGCAGCTGAGGGAGCTGGGAAGGGGCTCAGCCTGGAGCAAAGGAGGCTCAGGGGGGACCTTGTGGCTCTGCACAGCTCCTGCCAGGAGGGGACAGCCGGGGGGGTCGGGCTGTGCTCCAGGGAACAGGGACAGGAGCAGAGGGAACGGCCTCAGGCTGGGCCAGGGCAGCTCAGGGTGGATTTTGGGAACATTTCCAATGACTGAAAGGGTGGTCAGGCACTGGCACAGCTGCCCAGGGCAGGGCTGGATCCCCATCCCTGGAGGTGCTCCCAAAACTGTGCGGGTGAGGCACTGGGACAGGGCTCAGTGCTGAACGTGCTGCTGCTGGCTCCGCGGTTGGACTCAACAATCTCAGGGGCTTTGTCCAACCCAGACAATTCTGTGATTCCCATGGGCTGTGCCAGCCCCAGCTCTGGGTTCTGTGATTCTGTGGGGGCTGTGCCAGCCCCAGCTCTGGGTCCTGTGGTTCCCCATGGGCTGTGCCAGCCCCAGCTCTGGGTTCTGTGGTTCCCCATGGGCTGTGCCAGCCCCAGCTCTGGGCCTGTGGTTCCCATGGGCTGTGCCAGCCCCAGCTCTGGTTCTGTGGTTCCTGTGGGCTGGCACAGCCCATGGGAGTCACAGAACCCTGGGTCTGAGGGGTGGGAGAGCTCCCCAGGCTCTGTCCTGGGGCTGGGATGGGAAGGTGGGAGCAGGGCAGGGATGTGTTTCCATTCCTGGGCAACCCCAGAGCACCTGGCCAGGGGTGGGGCCACTCAGGGGACACTGGGACAGGCTCCTGGGGACAAGAGGGACAGAGCAGGGACAGCCCAGGGCCAGGCAGGCTCTGCAAGGTGTGGGATTATTACAGCCAAAGGCACCTGGGGACTGGAGCATCCCCAGCTCACAGCAGGGGCTGCTCTGGAACATTCCCTGCCCAGCACTCACAGGAGCAAGGCCTGTGATAGCCACGGGATTTTCTGGTGATAGCCATGGGATCTTCTGGTGATAGCCACGGGATTTTCTGGTGATAGCCACGGGATCTTCTGGTGATAGCCACGGGATTTTCTGGTGATAGCCATGGGATTTTCTGGTGATAGCCACGGGATTTTCTGGTGATAGCCATGGGATTTTCTGGTGATAGCCACGGGATTTTCTGGTGATAGCTATGGGATCTTCTGGTGATATCACAGGATTTTCTAGTGATAGCCATGGGATTTTCTGGTGATAGCCATGGGATTTTCTGGTGATAGCCACAGGATTTTCCTGGGCCTATCCATAGGAAACAGGGAGAACCAGGCCAGCTTTTTAATGCCTCAGAGAAGAGCCTCATTCCAAAGATGAGAACAAAATTTATCCCTTTTTTCATGTGAACCATTTTAAGGAGCATCTTTAGGCTGGGTGGCAGATGGGAATGGCCAAGGTCTGGTTTATTTATTCTTTACTCAGAGGGTGGGCAGGCCCTGGCACAGGGTGCCCAGAGCAGCTGGGGCTGCCCCTGGATCCCTGGCAGTGCCCAAGGCCAGGCTGGACATTGGGGCTGGGAGCAGCCTGGGACAGTGGGAGGTGTCCCTGCCATGGCAGGGGTGGCACTGGATGGGCTTTAAGGGCTTTTCAAACCCAAACCACTCTGGGATTCTGTGATTCTGAGCTCTGGGGCAGAGCTGCTGCTTCCCAAATCCCTTCAGGAGCAAACATGGGCTGCTGGTGCAGATGTGGAGCTGCCCCTGGCAGGGGAGGCAGCAGAGGGCTCAGAGGCACTGCCTGTTTTCCCAGCCAGGGAGAAGCATGTCCTGGTGTAATTGCCTGGCTTCTTTGGAAAAAAAACCCACTGTAGTTCCTAGAAATTCAATATTGAAAGCACTGAGTAGGACCCTCTGTGGATTAATTTTGAGGAGAGAAGAAGAATGAGGAATTTAATGCTCACTCTAATGAATGTCAATCTTCTCTCTTAATGAATAGGAATCACAGTTTGCTGCACATTGTTGGGAAATGAAAAGCATCCTAAGTTCCATTCAGTTCCTCTTTTTTTTCTGTTCCCCTTTCTTTCTTTTCTCCCCTCTTTGAGCGAGATAATGCTGTGCACAGCAGATGTGAACATTCATTTGTGAGCACGGAGGATTTTTATCTCTCCCTGTACAAGGCAAGGCTCTCCTTCAGCTGAGCTTTGTAAAATTTCCTGTACAATCCAAACATTGCTTCAGAGCTGGATCCTTCACAGCCAGCTGGGGTGGGGTTTGTCCCTTTTTCTTGGGAAACCATCCTGAAAATGCAGAGCAGAGCTGGCCCAGCGTGTGCTTGATGTGTTTGCTGCTCTCAGCCCTGGCTTTGCTGCTTGGAGTGGCAGAGCTGAGGCTCTGGTGCCACTGTCACCCTGGAAGGGACACAAAAGGACACAAACCCCCCCCCCAGACCCCATGGCATCCCTTCCCTTGGCAGAGGGATGCCCAGGGGTGATGCCAGGGGGGTTGCAGCAGGAGCTCTGGCTTTGGGAAAGTTCTGTGGCTGGCACAGGGCAGGGCAGAACCCGGGGATCCAGCCAGGACAGGGGAACTGCCCAGCACTGCCCAGCCCTGGGCCTCAGCTCCTGCCTCTGCTGGGGGATGGATGGATGGATGGATGGATGGATGGATGGATGGATGGATGGATGGATGGATGGATGGATGGATGGATGGATGGATGGATGGATGGCCCAGGGCCTCTGCAGCAGCACAGCAGCCCCATTGCAGCAGCACAGCAGCCCTATTGCAGCACAGCACCCCCATTGCAGCACAGCACCCCCATTGCAGCACAGCACTCCATTGCAGCTGGGGTGGGGTTCTGTGGGCAGCAGAGCCCTCTGAGTGCCAGGAGCCTCCTGGTTCCTGTCCTGCTCCATGGCAGCTCCTGGCCTGGGGAGAGCCACAGGCCAAGGGATCCCCTGGAACTGCTGTGGGGTCAGGGGATCCCCTGGAACTGCTGTGGGGTCAGGGGATCTCCTGGAACTGCTGAGGGGTCAGGGCATCCCCTGGATCTGCTGAGGGGTCAGGGGATCTCCTGGATCTGCTGAGGGGTCAGGGGATCTCCTGGAACTGCTGAGGGACCAGGGGATCTCCTGGAACTGCTGAGGGGTCAGGGGATCTCCTGGAACTGCTGAGAGACCAGGGGATCTCCTGGAACTGCTGAGCTCTGGCTGAGGGCTCAGCCCAGCCAGCCTGGCCATCTGCCCTTCTCCATGGCTCTGTTTGGATCAGGGGGTCACCTCAGACCCTGGGGACAGTCTGGGGACACCCAGCACGGGCCCTGGCACTGGAGACAGCAGCAGCAGCTGCTGGGGCTGCCAGGAGAAGGCTCCGTGGCTTCTGGGGCTTGGGAGGGACTTGGGGTGTACATGGGGGCATTTGGGGGGTACATGGGGGATTTGGGGGGTACATGGGGGATTTGGGGTGTATGTGGAAGTTTGGGGTGTACATGGAGACTTTGGGGTGTATGTCAGGGTTTGGGGTGTGTATGGGGGCTTTGGTCTGTATGTGGAGGTTTGGGGTGTATGTCAAGGTTTGGGGTGTACATGAAGACTTTGGGGTGAATGTGGAGGTTCGGGGTGTACATGGAGACTCTGGGGTCTGTGTGAGGTTTGGGGTCTCTGTGGGGGCTCTGAGAGGTGTGAGTGGAGGATTGAGGTGTACATGGAGGTTTTGGGGTCTCTGTGAGGTTTTGGGGTCTCTGTGAGGTTTGGGGGCTCTGAGGTGTGAGTGGAGGTTTGGGGTGTGTATGGGGGCTTTGTATGTGGAGGTTGTGGGTGCACATGGAGGTTTTGGGGTGGCTGTGGGTGTTTGGGGTACATATGGGGCCCTTGGGGCTCATGTGGGATGTTCGGGGTGTCTGTGGAGGCTCTGGGGGGTGTGTGGGGTGTGGAGCACACACTGAGGCCCCTCCTGCTGCTCCCAGCACCCAGGCTCAGGCACGAAGGGATGAGTGGCTGCAGGAGAGGGAAGGGGAACTCTGAGGAGCAGGGGGACAGAGCTGAGGCCTGGCCCCATCCATGCTCCAGGAGTGGAGCCCAGGCAGCCCCTGGGAAGGGAGGGGAGGTGTGAGCAGAGCCTGCAGCACCCGAGGCAGGCTGGGATCAGTGTGAAAAACCCCAAACACTTGTTTTTTAAAATATTAAAAGTTTAATGATAATAAAATGGTTATAAAAATAATAATATAATTAGATTAATAATAATTTGGACAATTTGGATTAGGACAATATGAGACAATAGAAACAAACAGTTATGGACAGGCCAGGTACCTTTTTCTGGGCAAAATAAGCCCGAGAAAGGCCCCACTTTAACAGAGGATTAACCCTTAAAAGCAACAGCCTGTTGCATATTCATACACCTCATTCATGATGCACAAATTCCATTCAAACACAGGATTCTGTCTGAGCAGTGTCACCTTCTTCCTCTCAATCCTGATAGTGTCTTCAGAGCTGAGTGAGGCAAGAAGTTCGTTTCTTCTGATAAATTCTCTTTCTCTGAAAGATTCAGGTGTCCTGTGGCTGCTATCTCACTGTGAGTCCTTTCTTTAACAAAGAGTATTTTACACAGCAGAGTTTCGATTTTAACATTTTGTTATAACCTAAAACTATATTTAACACACTACTTAAGAGAATTAACACAGCATCACTTTCTAACACAGCACATACAATATTCATTTCAATATTTGTGAAATACAATCATAAAATACACATTTGTCACAACCAGGATGCAGATCAGGAGCAGGGCCAGGGATGCCTGTGGCCGTGCTTTGGGATGTGGAGGGGAAGGGGCAGCCTGGCAGGAAGGAAGGGGCTTTCCCTGGTCTGTTCCCCTGTGCAGATGGCTCCAGCTGAGCGGATGCTGGCTCAGGGCCAGGGGAGTTTAGAGTTGCACTGTTTTAAAATATTTATTAATGTGAAGATGTCATTAGCACTTAAGCCGAGGCAATACCGTAGAAGTCTTTTTGCTGGAGTGGAAGTTAGTGATGCTGAAAAGCCATTAAGCTGTAAATATAAACTATATTAAGTGCTCAGGAGCAACCTTAAATATCCCTCAGCTGGTTGCTCTGCCTGTGCAAGGCTGAGTGTCTGAGAGGGGATTATTCACAGAGATCTCCCTGCCCAGGGCCTGGCTCTGCCCAGGGCCTCCAGGAGGGGCCTGAGGGGATTTGCAGGTGAGATTTTGAGCTCAGGGATTGCTGTTCAGTGCCTGATATCCCCCAGAACCACAGGATGCCACAGGCAGGGACAAGAAGAGAGAGCGTTCAACCCTGCCCAGCCTGGCCTTGGGCACTGCCAGGGATCCAGGGGCAGCCCCAGCTGCTCTGGGCACCCTGTGCCAGGGCCTGCCCACCCTGCCAGGGAACAATTCCTAATTCCCAATATCCCATCCATCCCTGCCCTCTGGCACTGGGAGCCATTCCCTGTGTCCTGTCCCTCCATCCCAGGCCATGCACACTGAGCCCAGAGCAGGAGGCTGTGGCTGAGATCCTGGGGTGGCTGCTGTCCCTGGACAAGGCTCACGATGCATTCAGCCCCTGCTGAGGCTCCTGCCCATCTCCATGGGCTCCCTGCCCAGTCAGGATCAGCCCTGATCCTCCTGTCCTGCCAGATCAGGAGCTGGGATTTTCTCAGAAAGGGCTGCCAGAGCTCAGGGAGTTGGTGACTGCAGTGGCCCTGAGCCCTCTCTCCATCCCCCGGCTCACAGGGACAGGGCTGATGGGGGGTGGGTGCTGCTGACCCTGCCCTGGGGTCTCTGGGATCAGGCTCTGCCCCCCAATGTCTGCTCAGCATCCCCCAGAGCTGGGCAGCAGCAGCCCCTGAGCTCTCCTGTGCCAGGGTCCTGCTGCTGTGCCAGCCCTGCTCTGCTGCCCAGCTGTGCCCAGCCCTCCCAGTCTGGGTTCAGGGGAGGCCATGGAGGCTCCGAGGGCTGGAGCCAGGCTGGGAGAGCTGGGGGTGCTCACCTGGAGAGGAGAAGGCTCCAGGAAGAGCTCAGAGCCCCTGCCAGGGCCTGAAGGGGCTCCAGGAGAGCTGGAGAGGGACTGGGGACAAGGGATGGAGGGACAGGACACAGGGAATGGCTTCCCACTGCCAGAGGGCAGGGCTGGATGGGATATTGGGAATTAGGAATTGTTCCCTGGCAGGGTGGGCAGGCCCTGGCACAGGGTGCCCAGAGCAGCTGGGGCTGCCCCTGGATCCCTGGCAGTGCCCAAGGCCAGGCTGGACACTGGGGCTGGGAGCACCTGGGACAGTGGGAGGTGTCCCTGCCATGGCACTGGATGAGCTGCAAGGTCTCTTCCAACTATTCCTTAATTAACAATTAACAATTCCATGATTCTGTGATTCCATGGATTTTGTTACCCCCAGGGGCTGATGGGCAGCCTGGCCGCAGACCTGCCTCCCTCTGCTGCTGGACCCTCCTTCTGTGCTCCAGCCTAAGGCTGGCACTTGATTTAGTAAACTCCCTGCACCCAGGAGAGCTCACATTTCAGTCTTTAAATCCAACCTGAATAAAGATTGCAGAAGTGAGGAGCCCCCACTCAGGCTGCTGAGAGCTCACAGTGATATGGATTTCTTAGGCAATTAAATTGCACATAATAGAGTAACTGGATTGTACAAATTTAAAGAGCACCTGGAATATGCAGGCATATTCTGAAATTTCTAATCTCATATTTCAGCTCTAGCCCATTAATCTGTCATATTTAAGGCCTTTATTTCTTTTCTGTTCACCCTGCTGCAGAGTTGGGATATTGCTGGGAAATGCAGCTCTTCCATGTTTGCCTGGATCTCCTGGGCCATGGCCTGAGCTCCTTTTCCTACCCACATCCTGTGCTCCATCCTGGTTTTCTGAGGGGAGTGGAGCAGGGCTGGGACAGTGCAGAGCCCCCTGAGCAGGGACAGCCCTCCCTGGGTACAGGGGCTGCAGCCCCACGTCCCTGTCCCCATGCCCAGCCTGCCCACCCTGACTCTTCCCTTCTCCCCCCTCCAGCAGCCCCCCAGTGCTGTGTGCCCCTGCACTGTGCAATCTCCTTTCCCCTGGCACTGCTGGCCCCCGAGCTGCTCTCCTGGCCAGCTGGGCAGCAGAGGGGTCCCCATGGACAGGGAGGGAGCTCAGAGCCTGTGCTGGATCCAGGAGCCTCAGCAGCCACAGCTGCTGCTTACACTGATTATTTGGGGTTGAGATGCAGCCAGGGGGATCTGGGCCTGGGGGGATCCTCCCCTGAGTCTGGGGAGGATCTGAGGAGCACCTGAAGGAGAGGAACTGCAGCCCTGGCCCAGCTGCCCGGGGCAGGAGGAGTCCCATCCCTGTGGATGTGGGGGAGCGATGCCCTGTGCAGGGCTGGGGGAGCAGATGGAACTGGGGATCTCAGAGGGCTTTTCCAGCCCTTCTCACTCCATGACTGGTTTGTGCCCCCCACCCCGGGTGTGGCAGCGGTGTCTGTGCCTGTCTCACCCCCACGGGTCCCTTTCCTGCCTGAGTGACAAATTCCCTGTGTGGAACATTCCAGGTGTCCACTGCAGGAGCCCCAGTGCTGCTGAAGCCCAGCAGGCCCCGTGGCCGGCAGTGCGTGCCCCATGCATTTGTGGGGTCACAGAGTTATCTGGGGGATTTTTTCCCTTTACAAATCCCAAGAGCAGCCCAGCTCTGCCCAAGGAGATCCCTCAGAGATTGCCCTGAGGTGCAGTGCTGGGAGAGTCCCTGGGGTGTGGCATTTCTGGGTCCCGTGTGGCAGGAAGGAATGAATCTGACTCCATGCTCTTAGAAGGCTAATTTTTTTTTAAATGACATGGTATGATATGATATGATATGATATGATATGATATGATATGATATGATATGATATGATATTATAATGCTATACTAAAACTATACTAGAGAATAGAGAAAGGATACATCAGAAGGCTTAACAAGATAATAATGAAAAACTCGTTACTCTCTCCAGAGTCCCGACACAGCTGGCTGTGATTGGTCATTAAGTTCAAACAATTCACATGAAATCAATGAAACAATCACCAGTTGGTAAACAATCTCCAGACCACATTCCAAAGCAGCCAAACACAGGAGAAGCAATCAGATAATTATTGTTTTCCTTTTTCTCTGAGGCTTCTCAGCTTCCCAGGAGAAGAAATCCTGGCGAAGGGAATTTTCAGAAAATATGACAGTGACACCTGGTGTGGGCCTGTGCCCACCTGCAGCCAGTGCTGGGCTCTGCTCAGCTGCAGGCTTTGTTCCAGCAGAGCGCAGGGCCCAAGGCAGGGCCGTGTCCCTGGAGGCTGCTCAGGGTAACCCAGACAGGAATTGCAGCTCCTGCTCACCCCAAAGCTCAGCCCTGTGGCACCTGTGGCACCTGTGGCACTGAGCTGTCTCTCAGCTGCCCTGGGGTGTGGTAGTGGGCAGCCCTGGGCTGCCTCCACCCCCCTGCCCCTGCCCCAGCCCTTTCCACAGGGACTGTGCCTGCAGGAGCACTGGGATGGGATCTGGCTTCGGGATTCCATCTGTTGTAAATCATAAAGGCATGAACTGCTTTGGATTGGGATGGACACCAAATCCAACCAGTGCCACCCCTGCCATGGCAGGGACACCTCCCACTGTCCCAGGCTGCTCCCAGCCCCAATGTCCAGCCTGGCCTTGGGCACTGCCAGGGATCCAGGGGCAGTCCCAGCTGCTCTGGGCACCCTGTGCCAGGGCCTGCCCACCCTCCCAGTATTTTTCCAATATCCCATTGTCAGGAAATGAATCCACCAACCACAGGTTTATGTCCAAAAAGGTGTCAGAGGAGCCCTGTAACTTTATTTGAATAAAGGGAGAGGCCATGGGGAGTTCCCCTGGGTCTCTCACGTTGCTAGAGGGCACAGCCTCCTTTTTATCCCCATTCCCCGGCTGCATTTCCCTCTCTTTCCCCACTGGTTGAGGTACCTGCAAGGTACAGACTTCCCAAATGGCCTGGTACAGATCCCCTTCTAATGTGCATCCCCCTCTTCCTTTTCCTCTGTTCTTTTTATCCAAGTCCGGGGATTTAGCACAGCCTTGGGTGAGCAACAGTCTATGTCAATTAGTGGAACTCCTGTGGAATTTATGGTTCCTCCCACTGCTTCTTTCACCTCTCATTATCTGACTTTATCTACCAGCAGGCCCATGGGTTGTTTTAAAGACACCTCATTCCTTTCATCATCCATCCCTGCCCTCTGGCAGTGGGAGCCATT
Organism: Camarhynchus parvulus; assembly: GCF_901933205.1. Lineage (NCBI taxonomy): Eukaryota > Metazoa > Chordata > Aves > Passeriformes > Thraupidae > Camarhynchus > Camarhynchus parvulus. Next base: position 693,322 of record NC_044585.1, read on the forward strand.
CCCTGTGTCCTGTCCCTCCATCCCTTGTCCCCAGTCCCTCTGCAGCTCTCCTGGAGCCCCTTCAGGCCCTGCAAGGGGCTCTGAGCTCTCCCTGGAGCCTTCTCCTCTCCAGGTGAGCACCCCCAGCTCTGCCAGCCTGGCTCCAGCCCTGGGAGCATCTCTGGTGCCTCCTCTGGACTCTCTCCAGCAGCCCCAGGTCCCTCCTGTGCTGGGCCCCAGGGCTGGGGCAGCTCTGCAGGTGGGGTCTCACCTGAGCAGGGCACAATCCCCCTGCCCCAGTCCCTGCTGGGGTTAAACAAGGAGCCCCTGGAGCTCAGCTGCCCCCAAACACAACCCAGGCTGCAGGAGAGCCCTGGCCCTGCCCTGCCAGCTCCTCCTGGGAAATCCCTTGGGGTACCCCTCAGTTCAGGCATCCCCAAAAGGCTCTCTGTCCTTTTTGCCTCTCTGGGGCAGGAGGAAGGTGGAGCTGGGAGCTTGGGCTGTCCCTGGGGTGGCTCTGGAAGCTCTGGGAGCCAAGGACAGAGGGGCAGTGGGCTCAGGAGGCTGTGCCACTGTGAAAAGTGCGTGTATTTTGTGATTGGCTTTTCGCAAATATTAAAATGAATATTATATGTGTTGTGTTAGAAAGTAATGCTGTATCAATTCTCTTAAGTAGTGTGTTAAATATAGTTTTAGGTTATAAAAAATGTTAAAATAGAAACTATGCTATGTAGGATACTTTTTTTAAAGAAAGGCGCTGTTAGGATTCAGAGGAAGAAGTTGACACTGCCCAGACAGAATCCTGTGTTTGACTGGAATTTATGCATCATGTATGAGGTGTATGAATATGCAACAGGCTGTTGCTTTTAAGGGTTAATCCTCTGTTAACGTGGGGCCTTTTTCGGGCTTGTGCTGCCCAGAAAAAGGTACCCAGACATCTGTAACTCTTTGTATTTATTGTCTGATATTTTCCTAATTCAGTTTGTCCAAATTATTATTACTCTCATTGGATTACTATTTTTTATAACCATTTTATTACTATTAAAATTTTAAAATTTTAAAAAGTGATTGGTGTTTTTCACAGCCACGCATCCCACCCTGCTGGGAGCCAAGGACAGAGGGGGCAGTTGTTGTGAATAAGAAGCTTGACTAGGCCAATATTCAAGCAGCAATTAATTTATTAATTAATATGGTAAAGTATGAGCAATACAGCGCTGGGTACAGTGGGGGAAGTTTTCCCTCCAACTGCACACTGATAGTTGAGGCTTACAGGTATTTATAGGGGTACTCATCAGCTTTCTCAGCAGTTTCCATTCCAATTTTTACTCATCAGCAGTTTCTATTTCCCAATTTTTACATCACAATTCTATACACTGCTGTGATGTAGTTTTTCTCAGGATGTATCTCAAAAGGAGTATCCCCAGGTGGTGGTGGTCTGGTTTCCCAAAGAAGAAAGACAAATCCCATCTGGTGCAGTCCAGCTCCTCAGATGTGGGCCCACCTTTTAATTGCAAGGACTATAAATCTCATAACAGTGATGTCCATCTTCCCTTGGTTGAAACCATCAATCCTTGAGGTGATGTTCATCTTCCTTTCTCAAGCTGTTTTTCTCTGCTTTATTAAGGTGTGAGATAAGCATATTTCCTTTATATACATTCCAAAGCTATAGTTTCAAGCATACAAGCAATATTCTAAAATTATACTTCAAAAGGTTATTATTGCAGAGCTCTTTAAGGATTAACTACAAGCAAAGAGCAACATCCTTAACGCTTTAATTCCAGTGCTCCTAAATCAACCAGGGTTAATTGCGAACAAAGGATAGGTTCAGAGGCCTTCTTCCATGCTTTACTTTCCTCAGTTATTATCAGAATTCGCAACTGTCCCATTGTCGGTCTCCACACATCTGGCAATCACAAGTACACACATTGCCTGTACCTGACACGAAGCACAGCTCGGTATTTCACACAGCGATTCAGGAGGCTGTGCCCCACATCCCACCCTCCTGGGGCACCCCCAGACCCTCTGGGGCTCAGCACCTTTGCAGCCCTGGCTGACACAGCATCTGCAGCCTCAGCTGGAGCAGCAGAGCCCTGCGAGCTCCTCTGAAACCCAGCCCGAGGGAAAGAGGCAAAAACCTGACCCGCTTTGGTTTGCTGTGCGCAGCCCAGGCTGCTTTCAACTCCTGGCCTCGATTAGTGAAAGCTAAATTGTTTTCCCGTGGAATTGTCTGAGAGTAAAGAGAGGTCTGGGGTGTTAATTCGCTCTTTGTTTTCGCTGAGGGAGCCGCGGGGGGTTGGAGCTTGGCGGCTCGGTGAGCGAGGCAGGCAGGTTTGTGTTGGTTTGTTTGCAAAACAAAGTTGCAGGGATCGACTCTGCCGAGCACAACGAGCCGGGATGGAAGGAAAGATGTGAGCGCTCTCTCAGGAGAGCTTTAAAAGCCTGCGCATCTCGCAGACGCTTTAGAAATTCAGAGCTGACCCTGCTTGCTTTGTTTAAAAAAAATTAAAATATAAATAAAATTCTGCCGCACAACCCCGCCCCCGTGGCTTTCTTTGTGAGGAACTTCTGACAGACTCGGAAATGCTCTGCCTGCTGAATAAATTATAAACCCCATCCCCGGGCAGAGGCTGCACAGCCAAAAGCAAATTAAATCCTCTTCATGGCAATATCGAGTGGAGATGTTTGCTTCAGTCTGAGGAGTGTGCATTCAGAGTATTTACCTTTGCTCAGCTGCTCGGGAGGGGAATCTCTGCCCGGGAGCCCGGGTGGCTGGGGCAGGGTCGGTGATGCTCTCAGAGAGGGCTCAGGAGCGCCAGAGCCAGGGGAGCCAGGGCTGGGCTGAGCTGGGCTGGGCTGGGCTGGCAGGGCCAGCGCTGGGCACCCTGGGGACCGGTGCTGCTGGGGCTCCTGGGCCCGGGGCTGACAGGCTGTCGGTGGTGGGCCTTCCTGGTGTCACACAGGTGGTGGGCTGTGGGGGACAGAGCTGTCACACGGACACTGGTGTCACACAGACCCTGGTGTCACACAGATACTGGTGTCACACCAGCCCTGGTGTCACACAGACACTGGTGTCATCTCCCTGGTGTCACACAGACCCTGGTGTCACACAAACCCTGGTGTCATCTCCCCTGGTGGCCAGAGCTGTCACACAGACCCTGGTGTCACACAAACCCCTGGTGTCACACAAACCCTGGTGTCACACAGACCCTGGTTTCACACAGACCTTGGTTTCACACAGACCCTGGTGTCACACAAACCTCTGGTGTCACACAAAGCCCTGGTGTCACACCAGCCCTGGTGGCCAGAGCTGTCACATGAACCCCTGGTGGCTGCTGCAGCCAGAAATGGCTCAGCAAAGATCTGGGAAGGTCTCTCCAGAGTGGTCCCCAGGGAGCCTCACTGGGGGAGCCCAGCCCTGTCTGAGGGACAGGAGGTTCCTGGTGTGCCACACTCGGAGAGGGGTGCTACTGTCCCTGCTGTCCCTGCCCCTGCTGTCCCTGCTGTCCCTGTCCCTGCTGTCCCTGTCCCTGTCCCTGCTGTCCCTGCTGTCCCTGCTGTCCCTGTCCCTGCTGTCCCTGCTGTCCCTGCTGTCCCTGTCCCCTGTCCCCTGTCCCTGCTCTCCCTGCTCTCCCTGCTCTCCCTGTCCCTGTCCCTGCTCTCCCTGTCCCTGTCCCTGCTCTCCCTGTCCCTGCTGTCCCTGCTCTCCCTGCTGTCCCTCCTGTCCCTGCTCTCCCTGTCCCTGCTGTCCCTGCTCTCCCTGTCCCTGTCCCTGCTCTCCCTGCTCTCCCTGCTCTCCCTGCTGTCCCTGAGCCTGCTCAGCATCCCACACATCCCAAACCCACGTGGCAGGGGATGCTCCGGGGCTGCTGAGCACCTCTGAGCTGGGGGTGACTCCCTCTGGGCCCCCAAAGAGGGGAAAAGTGGGTCCAGAGCTGCTCCAACTGTTGTGATTCCCCACAGGTGACACGAGAGGCAGGAGCCAGAGGTTTGTACATTAAATTATGCCAGGATTTCCCAGCACTTGGTGCTGCAGAGCAGTCCCAGCTCCATCCCCTCCTGCCTGCTCCCTGCACCCACTTGCAGCTGGTCGGGCCCCAGCCTGGTGCCAGCGAGGGCTGGGAGTTCATAGGGAGCACAAAGGAGAACAGAACCCCCCTGGATCTGCTCCACGAGCAGGGGCTGTCAGAAATATTACAGATTGATCTGTATTTTATCTGGGAGGGAGGATGGCTCCTTAACATCATTAAGTGGTGACCTTTAAAGCTCATCTTGTGCTGCCAGCCGGGCAGGCAGGGGATGGAGCGGAGACGGATGGCGGCGGTGGGGAATCAAATAAATTGTTTGCTGAGATCACTGCGGGTGTGTTTGCACTGGTGTGGAGGTCCCTGGGCCACTGCTCACTGTCTCTTTCCTTTTTACAGCAGAATAAATCCAGTTTGGTGCCCAAGATGAATTTTCAGGGCCATATGTCATGTTTTACAAGGGGCTGACAGCTCAAATTGGGGCAGAATAATGGTGCCCAGCCTGAAGTCACCTCGATGGCTTTATTAGATTCCTCATCCCCCAGCAGACGAGCAGGCTGCCTTTGGGGTCTGCTTTCTGCTGGGAAACTGATCCTGTTTAGCTTCAGCTTTGAGTGTTGGTGTGTGGGAAATGCTGCCAGGCTGGCTGCCAGCTCCAGGGCCAGGATGGAACATGCAGTGGCTCACACTGGGGTGCTCCTGGTCTGGGGCCTGTCCCCTGCACCCCTGGGACAGGGGGACATTCCTCACAGCCTGGGACTGTGAAGGGCTCGGTCCCACAGGGGTCTGGGGGATTGCCTTGTACCCTGTGAGCTCCTGTGTGGGACCTGGGGCATTGCCCCATACCCTGTGAGCTCCTGTGTGGGGTCTGGGGGATTGCTGGATCCCCTTCCCCTGGGGCTGTGCTCAGGGTTGTTATTCCTGCCATAGCCTGGAGCTGGATCCAGGAGGGTAAATCCCAGTTTGGGTGCATTTCCAGGAGGGTGAATCCCAGTTTGGGTGCATTTCCAGGAGGGTAAATCCCAGTTTGGGTGCATTTCCAGAAGGAGAAGGAGAAGGAGAAGGAGAAGGAGAAGGAGAAGGAGAAGGAGAAGGAGAAGGAGAAGGAGAAGGAGAAGGAGAAGGAGAAGGAGAAGGAGAAGGAGAAGGAGAAGGAGAAGGAGAAGGAGAAGGAGAAGGAGAAGGAGAAGGAGAAGGAGAAGGAGAAGGAGAAGGAGAAGGAGAAGGAGAAGGAGAAGGAGGAGGGTCTGTGCTGGCCCAGCGCTGCCTCTGCTCCTGCCAGGGCACAGGGCAGTGCCATTGGAGGGTGAGGTGCTGGCAGAGAGGAGCAGGGAAGTGCTGCATCCTTTTCCTGGCCCTTTCCTTGGAGGACTCAGAGCTCGATCTGTGCACTCAGTGAGAACAACCCAGGGGCACAGGGACAGAGGAGCAGCATCCCGAGGGGTGACAGGCCCTGGGGACACAGGAATAGCTCAGACACCAGCCCTGGTCCCCTCTGGGGGCAGAAACTGGGGGTTTCCCCAGGCCCTGAGCTGCTGGCACAGCTTCTCTGCCTCCTGTTTGTCCCTTGTCCCAGGGCCGTGCTCCCAAGGGAAGTGAGGACAGAGTTCCCGTGTCTCCAGCGAGGATGTGCCTGACTTTGGGATGTCTTTGCAGACTCAGACAGCTCTTAAAGCAGAAGGTTACCCTAATTTATGGTGCCTGGATTTATGGGAGGTATATATCAGGCACAGTGTAATAGCTTTGCTGTGGCCCATCTCCTGGGGGGACATCCTGGAGCCTCTGGGAGCAGGGACAGTGTGGGAACACTCACCAGTGGCACTGCTGTAACCCCTTCAGCACTGGGAACACTCCCCAGTGGCACTGCTTTAACCCCTTCAGCACTGGGAACACTCCCCAGTGGCACTGCTGTAAGTCCCTCAGCACTGGGAACACTCCCCAGTGGCACTGCTTTAACCCCTTCAGCACTGGGAACACTCCCCAGTGGCACTGCTGTAACTCCCTCAGCACTGGGAACACTCCCCAGTGGCACTGCTGTAACTCCCTCAGCACTGGGAACACTCCCCAGTGGCACTGCTTTAACCCCTTCAGCACTGGGAACACTCACCAGTGGCACTGCTGTAAGTCCCTCAGCACTGGGAACACTCCCCAGTGGCACTGCTGTAACTCCCTCAGCCCAGCAGCAGGGAAGGGGCAGTCCTGGCACTGCCCACACTGCCCAGGGTGCCCAGCCTGTGCATTGGGATCCAAAGCCCTTTGCCTTCTGGCATGAATGGGACACTTAAGAAGGGGAGATTTCCCAAAGCTCAACCCACCCAATCCGTGCCCTTCCTGCAGGACCTTCCTGCAGCGCCCTGTGCCCACCCCTCTGCACGGCCCTGCCCCAGCAGGGGCAGTTTGTCCTTCCTGTCCCTCCCTGCTCGTGCCCAGAGCTGCTGGTGCAGTTCCTGGGCTCTCTGTGCCTCCTGGCCCTGGCACCTGCCCCAAGGTGTCCCTGCAGGCAGTGCCACCTCCTGCTGCTCCTGCCCGTGGAAATGCCCCCAGTGCCCCTTGGCTGGTGGAACGGGCAGAAAGATGCAGGGGCAGATTGGCTCCTCTCTCACCTCCCATTCCTAAAGCCCCTGGGAGCAGCCCTTGGGAGGGTGGGGATGGAGCTGTGGGGACATCTCTGTCCTCTCCCTGCCCCGTGCTGCTGTGCCCCATTGTCCCCCACCGAGGGATGGCCCAGGGGCTGCCCAGGGGCTGCCCAGGCAGGAGAGCTGGGCTGGGGGTGCTGGAGCCATCTGTGGAACAGGATCCTGGGGGCAGCCGGCAGGTCAGGAACTCAGCTGGAGCTCCTCTGGGAGCTGAGGATCCCAGCAGTGCTGGAAACCTTAACAGGACCCGGTGGGAGCCGCTGGGCTGGAATGGGGATCCCAGCAGTGTTGGAAACCTCAGCAGGACCCGGTGGGAGCTGCTGGGCTGGAATGGGGATCCCAGCAGTGTTGGAAACCTCAGCAGGACCCGGTGGGAGCTGCTGGGCTGGAATGGGGATCCCGGGAGCTGCTGGGCTGGAATGGGGATCCCAGCAGTGCTGGAAACCTCAGCAGGACCCGGTGGGAGCTGCTGGCTGAGCCTGGAGCAGCCCAGGGCTGGCAAAGGCTCTGCTGGGCTCGGTGCTGGGAGTGCTGGGGAGCGAGCTGGGCTGGAGCAGGCTGCAGTCCCTGCAGGATAAATCCCTTTGTGACTCATTTCCCGACGCTGCAGGCAGGGCCTGGAGCAGCTGATGGTGCAGAGGCACCGGGAGGTGTGGGGACAGGGAAAGAAAGGTGAGGGCATGGGCGGGGACAGGCGGGGTCCCAGGCACCGCTGCTGCACCCCCGGCCCACAGACCTTCCTCACATCCCAGAAAGCAGAAATGGCTGGGGCATCTCTGCTCCCGAGCCTTTGCTCTCACTGACATCCTGAAAAGCCTGAAATCAGCAGGAATTCCTTGGATTTCTCCTCAGACCCACCAGGGCAGGCTGAGCCCTTTCCCATCCCGCCGCCCCCTCCTGCTGTAGCTGCGCTGTCAGAGCTGCTTTGCTGTGGCTGTAGGAGGAGGGGGGATGAAAATCTGCTATTCCTGGGGCCCAGCCTCTCCTGTCCTTCCTCCTCCTCCTCCTCCTCCTTCCCTGCAGTCCCTGTGTGGAAATGGCTGTGCCCACTCAAGAAGTTGGCTCTGCTGCTTGAAGATGTTCTGCTTCTTTAACAGAGCCTCAGCAGTTACAAAAACTTGTCTTTAAAAATTCATGCTGTTCTGTATCATGTTAAATATTTATTCTAAAGGAACAATGCGTTCCCCCCTCCCCCCTTCTGCTATGATACCTATTTTGCATATGAGCTGATTAATTATTAAGCATCTACATTTTATTTTGACAAACAGAAGATGTGCTCCAGTCAGTTGGATGCTGTTGTGTTCTGCTGAGCTGTGAATTCACCTTCCCTCTCCAGGCACAGAGATCCTCCCTGGCTGTGTCCTGGGGCTCCCCCACACCAGGGGACCTGGACCTTCGTGTCCCTAACCCTGCAGAGCCCTAGGCATGGAGGAAACTGCAGGATCCCCTTTCCCTGCCCACCCAGCACGGAGCCAGGCTGGCTCCTCAGCCCCAGGTGTGTTCTTACCTGCCCTGTCCCTTGGCTGTGCCCAGGTGAAGGTGATGAACCTTTCCTGATGGGGACATCCCCTGGGCTGGGGCAGGAGAAGGTCCAGCACACACCAGGGTGTGCCAGGGCAGCAGGGAGAGCCTGGTGCCAACTCCCACCCCTGGGGACCAGGGAATGGGGGAGAACTGGGATGTGCTGGGCCCGAGGCAGCTGGGTCCCAGCTGGGTCCCAGCATGGAGCTGCTCCATGACAAACATGGATGGTGGCATGAGGTCTAGGGGACATTTCCAGCAGGGGAGCTTGGATCTCCTCTGGGGGAGCCAGGACCCAAATTCCCTGAGTGATTGCTGGGGGTGGGAGGGCAGAGCTGTGTCCTTGGAATAGAGAGCTGCCCTGGGGGCACAAACGGGCCTGTCCTCCCTGAGCCCCGGGGACACAAACAGGCCTGTCCTCCCTAAGCCCCAGGCACACAAACAGGCCTGTCCTCCCTGAGCCCCGGGGACACAAACAGGTCTGTCCTCCCTGAGCCCTGGGGGCACAAACAGGCCTGTCCTCCCTGAGCCCCAGGATACAAACAGGCCTGTCCTCCCTGAGCCCCGGGGACACAAACGGGCCTGTCCTCCCTGAGCCCCAGGATACAAACAGGCCTGTCCTCCCTGAGCCCCAGGCACACAAACAGTCCTGTCCTCCCTGAGCCCCGGGGGCACAAACAGGCCTATCCTCCCTGAGCCCCGGGGACACAAACAGGCCTATCCTCCCTGAGCCCCGGGGACACAAACAGGCCTGTCCTCCCTGAGCCCCAGGCACACAAACAGGTCTGTCCTCCCTGAGCCCCAGGATACAAACAGGCCTGTCCTCCCTGAGCCCCGGGGACACAAACAGGCCTGTCCTCCCTGAGCCGGCTGGGCACTGCCCCACTAGTCCAGCTCTGTGGCTGGAGCCTCCTCCCAGCAATTCTGTGGGAGAGGGAAGCACACAGTCTGCAGTTCAGCTCACTGGAGCCCGGGTGTGTGTCCTCCCAGCAGGAATGGGCAGAGGTGGGACAGGTGGATCTTGGGTTTTCGTTGTTAATTGCTGCCCCCAGATGTGCAGGATGTCTCTGTTTTGGCCCGTGCGTCTGAAGAACGAGTCAGAGCTCTTCAGTTTTCAGTCTTGAGGTTGTTTATTAATTCTTATCTATAAAAATTTCTTTCTGCCCAGCTGAGATCTGCTCAGCAGGGCAGCCACAGGCACTCTGACCGCCCCTGAGGCAGTGTTGTCCTTTTATACTACAAACTACATATAACATATTTACACTTAATTCCCAATACCTATCACCTGTGTTAGACAGTGCACTTCTACTCTAAACCAATCCCAAAGTGACAGCATCACAGCAGAAAATGGAGAAGAAGAAGAAGAAGAAGGAGAAAGGCTGGACACGCCCAAGTTCCTCCATCTTGTCCCCATAACCCCCATACCAAAAATCCTAAAATCTACATTTTCACCCTGTGATAATTTTATTCTTATACTATTTAAACTTCTGTGGCTTTCAGGTCCTCATACAAAGCTGGTAATTTGCTCCACGGGTCATAATCAAACCCCCAGGTGTTCTGGGCTGTGTGCCAGGGTCTCTGAGCCCCCTGGCAGGGGTCCCGGCAACTCTGGACACCCAGAGGGATGTGCTGACTTCTGATAGGTGCAGAAGAAGAGCTCTGGCATGCAGGGGCCCGTCCTGCTGCAGGGGCACCCATGGCACCGCTGCTCTGACCCTGCAAACTCGGAACAAGGGCTGAGCAAAGAGCTGAGCCCAGGGCAAACCCCACTCCAGGATTATCAGGAATTAATCCTGCTTAGAAAACGGGATTACTGTTCAGGAGAGACGCTGAAAACCCAGCATTTGTATTCCTTGTGAGATTCCAGTGTTAGCCCCTCTTCTCCCCGCCCCAGGTTTCCCAAGGAAGAACAAAAATAACTCTGAAGTTTTCCCATGGAAATGTGATCTCAGCTGCTTTGCAAACACGGGAGCATCTCTCTCTCTCTGTGCTTCCCAAGCAGGCTTTGCACCAATAAAAACGCAGCCACGGGATCCATTTTGGAATTGATGCTCAGGAAAGCAGGAAAATGAAGCAAATTGGGTTGAGGTGTTTGTTTGGGGAGCTGTGCCAGAAGAGATGCGACCCCTCAGCGTGTGCCCTTCTAAAGGGTCTGTCAAAAACCCCTCCTCGGGCTCCACCCTTGGGGCTGGAATCGCAAAGTGAAGAGACCGGGCAAGGTGGAGATTTCCAAAGCATTTGGAGCAGATTCTCAGGGAGCCTTTGTCTCGGGATGAGTTTGGGAGCTCTGTCACAGCGAGCAGGGACTGCCCGGGGGGCTGCGGGCAGGGGGATGCGCTGGGCAATGAATGCTCTCATCAACAGCTGGGCAATGAATGCTCTCATTAACTGCTGGATAGTGAATGCTCTCATTAACAGCTGGATAGTGAATGCTCTCATTAACAGCTGGGCAATGCTCGCTCTCATTAACAGCTGGACAATGAATGCTCTCATTAACAGCTTCATTAGCGAGCGGTGGCACCGCGGGGGGCAGGAGCTGAGAGGTGGCACGGGCCTGAAAAGTGGCACGGGGCTGAAAAGTGGCACGGGGCTGAAAAGTGGCACGGGGCTGAGAGGTGGCTCAGGACTGAGAGGTGGCACAGACTTGAAAGGTGGCACAGGGCTGAGAAGTGGCACTGGGCTGAGAGGTGGCACTGGGCTGAGAGGTGGCACAGATTGAAAGGTGGCACAGGGCTGAGAGGTGTTGCGACAGCTCCGCGGTTCTGGAGCCCCGGGAGAGGCTGCAAACCCGGCACAACGGGATCGGCTCGGTACCAATGGCCGGGGGCACACCGGCCGTCGTGCTCTGTGTGCTCCTGTGCGGGGCTGCTCTGATCCGCAGCTGCACACCCCGGGGTCACTCTGCCACTGCTGCACTGGAATTCCAGCAAACCCCTGGAAACCTGGGGGTGGAGAAGGCACCAAGCCTGAGCAGGGCCCCTGTCCCGTCACTGCAGAAGGAGCTGTGGGCAGGGCTGGGTTTGCTGCCTGCCCCACCCCTGCTTTTGGGAATGAGAGGGATGATGGATGTTTGGAGTCCCACCTTGAAAGGGCCATTTTGGGGAGTCAGACACTGGCTGGAATAGAAAGAGAGCTGTGAAATCCCCTCGAGGACCCAGAGCAGGGAGCCCTGAGCAGGGAGCTGCAGGTGCAGGGTCCAGCCTGGGCCTGATGGCCCCTGAGGGGCTCTGCTGGGACAGGGATGGAGCAGGGTTCAGCAGTGGAGTGTCCCAGGGGAGTGACAGGACAAGGGACAATGGATTTGAGCAGCCAGAGGGCAGGAATGGATGGGATATTGGGAATTAGGAATTGTTCCCTGGCAGGGTGGGCAGGCCCTGGCACAGGGTGCCCAGAGCAGCTGGAGCTGCCCCTGGATCCCTGGCAGTGCCCAAGGCCAAGATGGACACTGGGGCTGGGAGCAGCCTGGGACAGTGGGAGGTGTCCCTGCCATGGCAGGGGTGGCACTGGATGGGCTTTAAGGTCCATTCCAACCCAACCATTCTGGGATTTGGTGCCATGGGGGAATGGGGAGACTCTTCCAAAGGCAGGCCCGGAGCCTCCCTGCCCGGGCTGGGCATTGCAGGCACTGTCTGGGGGCAGGGCTGCCAGCTGACCAGGCTCAGGAGCAGCAGTGGGGCTCAGCAGGCACAGCTGAGGTGCAGGAATGCAGGAATGCAGGCTGGGGTTTGGACAATGCCTTGGAAGGTCCCAGCTGATGGAGCAGCTGCTGCTCCCCCTGCCTTTGTGGCTGGGGTTGATCACTGTGACTTTCCCTGAACTGAATTCCCAGCTGGAACCTGGGTCTTGCTTTGCTACCTTCTGCTGGATTAAAGAGCCTTTGAGTGTCCACTGGTTTCCTCCCCTGGAAGTGCTCAAGGGCTGTTATCAGGTCACTTTTTAGCTTTTCTTCAGGGCACACTCAGATCAGGTGTCTTTACTTCACACCGTTTGTCCTGGCTTTTGACATCGTTTTGGGCTCTTCACAACTGGTCTGAGTCTTGTGCCTTTCTCTGAACTGCCTTGGGACAGATTTCCATCTCCTGATGGTGGAGATGGTCACACCACATCTCCTGATGGCGGAGATGGTCACATCACATCTCCTGATGGTGGAGATGGTCACACCACATCTCCCTCAGCCAGGGGCTTGTCCTGCCCCAGGGGACATGGACAGGCAGGGACACTCAGGTCTGCACAAAGCTCCAAGCAGGCACTTCTTGCTTCCCTCCTTTCCCATGCTTGGCCATGTTTCCTGCAGGATTCCCCTCCCTCATGGGTCCTGTAACATCCATTTCAGGTTTCCCATGGTTTTGAGGCCAGGGAAGCTTTCCTGGACACAGCATAGGGAGGGCGATGACTCCATCCTCCCCCACTGCCTGCTCCAGGCCCTCTCCTGGGAAAGCCCCCTCTGGAAATAGCAGGCTGAGTGTTTCCAGCTTCCAGAGTGCTTCAGCAAAGAATCACGTCAAGGGCTCTTAATGCTCGACCTTTCCCATCTCCCTGCAGCTCCTGAGTGCCAGGTTCAGGCTGGGAAGTGCCTGGGGACACTTCTGCCCCCACCCAGCCTGTGCTTGGCAGAGAGCAGAGCTGCAGCTGGACCCAGGGACTGCCCTGGCACCCCCAGCTGCTGCTGCTGGGGACACCTGGGCCACCCTCTGCAGGGCTGCTGGAAGGTGCTGGCAGAGCTGCACACACGGCTCTGCCAGGGCACTGCTCCAGGGAGAGAGAGACTGGTGGGTTGTACTGGCTCATACTGGGTCGTGCTGGGTTGTGCAGGGCCATGCTGGGTTATACTGGGTTGTACTGGGTTATGCTGGGTTGTGCAGGGTCATGCTGGGTTATACTGGGTTGTACTGGGTTATACTGGGTTGTGCAGGGTCATGCAGGATCATACTGGGTCATATGGGCTTGTACTGATTTGTGTAGGGCCATACTGGGTTGTACTAGGTCATACTGGATTATATGGGGTTATACTGGGTTGTGCTGGGTCATGCAGGATCATACTGGGTCATACTGGGTTGTGCTGGGTCATATGGGCTTGTACTGATTTGTCCAGGGTCATACTGGGTTGTGCAGGGTCATACTGGTTGTATGGGGTTATACAGGGTTGTACTGGGCTGTGCAGGGTTCTGCTCAGTCATACTTGGTTGTACTGGGTTGTATTGGGTCATACTGCGTTGTGCTGAGTCATGCTGGGTTGTGCTGGGTCATACTGGTTATATGGGGTTATAGAGGGTTGTACTGGGTTGCACTGGGTTGTGCTGGGTCATACTGGGTTGTGCTGGGTCGTGCTGGGTCATACTTGGTTGTACTGGGTTGTGCTGGGTCATACTGGATTATACTGGGTTGTGCAAGGTCATGCTGGGTTATACTGGGTTGTGCAAGGTCATGCTGGGTTATACTGGGTTATGCAGGGTCATACTGGATTATATGGGGTTATACTGGGTTGTGCTGGGTTGTGCAGGGTTCTGCTCAGTCATACTTGGTTGTATTGTGTTGTGCTGGGTCATACTGGGTTTCCCTGGGTCATACTGGGTTGTGCAGGGTCATACTGGGTTGTACTGGGTCATACTGGTTGTATTGGGTTATACTGGGTTGTACTGGGCTGTGCAGGGTTCTGCTGGGTCATACTTGGTTGTACTGGGTTGTGCTGGGTCATACTGGGTTTCATTGGGTCATACTGGGTTGTGCTGGGTCATACTGGGTTGTGCTGGGTCATACTGGGTTGTGATGGGTCATACTGAGTTTCCCTGGGTCATACTGAGTTTCCCTGGGTCATACTGAGTTTCCCTGGGTCATACTGGGTTTCATTGGGTCATACTGGGTTTTACTGGGTCATACTGGGTTGTGCAGGGTCATGCTGGGTTATATGGGGTTATACTGGGTTGTACTGGGTTATGCAGGGTTCTGCTGGGCCATACTTGGTTGTACTGGGTTGTGCTGGGCCATACTGGGTTTCCCTGGCTCATACTGGGTTTCCCTGGGTCATACTGGGTTGTGCTGCTGGTTTGGGTCTCTAGGTTTCCCTGGATGAAGTCAGGGGAGCCCAGTGATCCCAGGAGTGTGGCACTGGGAGCTGGGGGAGGCCCCTGGGATCCCTGCAGGGAACTCCACAACTCCTGACAGGAGAGGAGGTCGGGCTCTGCTCCAGGGAACAGGGACAAGAAGAGAGGGAACGGCCTCAGGCTGGGCCAGGGCAGGCTCAGGGTGGACATCAGGAGGAATTTATCCATGCAAAGGGTGTTCAGGCCTTGGCAGGGGCTGCCCAGGGAGGTTTGGAGTGCCCATCCCTGGAGGTGTCACCTGGACATGGCACTCTGGTCTGGGCTGGGGACAGGGTGGGATCAGCACAGATTTGACTCGGTGACCCTGGAGCTCTTTTCCAGTGTGAATGGTTCCATGATTCTGTGATTCCAATTCCACTGTGCAGGAGCAGCTCCCAGCAGCTCCCTGCAGAGGCAGGGCTGTGTGGGGCAGAGCTGTGGGACAGCAGCCCCAGCTCGGGTTCCACCCTGGAGCTGCAGGGCTTTGCAGTGGCTCAAGCACGGAGACACTGGAGTGCAGGAGCTCCTGTGGTCAGGCAGGGCTTGCAGCCAGCAGCTGGAGCTGAAATCCCTGTTTGAGGAGCAGGAGGTGCCAGCTGGGACAAGGTGGGGTCTGGGGCAGCTGGAGCAGAGGACAGAGCTGGCATTTCCCTCCTGCCCAGCTGTGAGAGACAGTTCAGTTCAGGGAGCTCTGCTGTGTCTGCTTTGGGGGAGCTCAGAGGAACAACTCTGTCCTAGGGCTGTGCAGGTTCCAGGCAGGAATGGGACAGGCTGCTGGGGCCAGAATTCCCTGCTCACCCTGGCACATCCAGGGGCTGCAGGACAGTGCCCAGGCCACAGCTCCATCCCTGCAACGCTGGGCATGGGATTAGGCATGGGAATGGGGATGGGCATGGGATTGGGAATGGGAATGGGATTGGGCATGGGAATGGGAATGGGAATGGGCATGGGCATGGGAATGGGAATGGGAATGGGAATGGGAATGGGAATGGGATTGGGAATGGGGATGGGCATGGGAATGGGGATGGGATTAGGCATGGGAATGGGGATGGGCATGGGAATGGGGATGGGGATGGAAATGGGCATGGGAATGGGGATGAGCATAGGAATGGGAATGGGCATGGAAATGGGAATGGGATTGGGCATGGGAATAGGGATGGGAATGGGGATGGGAATGGGAATGGAGATAGGCATGGGAATGGGGATGGGAATGGGGATGGGAATGGGGATGGGAATGGGGATGGGCATGGGAAGGGTTGGAGCTGCTGGTCTTGGAGGGCTTTTCCAAGCAGACTCCATGAGTGCATGCCCAGAGGAGGAACACCTCCCCAAAGGCACACACCTTGCCCTGGCCACTGCTCCTGGCCCTGCTGGGGGATCTGGTGATCCAAACCAGCAGCAAAATGCAGCTTTGCACAGAATTCCCTGCGTGGGTGGTGGCAGTGGCTGAGCTGTGGCCCAGGGCTGTTGTGTGCAGAGAAACCAGGGTAACCACAAAGCAACTGGGGAAAAAAATTAAAAATAAATACATTTTTAAAAAAGTTTTTAAAATTTAAATGAGTTTTATTTCTTTTCATGTTGCAAGGCTGCATTTTCTTTCCCTCATTTTCTGCTCCTCTTAGAGGCTGGTACTGCTGAAGTGGTTGTTTTGTGCTTGTTCCTTTAATTAGTTTCTTAGCAGCTTCCCAGCTTTCCTATGGAGACTTGTTCTTCTTCTGAAGTTGATTTCTTAAGGTTAGGCTTAAAAAAGCTCATCCATACGGAAAGACATGAAGTGGAAGGGAAAGCCAGGCTGTAGGAATGATGCAGACACGTTTGCTGGGCCTCAGTGTCCAGTTCTGATCCACTGGGAGAGATCCAGGGGCTGCGATTTGACCTTCCAGGTCACAAAGACTGATCATCATCAATCATCAATCACCATGGAAATGGTCAGAGGACTGAAGCACTTTTCCTATTAGGAATGGCTGAGAGATTGGAATTACTCAGCCTGGAGAAGAGAAAGCTCTGGAGAGAGCTCAGAGCCCCTTGCAGGGCCTAAAGGGGCTCCAGGAGAGCTGCAGAGGGACTGGGGACAAGGGATAGAGGGACAGGACACAGGGAATGGCTCCCACTGCCAGAGGGCAGGGCTGGATGGGATATTGGGAATTAGGAATTGTTCCCTGGCAGGGTGGGCAGGCCCTGGCACAGGGTGCCCAGAGCAGCTGGGGCTGCCCCTGGATCCCTGGCAGTGCCCAAGGCCAGGCTGGACACTGGGGCTGGGAGCAGCCTGGGGCAGTGGGAGGTGTCCCTGCCATGGCAGGGGTGGCACTGGATGAGCTTTAAGTCCCTTCCAACCCAACCCATTCCATGATTTTACATCCAGTCAGAGTTTCCAGGTTGAGCTTTTTGGGACTTGGGCACCTCAAGCATTGAAATTCTTCAGCAAACTCCTCCCTGTTCCCTTTGGCTGGAGCACAGGGCTGATTTTATCCTGCTCCCTTTGGAAATGTCAGCCCCTGTGCTCAGGAATTTTACAGCCACCTTGTGCCTTGCAAGCCAAGATCACTTTTTAATGCTAACAAGGAATCAATTTGTTTTCAATGTGCAAAGATTTTATGCCACTAAGAGAGAAGGGTTTTTAATATGGATATAATAGGCCTTATGCTATGTCCATGGTTTGAATAATCCATGGATTTCTCATTGCCCTGCCTCAGAAAAGATGCTGGAGTAAAGGAAAAGCTGCTGGGAAGGGCAGCCAGGGTGATCAGAGGGCTGGGCTGGGCACAGACCCACAAAGAGGTTTTACACCTTTTTGCCAGAGGTGTCCAGGGCAGGGCAGGGGGCACTGAGGAACTGGTCACAGTTCTGACCCTGGTGGCACTCGGGGAGCAGGTGAGGCTGAAGCCTCCCCACACATCCATCACCTGTGCAGGGCTTTGCCCCAGAGTGCTGTGGGAGCCGAAGAGAGGAAAGGCAAAGTGGCTCTCTGGGATCCACTGTGGCCGTGGAGCAGGTGGTGCTTGTGGATAATCCCAAATGTGGAGTCTCCAAAGCCCTGCCTGTTCCCTGTGCCAGGGCTGGCACACTCTGCCCTGCCTCACCTGCTCAGACCCACGTGGAGCCTCTGCTGTGCCAGGGCACGATGAAAGCCCAATGATCTTTGTAGTGCTTCAATATTCCAGTGCTTGTACAAAAAAAGAATTTTAAAAGGGTTCACAGGAGCAGCCCAGACCCAGATTCTAAGCTGCTTGGGTGCTGCAGAAACAGGGATTTAACTTTCAGAAGCTGCAGATTTCATCCTGGCTCACGTCTGTCTTTTTTTTTTTTCTTCTTCTTCTTCTTCTTTTTTTAATGGTTTTCTAAAATTACCAAAAAGCACCCACAGATGGTGGAGTTCTGATTGGTTTATTGTGTGTGAGTGTGAAAATCCACAGCATGTTGGTGCTCCCTGCTTGGTCTCCAGAGACACACAGGCCCTGCAGCTGATTGGTGAAATGAATATCACAGAATTGTGGGATGGGCTGGGTGGGAAGGGATCCTAAAACCCATCCAGTGCCACCCCTGCCATGGCAGGGACACCTCCCACTGTCCCAGGCTGCTCCCAGCCCCAGTGTCCAGCCTGGCCTTGGGCACTGCCAGGGATCCAGGGGCAGCCCCAGCTGCTCTGTGCCAGTCATGGCTCACAGGGCCAGCACGAATCTCCTAAATCATTGCAGGTGTTCTGAAACAGCCAGAACGCTTTTAAATGGGAGCTCCAAATAACTTCATTGACTTTGCCAGTTCTCTGTGCTCTGCTCTCTCAGCTGGAAGTTTTGCTGGGAGTGGGATGAGAACAGGAGCTCCCCTTCCCCAGGCTTGCTCTGAGCCAGGGCCTGGCTGTCACCTCTCGAGGACATTTCTGTGCTCAGGACACCTGATGTCACCAATTCACAAATGCAGGGTGGTGCTGTCTTTGTGGGGTGTCCTGTGGCAGGAAGGAATGATGAATCTGACTCCAGGTTCTCAGAAGGGTAATTTATTATTTGATGGTACTATATTATATAAAAGAATACTAAACTAAACTATACCAAAGAATAGAGAGAGGATACAGACAGAAGGCTAAAAAGATAATAATGAAAACTGCTTACTCTCTCCAGAGTCTGACACAGCTTGGCCCCAGTTGGCCAATAAGTAAAAACAATTCACATGAAACCAATGCAACAACCACCTGTGGGTAAACAATCTCCAAACCACATTCCAAAGCAGCAAAACAAAGGAGAAGCAAATCAGATAATTATTGTTTTCATTTTTCTATGAGGCTTCTCAGCTTCCCAGGAGAGACATCCTGGCGAAGGGATTTTTCCAGAAAATATGACAGTGACAGGGTGGTGACAAATCTGTCCCAGATTTCCATCCCCTCTCTGTGAGCTGGGGTCAGAGTCGCTCTGGCTGAACCATGTGGCACCTTCAGCAGGATGCTGTCACTGCTGTCCTGCTGTCTGTCACCACTGTCACTGCTGTCCTGCTGTCCTGCTCTGGGACAGGATCCCTTCCTCCCTGGAGCTGGTGCAGGGCCATGTTTGGGATTTGGTGTGAGGATAACGCTGAGAACACCCTGAGCTTGTGGTTGGTGCCAAGCTGTGCTCACTACAAACCCAGGAGCTCTCAGGATGCCAGGCCCTGGCAGTGAGCTGGGATGGAACCTGGCCAGGAGAGCTGACCCACAGTGGCCACAGGGATGTTCCACACAACAGAAGGTCCTGCTTGGGGTAGGGACCAGGGGAGGGGTGGAGTCTCCATCCCTGCAGATGTGGTGATGGAGGAACTATGCTCAGTGCTGGCCTGGGCAGTGTCTGCTTAATGAGGGCAGTGCTTGGGCTCCATGGCCTTGGAGGTCTTTTCCAGCCTTAACTCTGTGACTGTTCAGCGCCTGAAGGGGCTCTAGGAGAGCTGGAGAGGGACTGGGGACAAGGGATGGAGGGACAGGACACAGGGAATGGCTCCCACTGCCAGAGGGCAGGGCTGGGATGGGATATTGGGAATGAGGAATTGTTCCCTGGCAGGGTGGGCAGGCCCTGGCACAGGGTGCCCAGAGCAGCTGGGGCTGCCCCTGGATCCCTGGCAGTGCCCAAGGCCGGGCTGGACACTGGGGCTGGGAGCACTGGATGAGCTTTAAGTCCCTTCCCACCTCGGTCATTCCATGATTGTGTGGTGCTGTGACTCTCATGTATGGCCTTGGCAGGGAGAACTCAGAGCTCACGTGCAGGATCCAGAGATGTCCTGTGGTCTCTGGAATCCCATCCATGCCCATCCCAGACTCCATCTCAAGGAGCTTTTTATTCTACTGCTGGAGCTTCCTTACACTGGCATCCTGCTGCTGCTGCCCCTGGAGCAGCTGAGGCCTGCTGAGGAAATGCTCTTCAGTGGATTTGAGAAGGAATCTCTTGGATAAGGAGAAGAGACCCTCAAGTGCTGATTTTCTGCCCGGTTGCCTCTTCTTGCAAGAGGCAGTTGAACTGCAGTGGGAAGAAGGTTTTGCAGCACTGTGCAGCTCACACACTACGCCAGGCCCTCGGTGTCCTCACTCATTTGAGCTCATTTTTCTCCTCCTTCCCTTTTCACAGGAACCTTTTCACTCCTTCACGAAGAACCTGCAATAAGAGCATTTCCGAAATCATTGTTTATTCAATATTTATGACAACCTTGGAATGCAAATTAAGTTGTAACAAACGAGCACACAGGTGGGTGCTTTGCTCCTACACAATTCCTGAATTAACCTCCTGGAGCCCTGATTTTCCACGGTTTCCTTGCAACGCTCTGATGGTGCCTGGGAGCTCTGTACTTCATCACTCTCTGAGAACTTCCTTCTAGTCCTGCCCTCTAGTCCTCCAGCAGGAGTGGGAGGTGTCCCCCTGAGCTGGACTTAACACACCTTGAGCAGGAAGACAATGGAATAATGGAATGCTTTGGATGGGAAGGTGTGGGAGCATCGGGGGGTAGGACAGTAAGGACAGACAGAGACCAGAGATCTCTGAGGCCAGGTCAGGAGCTTGGGGTTCATTGCCAAGGGCCTGGGTGCAGGGCCCTGCTGGGAGCTGCCAGCCACAGCTGGAGCAGGCCTGAGAGAAGAGAGGGGCAGAGAGGATGAGAGGGTGAGAGAGTAAATGGGTAAGAGAGCGAGGTTCCAATTACAATACAATAAATCTTCTTCTGTGTTGAATATTCTAATTCTCACTAACCAATCTAGTACAAGATACAAATCCTAGAGCATTTCCATACAGCCTATAAGAATCATTACATTACCATCCTGTGTTACATTTTAAACCCTAAAAACTCCTCTTTGGGCCCCTTCTGCCAAGCTGCAAGGTCTGCTCTGACCCTTGGGCCTGTCTGCAAGCAGAGGGTGTTGTTCCATCAAAAGGGAATTACCTTCAGCTGGCCATGCCATTGTTTTCCAGTTGTTCAGTAACTGAGGGATCTCAAAGCTTGCTTTCATTTCAATCTCACTTATAGTTTCTATATTCTCAAAATCTTTTGCCAGGCAGTCATATTTATAAGGCTTTCCTGTTTCATCTTCCCCAACAGGAAGGGACATTAAAACCCACCCAGTGCCACCCCTGCCATGGCAGGGACACCTCCCAGTGTCCCAGGTGCTCCCAGCCCCAGTGTCCAGCCTGGCCTTGGGCACTGCCAGGGATCCAGGGGCAGCCCCAGCTGCTCTGGGCACCCTGTGCCAGGGCCTGCCCACCCTGCCAGGGAACAATTCCTCATTCCCAATATCCCATCCATCCCTGCCCTCTGGCAGTGGGAGCCATTCCCTGTGTCCTGTCCCTCCATCCCTTGTCCCCAGTCCCTCTGCAGCTCTCCTGGAGCCCCTTTAGGCCCTGCAAGGGGCTCTGAGCTCTCTCTGGAGCCTTCTCCTCTCCAGGTGAACACCCCCAGCTCTCCCAGCCTGGCTCCAGAGCAGAGGGGCTCCAGCCCTTGGAGCCCTGGGATGTCCTGCTGGGCTCTCCCAGGTTTCTGACTTGACATCTCCAGCGGCTTGGAGTGCCCAGGATGAGGTAACCAGGGAAATCTGTTATTTGCATCCAGAGGTTCAGGATATCTGTGTAAGCTGTCCCAGTGTGTTCCCTGTGTAAGCCCAGGCCCAGCAAAGCCAGGTGTGGGTGCTCTGCCTTCCCTTCACCTCCCCAGTGTCCTGGGAGCACCTCTGAGGAGCCCAGCTGGCTTATCTTCCTTGTGCACACACACAAACTCCTCCTCTGGGCCTTCCCCAGGGATCCCCTCCCCATGGCACTCCCTGGTGCCCAGGCTGTGCTCTCCAGCCCAGCTCTGCCACCAGGGTGCCCTGCCCCATGCTGGGCTCACAGCTCTCTTGGGAAATGCTCCCCTGCTCTGTCCTGCACAGGCCCAGCCTGGCATTCTCCAAAGCAAAGACTCAAACAGCAGCATTAAAATCAAGAAGAAAATCCTGTATTTGTAGCACCAAAACTTTGGTGCCTTCTGGGTTTCTCTCCTCTGGCAGCTGCAGCACGAACGAGATCATCAAGATTTAATTCAGCATGTGGCTGGAACGTGATCTCTGCACTTGTCCTGCAGCCCTTTCCCTTCTCCATCTGCCTCCCTGCCTGCATCTCAGCATGGATCACATCCAGTCAGCTGGATGGAATGGAGCTGTTCTCCACCCACCAGCCACCCCTTGCTCTCTTTTATCCCTTGAACTGCTTTTTATTGCCGGGGTGTTGTGGAGAAGGAGCAGCTGCGATGTCCCTGTCCCACCCCACTCTGTGCCTGCCATCCCTGGTTCCCAGCTCTTCCCTGCAGGTTGGGTTTGCAGTTTGGGTGTCGGGAACAAGAGCTCTGAGCTCCTCCCTGTGCCCTTGCTCCAGCTGGGATAAGGTTTTGTCCCTCCCCCGTGCTTACACCGACCCCAGAGGCATTCCTGACCCCTGCAGAGGAGCTGGGACACTCCCAGCCCTTCCTGCGGCTCCGGAGGATGAGGCAGGGCTAGGGCTGGGGCTGGGGCTGCCACCCCTCCTGCTGTCAGGAACAAACCTCTGTGGGTAGAGATTTATCCCTTCCCCTTGCTCCTGAACAAAACCCTGACAGGCTGCCTGAAGTAAATCCTATAAACCTGGAATCTCCTGAGCGGGAAGGGCCCCACCAGGATCATCCAGCCCAGCCCCTGGCCCTGCCCAGACACCCCAACAATCCCAGCCTGGATCCCCTTTCCCTGCTCGAGTCCCTCCCTGGCAGTGCTTGCCCTGGGGGTGCAGGGAAGTGCCTGGAGGAGAGGACAGGAAGGTGAAGGGAGATGATTTAAAGGGCCTGGAGAGCCAGGACAAGGGAGAAGGGATCCACACTGATAAAAAGTGGGGTTAGATGGGATATTGGGAATTGTTCCCTGGCAGGGTGGGCAGGCCCTGGCACAGGGTGCCCAGAGCAGCTGGGGCTGCCCCTGGATCCCTGGCAGTGCCCAAGGCCAGGCTGGACATTGGGGCTGGGAGCACCTGGGACAGTGGGAGGTGTCCCTGCCATGGCAGGGGTGGCACTGGATGGACTTTAGGGTCCTTCCCACCCAACCCATTCTGGGATTCTGTGCTGGCCCTGTGGGTGGTGGGGCAGCCCTGGCAGCAGGGACACAGCTCCCTGGGGCACTGCAGATGCCAAGGGGATGCACTCCCTCGGTGCTGGTGGATCCCAGGGTTGAGAAGGACCTGTCCCTGTGTCCAGGCAGCCAAACCCCCCTGCTGGCCCTGCCCCATGTCCTTGGATGGGCCCTGAGCAGGGCACAGCACCGTGTGGCTCCTGGGAGAGCAGTGTCGGTTCCAGGCGAATATTAATCCTAACAGAAGGAGGCAGAACCATTGTTTACCCTGCTTTTGTTAATCAGTTTGTTTCCCTTCGTGATCCCAAAATGAAATTAAAAGGCTCTGTTTACATTGCTGAATTATCATCTGCTCCAGCAGGTAAAGCACTTTGGCGGAGAATTAATGGAGCCGCGGACAGATTTGTGTCAAAAATATGTGCATATTTTCCCAGCGAAGGATTTGTTTAACTGAGCTAGAATCTCATGGCTTTGTGTTTAAATAAAACATCAGCCACCAGCCACCCACAAAAGCTGCTGGAGGCTGTGGCCCTGGAACGAGTTCACCTTTAAAACAGCTGAGCTGGAGCCTTTTCTCCTGCTGCATTCCGAGGTGATGCTCCAGGAGCAAAGGCACCCTTGGAGTGCAGCTGAAGGATTTGTAATCTTCTCCAAGGAAAGATCCAACCCTGATACCAAGGAAACACAAGAGAGTGTGCACAGGGTTCATCCAGCAGCTCTTCTGCTGAATTGTGCTGGGGGCAAGGTGGGTATTTCTGTCAAATTCTCTTCTCTCATCCCACAGCACAACCCAGCACAGGGTTGGGCCCTTGCACCTGCCTCAGAAGGCTGAAAAATATCCAATTCTGCTCATTTTTGCTCCAGCTGCACTAAATTTATAAGCCAGCACAAGGAAGACAAGATCTAAAAACCAATTTAGCAAAAAATAGCCTTTGCAACTAAAAATTAATGCTTGGAAAGGCCTAAATGAAGCTTGAAAATAGCTTTTTTTTTCCCTCTCCAGCCGATGATTCACGTGCCTATTTGCAAACAATTCAAATGCAGTAAATTGAGAGGAAATATAAATCAGGTTCCTAAGTGAAGCTGCATAAATCCAATAAATGATTGATGAGAAGATCCTGTTTTAAGGCGCTGCTGTCTGTCTGCAGTGCTGAGGCAGAAAATAACAGGGCCTGCTCCTCTTTGGCCGTGGCCAGTGGAGCAGGGTGCAGTGAGCCCTGATCCCCCTGTGCACTGGCCAAGGTGCCCAGGCAGAGCTGCAGGATGAGGCTGTGCCCACCCCAGGGATCCCTCGGGCTCTCCCTGGGAGGAGGAGCAGGGAATGGGCAGAGGAGCCAGAGCTGCCAGGGCAGCCCTGCCAAGGCTTCAGTGCTCCCCAAGAAACGTGGCACTGTGCCTTGGTTTGAACAGACAGGTGTCTGCTAAAGAGAGCAGGAGCCTCCCCTGAAATGGAAAATGTAAATCCTCTCCTCTGAATTGTTGTAATTTTGAAATTAAGGGGGTCTTGGGCAAAGATATGGGAGCAGGAATAACAGTTCTTTACTAGGAAAACTAAAATTACAAATGCAATAGTACAAAAAAGAAAACAAACCACTGTCAGAGTGAGACCATGCCCTGGCCCCTGTGTGTCAGGGGGTGGCACAGCCCCATCCCATGGGGGCTCAGCCCTCCTGCAGTGCCAGCTGTGCTGCTGCTGGAGCAGGGATCCTGCACAAGGGGGGAGTTTTCCTCTGCAGCTCCAGGGCTGCTGCAGATGGGCCTGGGCTCCCTCTGGCAATGCAGGGCAGCAGAAAGCTGCTCCTCTGGCAATGCAGTGGGCAAAGGCTGCTGTGCTGCTCCAGGCTCAGATTGGATCCAGGTAGGAATGCTTGGCTCCTCCCCTGGGCGCAGCATCTCCCCATGGGATGCTGGAATTGGATCAGCCCTGCAGGGACACTCAGTGGCCATGGACAGCAGAGATCTCCTGGAGGGAGGATTGGCTGTGGCAGAGATAAAGAAAAAACTGCCCCATGGACAGCAGAGAAACTGCCCAGCTCTGACAGGTGGGGACAGAACACACACATTGCCTTGCAATCCAGGACACACTGACTTCTCACAAGGGCACAGAGTGATGGGACGGTGGGAGTGGCTGTAACTGGGATGGAGTAGATTTAGATGGGATATTGGGAATTAGGAATTGTTCCCTGGCAGGGTGGGCAGGCCCTGGCACAGGGTGCCCAGAGCAGCTGGGGCTGCCCCTGGATCCCTGGCAGTGCCCAAGGCCAGGCTGGACATTGGGGCTGGGAGCACCTGGGACAGTGGGAGGTGTCCCTGCCATGGCAGGGGTGGCACTGGATGGGCTTTAATGTCCCTCCCACCTGACCCATTCCATGGATCTGTGGTTCCATGGAGCTGATGCAATGGGCTCTCTCTGGCTCCAGGGGAAGGAGCAGCCCTGTCCTGCAGAGGAGCTGCTGGTTCTGTAGTAGGACCATGCTGTGTCCCCCCACTCTCCTGGCAGGTCCTGGGGAGAAGCTCTGGTCCCTCTGTGCTCTCGGGGACACCGGGCTGTGTGTGTCCCCTGCTGGCACAGGGGAGCTCCCAGCTCCCTGCCCAAGGGCAGCAGGAGGGTGGCTGGAGCTGGTGCATTCCCAGAGTTTATGGCTGTGGCAGATGAATGGCAGTGCAGAGACCTGAAGACACTCCCAAAAATTCATCCAGGAGCTGCCCCAGTCCAGTCAGAGCTCCTTCAGTCTGTCCTGGGGCTGGTGACACGTTGTGGTATCCGAACCTCTGCTTGGAGCTCGGGGATAAGCAGTGTTCAGCTCTCAGGGTACATCTGGAAGTGCAGGGAACAGCCAGGCCATGGCAGCTGGTCAGCAGGCAGGGGCTGTGGCCACATCACCTTTCTGACATGAAGTTCTTGGTCATGGAATCCCAGGATCACTGAGGCTGAAAAATCCCCCCAGCCTGTCGAGTCCCAGCTGTGCCCAATTCCCACCCTGTCCCCAGCCTTGAGCACTGAGTGTCACCTCCAGGCCTTCCTTGGACACCTCCAGGGATGGGCACTCCAAACCTCCCTGGGCAGCTGTGCCAGTGCCTGACTGCCCCCTCCATGAAGGAATTATCCCAAAATCCACCCTGAGCCTGCCCTGGCCCAGCCTGAGGCCGTTCCCTCTGCTCCTGTCCCTGTTCCCTGGAGCACAGCCCGACCCCCCCGGCTGTGCCCTCCTGGCAGGAGCTGTGCAGAGCCACAAGGGCCCCCTGAGCCTCCTTTGCTCCAGGCTGAGCCCCTTCCCAGCTCCCTCAGCCTCTCCTGGGGCTCCAGCCCCTTCCCAGCTCCGTTCCCTGCCCTGCACACGCTCCAGCCCCTCCAGGTCTCTCTTGAATTGCAGGCCCCAGAACTGTCCCCTTCAGTTGCAGGGCCCAGAACTGTCCCCAGCCCCCGGGGCCCTCAGCAGTGCCCCAGGATCCCCATTTCCCGTGTGCCAGCAGCTCCGGTGAGCACGGCTGGAGCAGGGCAGGTTTGTGTCCCCGTCCCGAGCTCCTGTGGGAGGGACAGGGCAGTCGGTGCATCCTGCTCCTCCAAAAGCCCCGCAAACTCCTCTAAAACCCCCCAAACCCCACCAAAGCCCTCCCAAGCCCATCCCGTGAGCGGGTGCTGCTGTGAGCCCAGCCTGCAGGGAGATGGATCTGCAGCAGCAGCAGCGGCTGTTGGAAAAGTCCCCAGGGCAGAGTCTGGAAATGGAGATTCCAGCTGCCAGCACCCTGCCCCCAGCACGGAGCTGAGCCCAGAGCATCCTCCCCAGTGCCCTCGGGTGCCCTGGTGCCTGTCCTGCTGGCATTGAACGGTCCCAGAGGGCTGGCACAGCGGGATGGGTCACAGCAGCCCTGAGGGCACGGCAGGAGCGGCTTTTTCCATCCCCACTGAGATGGGAGGAGAATTGGGAACAAGCCCAAGCTCAGAGGAGTCGCTCTGCAGCTGTGTGGATCAGGATCATTCTGGGGTGCCACTTTTCCATGTCTCCCCAAGCCCTCTGAGGGACTGTGGGGACCGTGAGGGGCAGGGCTGTGCCCCACCAGTGCAGAGCAGACCATTGTACAGACCCTTCACCTCACTGCCCCCATCCTGCCCCACCAGTCCAGAGCAGATTTTATTTAATTCTTTTATCATTTACTAGGAACTAGTATTTAAATTCCGTTTTACGCATCCATTTTTTTTATCTTGACATTTTTAATTTTTTTTGGTCGAATAATTAAAAGATATATCCCTACTTTATCCAAATCACTTGTCATTGATACACTTTCAATTAACCTTCCTCTATATTTCCTGATATCAAAAACAACCATCAACCATCATCGTCACTCCACAACCACCCCCAAACAGACATAGAATTAACCCCAGAACTAACCCCCCAAAAAACCAAACAAAAATACAAACCATGATGATAAATCATCGACCAATCACCCACCACATTTTATGTTCTTGTAGCTTATAAAAAGCATGACACTGGAGATGTCAAGATGGTTGCCACACACACCCAAGGACAAAAGACCTTTCACCTCACTGCTCCCATCCTGCCCCACCAGCAGCACCCCAAAAACGTGAGGGGTGAGGATGAGCTGTTTAGGAGGCATCAGTGCAGCCAGCAATGCAATGCCAAGGTGCTGGGAAGAGCCTGAACACAATCCAGAACCTGAACACAATCCAGAGCCTTGGCATTGGGAGGTTCAAGCACTTTGTCAGTGTGTGACAGGCCAAGGCAGCTGCCACCAGCTCCTGCTCCCAGCCTGGCATAAATCAGCAGCAGAGGAACAAGGTGACTTGTCTCCACTCCAGGTTGTCCCTCTTTGGAGCTGGCACTGACACAGTTTTCATGAAAAATTTATTTTGCAAGAAAATGGGTTTTCA
Source organism: Camarhynchus parvulus (assembly GCF_901933205.1). Taxonomy (NCBI): domain Eukaryota; kingdom Metazoa; phylum Chordata; class Aves; order Passeriformes; family Thraupidae; genus Camarhynchus; species Camarhynchus parvulus. The sequence goes on from NC_044585.1 coordinate 721,017, forward strand.
ATCAAAGCAAGCGTTTCTGGATGAAATATTATTTACATTGACATTTCCCCATTTTTTCTCAATGATACACTTCCCTTCCTTCCTTCTCCCACTTTCTTCCAAAGAGACAAGCCCAAAAATAATTCAGAGGCAGTGTTAATTTTTCAGTGAAAGTGTCTGGCTTTGGGTAACAGAGGACTGCATATTTTGAGGGAAAATCAAATATTTTCCCTCCAAAGTGAGGAAAAGTGAGTTTTCAGAAATGAAACCATCAACTGGTAATGGAGTGGGGGTATCAGAATGATCTGGGGAAGGGTTTGCAGAGAGGAATGGGGGATGCTGTGTCCCAGAGCAGCCCTGAGCACGGGGAGGGGACAGCAGTGTCCCTGCCCTTGGGTCTGTCCTCCTCATGAGCCAGAGCCCACAATGTGACAAATTCATAATCTGCAGCAGAAACAGTCCTATGCATTTCCTTTTATTTTTTTTTAACAGAAAAGGGGGAGGTGTTGTATTGCACTAAATAGTTTATTTAGTTGTTGTTTTGCCCATCTCGTGCTCCTGCCCAGTCCCTGGTTTGAGCCTAAGGAGGCTGCATGAGGCACCTAATTGAGGCACCTAATTAATGCACTCTGGTGGCACGGGAGGGAGGAGGCACCGTTCTGGTCCCTGGGGACAGCGGCTCCCACATTCCCACAGGTCCCACGTGGGCTGGCAGCTGCTGGGGCCGTGCCAGCCCCTGGGGCTCTGGATTCAGCTTCCTCTGCCCCACTTCTGCCTGGCACATTGAACTGCTCAGCTTTCCAAAAGGATTCCACAGGCAAAGGCTTTGCTCCTCCGAGCCACAGTGATCATCCCTGGCTGTGCCTGGAACCAGAGAGCAGCACCTGCAGGTTCTGCATCCTCTGCCTGCTGGGCTCCCCTGTGTGGGGCTCAGGGCCAGCCTGGGGGGCTCCAGGAGCACTTGGGATGTTCAGCTGGAGCAGAGGACACTGAGCTCAGAGCTCACCAGGGGCTGCAGCTCCTCCCGAGGGCAGCTCCAATCTCTGCTCTGGGACAGGGACAGCACCCAGGGCACGGCTGGGGCTGGGCCAGGGCAGCTCAGGCTGAGCTCAGGGCAGGTTCTTCCCCCAGAGGGTGCTGGCACTGCCCAGGCTGCCCAGGGAATGGGCACGGCCCCGAGGCTGCCAGAGCTCCAGGAGCCTTTGGACAGCACTGCCAGGGATGGACAGGGTGGGGTTGTTGGGGGTCTGGGCAGGGACAGGGGCTGGGCTGGATGATCCTGGGGGTCCCTCCAGCTCAGGAGATTACATCATTCTGTGACCCCATAACCTGTGATCCCACAGCAGCCCTGAGCTGGGTGTTCTCCCAGAGCCGGAGGGGAGCAAAGGTGCTGCAGCCAGAGAGGGTCTGAGGCCATGGCCAGGCAGAGCAGCTGGAGCTGGAGGCCCTGCCCCTGTTCCTGCACGGGGATGCTCCCAGCTGCCCTGCCCAGGAGCAGAGCCAGCTCCAGAGGGGCCTGGGGGAGGCTCCCCGTGCCAGCTGTGGCTGGCAGCTGGCTGGGCATGCGGCCTTGGGAAATTCTTGCTATTTTCCAGCTCTTGCTCTTTTGCAGGGCTAGCAGAATTTCTCAGTGTGGAGACATTTGTCAATTTGCATAATTAAAGCCCTGCAAACTCATCCAGATTCACAGATCCCTGCGCTGGCTCCCTGGAGACTCCCCACTCCTCTGCCATGAATTATTTATCGGCAGTGCTGGTTCTAACAGGGCCCTTTGTCTGCGCCTCTGCTCCACATTTCAGAGCTCCCAGGTGGGGATGTGGAGGCTCCCCCGAGGCAGAGCTGGGGACAGGAACAGCTCCGTGTCCCACAGCCCTGTCCTTCCACTCTGCCGGGTGGGAACCACGGCAATTCCTGGAGCTGCAGGGCTTCTGTGCACAGGGAGTGAAGGTGTTGGGTCCAAGGCTGGGCTCCATGACCCTGGAGCTCTTTTCCAGCAGCAGGGATGCTGTGAGTGAGCAGCAGGGATGCTGTGAGTGAGCTTCCTCTGGACATGGAGGTGTTGCAGCAGGGCAGCCCCAGGGTTGTCCCCACACTGCTTCAGGCCTTGGCTGCATCATCAGCTCAGGGTGCCTGGCACCTCTGTCCCCATGTCCCAGCCTGTCCCTGCATGGCACCCGAGGGCTGGGAATGTCCCTGCATGTCCCCTGAGCTGGCACTGCTGGGGCACCTCCAGTGCTGGGGCAGCTCTGGGACCCTCCTGCCAGGAGAGACCTGGAGGGGCTGGAGCGTGTGCAGGGCAGGGAATGGAGCTGGGAAGGGGCTGGAGCCCCAGGAGAGGCTGAGGGAGCTGGGAAGGGGCTCAGCCTGGAGCAAAGGAGGCTCAGGGGGCCCTTGTGGCTCTGCACAGCTCCTGCCAGGAGGGGACAGCCGGGGGGGTCGGGCTGTGCTCCCAGGGAACAGGGACAGGAGCAGAGGGAACAGCCTCAGGCTGGGCCAGGGCAGCTCAGGGTGGATTTTGGGCACATTTCCAATGACTGAAAGGGTGGTCAGGCACTGGCACAGCTGCCAGGGCAGTGCTGCAGTTCCCATCCCTGGAGGTTTCCAGCAGCCCCGTGGATGTGGCACTTGGGGACAGGGCTCAGTGGTGGCTATGGCAGTGCTGAGCTGGCAGTTGGGCTCACTGGTCTTACAGGGCTATTCCAGCATTACCAACCCTGGGATTCCATGGTTCTGGAAGGAGAGGGACAGTCTGAGGGGTCACTCTGACCCTGTGTGCTCCCAATCTCAGGGGCTGCTTTGCCTCTAGTGAGAGCAGCCAGTGATGACTTTCTCTTTCCAGAAACCACAATTCCCTGGGTCAGGCACAGGAAAAAATGGAGATAACATGAGGGAGAAGTCAGAGGGAGGGAGAAAGGCAGGAGCAAGTGGTGAGTACACAGAAACCTTGCCTGTGTTTGCAGGCTCTCCCTGCTGGAGTTGAGTGTGTGCTTGTAAATCCCACAGCAGAGGAATACAAATATTTGTGCTGCAGAAACACTTGCCATGAACTCCTGGAGCTCCCCTGCTCAATTCCTTCAGCCTTTCACAGGCCTGCTGTACTTCCTGGGCTGTGGGACATGGAGCTGCTTTTGCAGGGACAGGAAAGGGGGCAAATGGTTTTGAATTTAAATAGGAGAGATTTAAATTAGATGTTAAGAAGGAATTGTTCCCTGGCAGGGTGGGCAGGCCCTGGCACAGGGTGCCCAGAGCAGCTGGGGCTGCCCCTGGATCCCTGGCAGTGCCCAAGGCCAGGCTGGACACTGGGGCTGGGAGCACCTGGGACAGTGGGAGGTGTCCCTGCCATGGCAGGGGTGGCACTGGGTGGGCTTTAAGGTCCTTTCCCACCCAAACCATCCCATGATTTCTCTGTTTCCCTGGATCTCTCAGTGGTGCCTGCAGAGCAGTGTGGGGCTGAAGCAAGAATGAAATCAGAACTCAGAGCCAGGGCTGAGTAATTCCAGGTAAATCTGGGTGGCAGCTGCTGAGTGCAGCTTTGCTGGGCAGGGTGCAGCTGCTGGGGTGGAGCAGGGGAGCAGGGGGTGATGCTGGCACATGGAGAGCTCCAGGACACCAGAGTGGCACCTTCCAACCCGACAGCCCAGACTGCCCTGTCAGCCTGGGGCTGGAGCTGCCCCTGCTGAGGGAGTTGGCAGCTTCAAACTCAGCCCTGAGAAGGTGCAGTGTGCCCAAAGTCCAGGTGCCTGTGCAGTTCTCATCCCTCCCTGCCCAGGAATAAGGATTCAATACCAGCAGCACCTGGGCAGTGCCAGCCCCATGGGCAGGAATGGCCCATCCCTCAAGGTGCCCAAGGTTGGGCAGGGCCTGGAGCAGCCTGGGACAGTGGGAGGTGTCCCTGCCCAGGGCAGGGAGGTGACATGAGATGGGCTTTAAGGTCCCCTCTGTCAGGAAAATTAACCCACCAACACCAGAGATTTATGTCCAAAAAGGAGACAGAGGAGTCCCTTTCTGGCTTTATTCCAATAAAGGGAGAGGCCATGGGGCATTCCCCTGGGGTCTGTCAAGCATTTGGAGGACACAGCCTCCTTTTTATCCCAATTTCCAGCCACATTTCCCTTCTCTCTTTCCCCATTTCTGAGGTTCTTGAGAGGTTCAGACTTCCCAAAACACCTGATCCCAAAGATCCCCCTCTAATGTGTAACCTTCCTTTTAATTTTTAATTCTTATGGAATTTAGGAGTTTTTCTTCCCCCTTGTTTCTTTCATCTTTCCATGTCCAATTTCATTTATCAGCAAACCTAAAGTTTATTTGTAAAAGCAAATCTCTTTTTCCATTCATCAATCAGTGGAATCCTTCCCATTGTTTCTTCTATCTCCCAGTGCTGGTTTTATCTACCAGCAGACCCACAGCTTGTTTGGAAAGACAAATCCACCATTCCTCTCACCTCCCACCCAAACCAGTCTGGGACTGGCCGAACTGGGAGCACTGGGAGTTGGCCCTGGCTGGGAAATCCATGGTGGTTTTTTGTGATGAGCCCTTGTGGCCATGGCAGGGGGCTGAGAGCTCTGCTGGGAGGGCTGGGGAGGTTTCCCGGCATGGAGAGCTGCAGGCTGGCCTCTGGGGGCTGCAATGTTTATTTTGGCCAGCCCAGCGCCGGCTGTGCTCATCACAAGGTGTGATCACGCCTGCAGAGAGGCCCCCAAGAATCATTTTCAGCTCCCATCCCCTCGGTTCCAGCAGACAAGGCGAGAAACGGTACAATGCAGTTGGGGGCTATTGTGAAAAGCCTCTGCAAAGGATTTCTCACAGTGTGATGGAAGCTGGAATACTCATCTGGGCTCCAAAGGTTCTTTATTTTTATTTATTTATTTATTTATTTGGTTTTCCCAGAGCCTGCTGTTGCTGATGTATTATTTATACAGCAGGAAATTAGACTCTGAGGACTCAAGTATTCTTCAAATAAGCTTCCTAATTCTGTCAATTAAGAATGCACAGGCTGCTGGGCTTCTGGCAGGGGATGAGCTGTGCAGGAGTGAAAGCTGCCCCTGGTCATTGCTCTGATGTGCTGCTGCAGAGATTTTCAGCTGGAGGAAAAAATCTCTCGGTCCCAAAATCAAAGGTGTGAGGTGCTGGGAGCGTTCTGTGGAGCAGCTCTGGCTGGTCCCAGGGGCACAGACAGCTCCCTGTGCTCTGGCAGGGGAATGCTGAAGTGCTGAGTGTGTGGTCACTCGCTGTTCTGCTCTGCAGTGAAATCTGGGGCTTTTCCTTGCTGGTAACAAACAACCAGGGCTGGGAGCCTGTCAGGGATGAGTTTGGGGTCATTTACTCCCTAATTAATGCAGTAATTCTTCATGTGCTCCCGGTGTAGCTCTAGAGCAAATTAGTTAATGTGCAATTAATACATAAAAGAGCATCTTCCCTCCTTCACTGCCTTTCTTTGACCAACCACTTATAAACGAGTTTGGAATTCTCCTTCTGCAGCAGGGCTGGGCACAGGGCTGCAGGATGGGCTGTTCCCACCTCCCTCGGGAAGGGGAGGGCATGGGCCAGAGGGAGCAGGGAGCCCCTGTGCCCAACATCCATCTGGGAGTGTTCCCTTCACCTGCAGAGGGCTCAGCCCAGCTGTGCCCCAGCATTCCAGAGCCAGGGAGAAGCCCCGGGGCCAGAGCCTGTGTCCCACATCCAGCTGGGAGTGCTGCCTTCTGTAGGAGCCTCAGGGGTAGGACGGTGGGGACAGACAGAGACCAGAGATCTCTGAGGCCAGGTCAGGAGCTTGGGGTTCATTGCCAAGGGCCTGGGTGCAGGGCCCTGCTGGGAGCTGCCAGCCACAGCTGGAGCAGGCCTGAGAGAAGAGAGGGGCAGAGAGGATGAGAGGGTGAGAGAGTAAAAGGGTAAGAGAGCGAGGTTCCCGTTCCAATACAATAAATCTTCTTCTGTGCTGAATATTCTAATTCTCACTAACCAATCTAATACAAGATACAAATCCTATAGCATTTCCATACAGCCTATAAGAATCATTACATTACCATCCTGTGTTACATTTTAAACCCTAAAAACTCCTCTTTGGGCCCCTTCTGCCAAGCTGTAGGGGCTGCTCTGACCCTTGGGCCTGTCTGCAAGCAGAGGGTGTTGTTCCATCAAAAGGGGATCACCTTCAGCTGGCCACACCATTGTTTTCCAGTTGTTCAGTAACTGAGGGATCTCACAGCTTCCTTTCATTTCAATCTCCCTTATAGTTTCCATATTCTCAAAACCTTTTGCCAGACAATCATATTTATAAGGCTTTCCTGTTCCGTCTTCCCCAACAGCCTTCACCTGCAGAGGGCTCAGCCCAGCTGTCCCCAGCATTCCAGAGCCAGGGAGAAGCCCCAGGGTCTCTGGGCCCAGGGAGTCTCTCCAGCACATTCCAGTGCTCTGGGGCGTTCCTGCACAGGAACCCAGCACAGGCAGAACTGGATGCTTGTCCTGCCCTCGGGCAGCTGTGAGAAAGGTGGTACCTCTGAGGTGTCCCCTCCTGCTTGTCTTGACCTGGACATGTCCCTGCCACCCAGGCACTGCCTGGCTCTGTCTGAGGGAAGGAGCTTTATGGCTGCAGCACAGTTTTTCTTTTTTATCATTGCTGTGGATTTAATGTCCACTGCAAATGCAGATCTCTGCGTCTGGAGGAGGGGTGGAGGCTGCTCTGCCTGCTCTGCTCAGGAAGCCCTCAGGAGGACAGGGACACAGCCTCAGGTGCTGCCAGGGGACAGGGCAGGACTGTCACAGCAGGGCAGCGTGGGCTGGGGGATCCCCCTGCTCCTGGGGGGCTGCCGAGGGAATCTAGGGCAGGATGGATTCCGTGTGCCCTGGGAATGTGGAACCAGCCCTGTGCAGGCAGAGATGTCCCCAGCACCCTGCACCCTTCCCAGTCCCCAGAGCCTGGCAGGGGACACAGCCTGGGCCAAGGGACCTGGGACCCCCAGCTACAGGGCAGAGAGAAATAATTCCCACTGAGGGTTCTGTGCCCTTTGTGCCCTTGGATCCCCCTCTCTCCTCTCAGCTAAACAAATGTCTCCTCCCAGCCCTCTGCAGCCCCATCCTTGTGGAAAAGGAGCAGCTGGGAGCAGGGCTGTGACTGTGGAAGCAGTTTTGGTCCTGATGGGATGGGATGGGATGGGATGGGATGGGATGGGATGGGATGGGATGGGATGGGATGGGATGGGGATGGGGATGGGATGGGATGGGATGGGGATGGGGATGGGATGGGATGGGATGGGATGGGATGGGATGGGATGGGATGGGATGGGATGGGATGGGATGGGATGGGATGGGATGGGATGGGATGGGATGGGATGGGATGGGATGGGATGGGATGGGATGTGGATGGGATGGGATGGGATGGGATGGGATGGGATGGGATGGGATGGGATGGGATGGGATGGGATGGGATGGGATATCCCAGCCCTTTGGACTCGCACAGAACCACAGCTCAGCAGCCCCCAGCACTGATGTGCCACAGGAGGTGCCTGGGAGGTGGATGTGGGGAATGTCCTCTCCTGCTTTCCATGCAGCCAGAGCCAAAGCCCAGCTCTGTCCCTGTGCAGGCAGCTGGGCACCAGCAGCAGAGGTGCTGCAGGGTGGCAGTGACCCTGCAGTGCTGGGGCAGCACACTGAGGCCCCTGTGCTGCTTCTGCAGCTGCTGTGGGAGGGGGAACACCCTGGGTGCAGCCTCAGGGTCCCTGGAGCCAGGTGGGACAGAGCAGAGCCATGAGGGGAATGTCCCACCACCCGTGATCCGGGGGCTCTCACCTTTTGTGGGGATCTCTAGCTGGTCAGAGTGACCCCGAGAAAAGTTGGAAAGTCTCTTTTCCCAGCCCAGCACTTGAAGAAGGAGTCAGAGTACTTCATTTCTCGGTCTCAAGGTTGTTCATTGTTTCTTATCTATAAAAAATTTTCTCTTGGCTTGCTGAGGTCAGCTCAGCAGGACAGTTCCAGGCACTCTGCCTGCCCCCAGGGCGGTGTTATGTCTTTATACTAAAAACTACAAGTACAATGTTTACAATTACTTTCCAATACCTATCACCTGTGTTAGACAGTGAGCTCTTACTCTAAACCAATCTGTAAGTGCCAACGTCACAGCAGAAGATGGAGGCCAAGAAGAAGAAGGAGAAAGGCTGGACACACCCAGTTCCCTCCATTTTGCCCCTGAACCCCCATACCAAAACCCCTAAAATCTACTTTTCCACCCTGTGATAACTTCACTAATGTTCTACCTAAGCTGTTCTGGCTTGCTGATCTTCATACAAGGTTGGTAACTTGCTCCACGGCTCATAATCAAACCCACACAGGCATTTTGGGCTCTGTGCCAGGGTCTCTGTGACCCCTGGCAGGGGTCTGGGCTGCTCAGGACAGCCAGAGGGATGTCCTGGGTCCTGACAACCTTTTGTGGCCCTGGCAATGCCCAGCCCCTCCCTAGGGGTTTGCCAGGGCCTTCATCCCTGGGAGTCCTGCCTCCCACAGGACTCAGTGCTTTTGGCCATCCCCATCTCCCCTCAGTCCTCCCACTCTGCCAGGACGTGCTGGTGCCATCACTGCCTCTTCTCCTGTGCCCGGTGGGGCAGGAGCAGCCCATCCTCCCCCTGGGCATCTCTGGGAGAGCAGCAAATCCAGAAATTGGGAGCAAAGCTCAGCTCAGCACCACAAAGGCTTCAAGGCCTGGGTTGAGCAGGAGACAAAAGCTGCCAGCCAGGCTCTGGCTCCCAGGCTCTCCCTGCTGAGAGGAGCTCATGGAATCTGAGCCACACGTGGCATTGGAGCTCTCTGTGCCCTTCATGCTTGTGGAGGAATAAAGGCTTTTCTTGTGGGCTCTGTGAGCCGAGCCTCTCCCTGGGCACAGTTTGCTATGGAAACCAGGCCCTGCTCTGCCAGCTCAGCCCTCAGCAGTGAGGAACAGAGCCAGGGTGGGAGACAGCAAGCACAGAGACCCTGAGCCTGTGCTGCACCTCACCAGGGCACACCTGGGGCAGCTCCCTGCCTCTCTAGCCTGGCTCCCAATCTGGGAGGGCAGGAGGAGAGAGGGAGACTGGGCACAGGGAGGGCAGAAGGTTGTAGTGCGTTTTTATACTTTGTAATACTTGGAAGAAGTTTTGTTTTGTATCCCCATATTTTTCCCAAATGGTTGATCCCAGACTGTACCCCCTCCCTTTACCTGTGTAATCCCTCTCCCTGGATGAGATCATCCCCAAATCCCCACCCTGGCTCTCTGTCAATCACTCACCATCCCATCCCCTCCATCCAGAAGCTTCGGTCCAGGATGTCGAGTGATTAGCCAGAGGCCAGGGGTCAGCCCCCCAAGCCGTGCCCCACATGCTGTCCTAAATGTCTATCCCCCAGTACCCATCCCTCAGGGTCACTTATTGGTCAGTAAAATGTTATCTACTTTCGGTTTCCACCTCCCTTTAAATGTAACCTTGGCACATCTCCCGGGGCTCTCGGCAGGAGCCCCCTGAGGTGTAGGGGCTCCTTTGGTGTTGTATTAAACACATTTACAACAATTCTCATACATATACAGTAATACATTACACAACAATACTTATACATATATTACACAACAATACATTGCAACTTATACATTATAACAGTTACATTACTACAGCATCTATCTCTACTTGTCGAGACGGTCATAACTCAAAGTAAATCCCTCAAATGTCCCATAATTATTACTTGTTGGTGGCTCACCTATTCTCAGGTGTCTTGATTGAGATAATCAGGTCTAGACCTCCTTGTGGCTTCCACCTGCCACTCTCTGCTTCACCAACGCTGCCTCCCCCACTCCATCCCAGTGGGTCACAGTAGCCCTAAACACTTTACACTAACCTATACATTACAGTAAACATTACAACCATACTTATATATTACAGTGAGCATTACAACAACAGAGTCCATCCCCTCCAGGGGCTTTTCCCGAAGCACCCAGCCAGAAGCATCTGCAGCTAATCCAGCAGCAATCCAATGAAGGATATTGCTGCCAGACTGCCACAGAGCCCTGGCATGTCCAAAGCTTCTCCAACTCTCTCCTGGGGTCAATCTTCTTCTGATATTATTCATCCCTTCTGGGGGAACTCAGCATCTTCTCCAGGGACTCTTCTGGTCCTTGCAGCAGCCATTTCTGGGACTCTCCTGGTTCTTGCAGCAGCCTTCTCCTGGCTCTTACAGTCTTCCTTCTGCTTCTTGCAGGCTTCTAACTCCTTGGCTGACTCCACCCTTTTATGGTCCTTGTACTTAATTGCTTACAGGTGTCTATGCCACTTGTTCTTAATTGGCCCCAGCTGCAACTCATTGGGGAATACTGTGCCCCCTTACCATTCTCCCTACACTTTGGGATTCCTAGAATAAAACCTTGGATTAACCCCTGCTAAGAGTCGGCCCTTTATCTCCTACCGATGTCTCTGGTGTCTCTCCTGCTGCAAAGGCGACCAGCCCAGCTGCCCTCAGTACCCTCGGGGCACAGAGAGTGTCTCCCCGCTGTTGGCCATGTTGGGGCTGGCCAAGGTTCCTGAGAGGCTCCCAGAGAGACAGAGACAGCAGAACAGCAGAATTCTCCCCATTCTGCTCATTTCTAAATAGATCCTTTTCTCCTCATTATTTCTCTTCTCAGTGTTTTCCAGCCCCTCCAGACAGGGTTGCACAGAAATACCAGGCAGTGTTTTCAAGACTTACAAACTAGGAGATGTGTCATTAAAAGTTTGGATTATTCCTGCTTTTCTGCCAGGAGCGTGGCAGGGACCTGCCAGGCAGCTCCTGGGAATGTCAGAGGCTGTGGCTGAGAGGAGCTGGCCAGCCCTGGGGATCATTTTGCTGTCATTGTCAGACACCTTGGCATGGCAGGAGTGTCCTGCAGTGCTCAGGAACGGGGGAACCCAGGACTGGGGGAACCCAGGATTGGGGGAACCCAGGCTTTGCCTGCCCAGCCTCTGCTGGCAGGGCTGTTCCCAGTGGAGCAGCTCTCTGCAGAGCCGGGAGGGACAGGGAGGAGGCTCAGTAAAACAGGGGGCAAATCCTCCTCCCCTCGGGGCCTCATTGGGGGCTCTTGCAGGGGTGTGTGGAAAACACCTTCACTCTCCTGGGAACTCTTTAAAAGTGTAATAAAGGACAACAGGGGACAAGGACCACAGAGCAAAGGTTGTTATGGCACTCAGCTGAGAGCCCCCTGTTATCCTCAGGGTACCCCTTAAATACCTTGAATTACATCAGCCTGTTGCATATTCATGGACCCTCACGCATAGTAAACTTTTCCCCAAACCTGTTCACATGTTCCAAGAACTGTTCAGCCTGGCTCCTCCTTGGATCTGCCTTTTTAGAGTGTGTGCATTCCTTGGTTGTGGTTTTAGTCCATTCTTATCCCCTCCAGTTTGTGGCTCCTCCTTGGATCCAGCATTTCAGAGCATGCACATTCCTTGGCTGTGGTTTTAGTCCTTTTTTATCCCCTCCAGTTTTGGGCCTTGTTCCACTCTGCCTTGCCAGTGAGTGCTGATGGTTGGCAGATCTGTACAGGGGCGCTCATCCCGTGTTCACTGGGTGTTATCCCATCCCAGCAGGCATTGTAACACAAGCACACTGATATCAGCTCTTGCACTAGTATGTCTAGGCTTAATTAACAGCAGAAATAAAAACTATATCAGAGTTACTTTAACACCACACATGTAAATCCATTTTAATATTTGCAAAAAGCCAATATTACAATATGTATCTATAACAGGTGTCACTGCAAAAAAGAGGGATCAGCCCCACGGGGATGTGTACATCCAACCTCCTTGTCCAGTGACGTTTATTTGATCATTTGAAAGTCCCTGCAGGTCACCTTTGCCTGCAGTGGAGTCCAGGGCTGGTGTTTCCTCCTGAGCAGCGGTGTCCCAGAGCCTGGAGCCCAGAGGGATGCCCTCCCCAAAGCCCAGTGGTGAAATGCAGCTACAAACACCCCCGACCTCTGGCATCTGTGGGGCACAGCAAACCCGTGCTTGAACCACAGCTGGCCCTTGAAAAGGGGGAGAAGGACTCACCCTTGCGTGGCTCAGCTGCAGGAGCCGTTCTGGGCAGCCCTGGCTCTGCAGCCAGTCCCACATTTCAGGCAGGAACGCCTGAGCTGCCTCTGCGGCTCCTCCAGCTCTGTAAATCAGCTCCCCCCGCCCGCCTGCCCTCCCCAGGAGTGCTTAAATCAACCCTAAATGAGCTCTTTTAAGGAAATGCGGGCAATCAGCGCTGAGTTATTGCGAGGCACAGGGGCTTTCTTAAAAGCGACGAGCACTTATTGGTCATCTGCGCTCCAGAAGGCGCAGCCCTGTAAATCAGAGCCCGCGGGCCGAGCCTGGAGCTCAGCCTGTGCTGGAGGATTGGCGGCATTGTCCTCCCTGCCTGCTGGCTTTTCAAACCATCCTCTGTCCTTCCACACCATCCTCTGTCCTTCCACACCATCCTTTATCCTTCCACACAACATCCCTGTCCTTCCACACCATCCTCTGTCCTTCCACACCATCCTTTATCCTTCCACACCATCCCCTGTCCTTCCACACCATCCTTTATCCTTCCACACCATTCCCTGTCCTTGTCCCACACCATTCCCTGTCCTTCCACACCATCCTCTTCAGTGCTCAGGCTCTGGGTTTGAGCCCCTCTCCTGCTCTTTCCACACTGCCCTGCTTGGAGCCCACAGGAAATCAGAAAATCATGGAAAATGTGCCCTGTTCCTGAGGAAGGGGTGTTGCTCTCTGCAGGGCTGGTGTGATTTGGGAACCTGTCCCTGAGCCTTTCCTCATCCACCCCGTTTGCAAACAGCTGCAAACCTCAGGAACAGGGAAGGAGACTCCCAGAGAACACAGTCTGGGATATTTCCTACCCCTCCTTCTTGCTGAGGTTCAGCTAGAGTTCATGTTTCATCTTTTTTGCCAGAAAAAATGAAGTAGCATCATAAAGTTGTGAGGAGCCCTGAATGCAGAAGCTGGCACCTCAAACAGTGTGCTCAGTACCCTGAGGTCAGTGGCAAACCCTGAAATGTGCTGAGAGCTGCAGCGTGGGAGAGCCTCACCTCCCCTGCCTTGGGGCTGAGCTCAGAGGGGCTCCTGCCCCCTGCCTGCCTCTCCTCCTGAGCCTGAGGAGCAGGGATGCTCCAGGGATGCTCCAGGGCTGCTCCATCCTGTGTTTAACAGGAGCACAGACACTGCCCACAGCCTGATCCCATCGTTTCCCTGCCGGGGCTGGCACTGAGGGACAGCTCTGTCACCTCCCTGGGGGGAGGCATCCCGTGGGTCAGCCTCTGCCAAGGAAACCACAGACCATGTTTGGAGCTCCTTCTCTGGATTCTCCTGCTTTAAAAGCATTTCAGAGTTCCCTCTTGTCTGTAATGTCAGGGCAGTGGTTCTCAGGACATTGCAGTTTATTGCAGCCCCGGGACACGTGCCAAGTCTCTGTTTCAGCTGCACGTTTGAGGAATGAGTCGGAGCTCTTCAGTTCTTGGTCTCAGAGTTGTTTATTGTATCTTATCTATAAGAATTTTTCTCCTGTCCAGCCGAGGTCCATTCAGCAGGACAGCCAGAGGCACTCTGCCTGCCCCCAGGGTGGTGTTATCTCTTTGTACTACGAACCATGTATAACATGTTTACAATTACTTTCCAATACCTATCACCTATTTTAGACAGTGAGCTTCTATTCTAAACCAATCCCAAAGTGCCAGCATCACAGCAGAAGATGGAGGTAGATGAGAAGAAGAAGAAAGGCTGGACACACCCAAGTCCCTCCATCTTGTCCCCAAAACCCCTATTCTAAAAACCCCAAAATCTACTTTTTCACCTAGTGATAATTTTGTTATTACACTACTTAAACTTCTGTGGCTTTCAGGTCTTCATACAAAGCTGGTAATTTGCTCCACGGGTCATAATCAAACCCCCAGGTGTTCTGGGCTGGGTACCAGGGTCTCTGAGCCCGCTGGCAGGGGTCCCGGCAGCTCTGGACACCCAGAGGGATGTGCTGAGTTCTGACAAGTGGTGATAAATGTCATCTGTCCCCCAGGATACCGTACGTGGAGCCAGCTGTGGGTTTCTGGCAGGCTGGGGCAGTTTTGGGGTGCAGAAAGGGCAGCAGGAGCTGGAGTTCAGCACAGGGAGAGGCTGCAGGAGCAGTGGGAGGGCAGAGCTGAGTGGCAGCTGTCAGTCAAACAATGTCTGGCCATGAGCAACCCTTGGTGACCTCGCTCTCTCCAGGGCCTGGCACTTCACTGAAGTATTTCTTATTTTTCCATACCGAGCGTGCCCTCTTGGGTGCCCAAACCTGGTCATGGTCACCTAACCAGCCCCAGCTCCTCGGCCCTGCAGGGGCTCTGAGCTCTCCCTGGAGCCTTCTCCTCTCCAGGTGAGCACCCCCAGCTCTGCCAGCCTGGCTCAGAGCAGAGGGGCTCCAGCCCTTGGAGCATCTCCATGGCCTCCTCTGGTCTGGCTCCAGAGCTCTGAACCCTCCTGCTGTTGGACCAGGGCTGCAGGCAGTGCTCCAGGTGGGCCAGGGCTCAGCAGAGAATGTGAACTCCAAATAACTGGTGGCAGCTTGGTGGTGGCACCTCCCTGAGCTTTGCCATCAGGCTCAGAAGCGGGGGAGCAAAGGCAGAGGCTGCAGATCCGTGGTCCAGCAGAGATGGACAGGTGGGAAGGGAGGAGGGAGGGAAGTGGTGATCTGCAGCTCTTCCTGCCCATCCCAGATGCATCCAGCAGAGCAGGGATCCCGAGGGAGCGAGCAGAGCACAGCAGGAGCATGCAGGGGGGAGGAACCCTTTTCCCTGCCCTACTCAGCGGAGCATTTATGGTTTTTAATTCCCAGCTGTGTCATGTCAGATACAGGAACAGTCCTCAGAGCAAGGCCTGGAATAAACCTTCTCCTTCTGCTCTCTGTCCTGCTCTCAGGTTCATCTCCTGCCTCATTTGCTGCAAGCTCTGGTTGTATTTGTCATGGCAGAACTGTTTCAATTTCCAGTCCTCCTTGACAAGGCTCCTGACCCAGCCCATTTGCTGCTCTCAAATCCACTTGGATGTGCCTGAGAGCCCCATGCTCAGTGCTGCCCCTTTCTCTGGAGCCTCCCACCAAGCCCTGAGCTGCTCAGGGATGCACAGGCACAGCTTTGAGCTCGGGGATTTGCCTGGGAAGTGCAGGGGGACACAGAGTTGCTCAGGACACCAGGAGCCTCTCCTCCTGCATCGATGCTATCACTGTGAATCAGTGCAGGGGCTGTCTTTTGAAGAAACCGGTGATTTTTAACCTGCCCACGGGGTCTGACAGCTCTGCTGCCAGGATTTATGTGCCTTGGAGAGCACCTGGGGGATGTGGGAGTGTGTGGGAGTGTGTGTGCAGAGCTGTGGTGCTGGGCCAGAGCTGCAGCTGATTGTCCAAGAGGGGCTTGGTTGTTAAAAATCATGTTTTGCACCCAGGGGCTTTGCTTTCCACCATTTTAATTCACCTTCCCATTTTCTTAGGACCTGTCCCGTGCTGCTGTTAACAGTGTCTGAAATGTTCAGATCTCTTCATAAGCCAGACTCTCTCCATTTACACCTTCATTTTTGCCTGGGGATGGAGCCCAGCAGCAGCTGGGGCTGTTTGTGCTGTGCTTGGCAGCCGTGCCCAGCTCAGCCCCTGTCACTGCTGATCAGGACCAGGGGTGAAGGTGCCACACAGACTCCAGGTCTCTCACAAGACTAATCTGAGTTATTAGAAACCCGTTCCTTTTCATACGCGTTTCCTGATTGGTCATTTAATCAACACCCCATCACCACTGGCTAATTAAGAAGACACCCTTTGGTAAACATCTTATGAGGAAAAACTGTTCAAAACACCAGCTGTTAGATGGTTTTCATTCTTTCTCTGAGCTTTCTCAAAGTTCCCCAGGACAATTCCTGGGAAAGTTGGACACTGGGGCTTGGGGCAGCCTGGGACAGAGGAAGGTGGCCCTGCCATGGCAGGGGTGGAATTCCATGATCTGAAAGGTCCCTTCCCACCCAGAACATTCTGGGATTTGCCTGTAAAATCATCCCTCAGACCAGCACAGCACCACAGGGCAGCCTGGTATTGGTTCTTTGGCCTCCTTTTTGCCATCCCTATCCAAGGGGAAGGAAGGAAAGGACGTTTGGTGCTCCACAAAAAAGAAATATTTCAGGAGAAAAAGCTTGGGGGGAAAAGGGGACAGCAAAATGTCACCTTTCCAAGGCAGAAATGTGGGCAGAGCGTGTCTGTCCCAAGTTCTGCTCTCCCCAGAGTCAGAACTTCCCTGAATCCTCCAACTTCAACCAGTCCAAGTGCTCTCTGAAACCACAGCAGTGAAAGACTAAATGACTTCAACCCTTTTCCAAAGGCAGGGAAGGTTTATGTGGCTTTCTCTCTCTGCCCAGGCTGTCGATACCCACATTCCCCAGCCCAGCCTGGGGCTGGCACTGGGCTGGCACCAGCCCTGGTGTTCCCTCCAGCCCAGGTGTCTGCAGCTGATACAAACTTCCTGTGAAAAACGCCAATCACTTGTTTTTAAAATTTTAAAAGTTTAATGGTAATAAAATGGTTATAAAAATAGCAATATAGTTAGAGTAATAAAAATTTGAACAATTTGGATTAGGACAATATGAGACAACAGAAACAAAGAGATACAGATGTCTGGGTACCTTTTCTGGGCAAAATAAGCTCAAAAAAGGACCCACGTTAACAGAGGATTAACCCTTAAAAACAATAACCTGTTGCATATTCATACACCTCATACATGATGCACAAATTCCATTCAAACACAGGATTCTGTCTGGGCAGTGTCAGCTTCTTCCTCTGAATCCTGACGGCGTCTTCAGGGCTGAGCAGGCAGGAAGAAGTTCGTTTCTTCTGAAAATGGAGCAATAAATTCTCTTTCTCTGAAAGATTCAGGTGTCCTGTGGCTGCTATCTCAGTGCAAGTCCTTTCTTTAAAAAGTATCTTACATAGCATAGTTTCTATTTTAACATTTTGTTATAACTGAAAACTATATTTAACACACTACATAAGAAAATTAATACAGCGTTGCTTTCTAACACAACACATATAATATTCATTTTAATATTTGCGAAAAGCCAATCATAAAATAGGCATTTTTCACACTACCCTCTCAGTCTGAAGTTGTTTTCTCTGCCTGTAATGTCAGAGTGGCCGGAGAGGCCGTGCTCTGAAATGTCACATTGTTTGTGCTTCCTCCGGGGCACATGGGGCAGGGACTGCAGCTGAAGGTCAGCTCCCACCATCCCTTTAAAGGCTGGGCCTTCATGCAAATGTTGGTAATGATCTCAGAGCTGCGGCCCCTTCCCTCCCGCTGCTGTCATTCCAGACAGTCCCAGGGACAGGGTGAGGGATGGAAACCCCATCCTGGGCTCCAGCTCCACACCTCAGGTGGGCAGGAAAGTGCAGAAGAGGCACAGGTGGGGCTGTGCCCTCCCAGTGGTGTGCCACTCCCTGGGAAGCTGCTGGGACCCTCTGCTCCATCAGAGCCCATTCAGACGTTCTTCAAAGTGCCACACATTGTCAGAATCTCCAAAATCACAGTTGCAGGATCCCAGGGTGGGGAGGCTGGAGGGAGCCCAGAGGGTCCCTGGAGTCCCCTCGTGCAGAGCTCAGGGCACAGCAGGCTGTGCTCACAGCTCTGCCATGGCCCCAGCGAGGAGCCCCCAGAGCCTCTCTGGGCTCTGCTCAGGGCTGGCACTGCCCAGGGCAGCAGCTCTGCCTCCTGGGCAGGGGCAGCTCCTGGGCTCAGGCCCTGCCCGTGGCTCTGGGGCCATGGCTGGGCCTGGAGCAGAGCCTGGGGCTGCCCTGAGCCTGCACACAGGGACAGACTGGGGGACACACGGACACACAGACAGGGACAGACTGGGGGACACAGGGACAGGGACAGACTGGGGGACACAGGGACACACAGACAGGGACAGACTGGGGGACACAGGGACAGACTGACAGGGACAGACTGGGGGGCACAGGGACAGACTGACAGGGACAGACTGGGGGACATAGGGACACAGACAGGGACAGACTGGGGGACACAGGGACAGACAGACAGGGACAGACTGGGGGACACACGGACAGACTGACAGGGACAGACTGGGGGACACACGGACACACTGACAGGGACAGACTGGGGGACACATGGACAGACTGGCAGGGACAGACAGAGAGAGACACACTGACAGGGACAGACTGGGGGACACAGGGACAGACAGACGGGGACACACGGACACACAGACAGACTGGGACAGACAGGGACACACAGGGACAGACACACAGGGACAGACAGACAGTCAGGCCCTTCGAGGCCCCCCCAGGGCTCAGCCCCTCTCTCTCCCTGGGCTCCTCTCCAGGCTGAGCAGCCCCAGCTCCCTCAGCTGCTCCAGCCCTTGCTCAGCCCCAGGGGCTCCCCCCAGCCCGAGCTCAGCCCTTTGCTCTGCCCCTCTCACCCTGGCAGGTTTCTCCTCTCTGCCTGGGGGTTTATAAAAAGCTCACAAGTCAGAAATGCAGATTTCATGCCTTTTGTCTTTCATTTCACTGTGGTGCTGAGCTGCTCGTGCTGGGTGAGATCTGATCAGTGGTGACACAAAGTGGATTCCAACAAGTGCTGGGAGCTGACAGCCTCTTATTTATATATGGGTTTATTTTTTTAATCAGAGCCCTACACCACTGATTTATTAATTTCTGCACGTCTCAGAGGCACCAAGGCTTACAAGCATCTCAACAGAAACCTTTTGTGTCCCTGCTTGCCAGGGCTTTTCAATTCTCTCTTTCTCATTTAGATTTTCTTCTCAGTCTCCTGTAAATGCCACTCAGCCATGGGCTTTGCTCCCGATTGTGATTGTCAGGAATGGTTGAATTCCCACCCCCAGGCAGGAGGGATCCCTTCCTTCTCCAATTGTGGGGCTGCTCCTCCCAACATCCAGGGATTATTTTGACAGCTTAGAGAAATTGCTTTGATTTTGTGCACTAATGCTGCTCTCAAGCCTTAACACCTTTTTTTTTCCCCTCAAAGCTTGCTTTCTTTCCTCCTCTCTGCTCTTCAGGAGCTGTTTTAAGTAGTCAGACTTCCACGTTTGCCTTGAATATCTTCTCCCTCTTGTTTGAAGTCCCTGCCTTTGGAAAAGGGTTTAAGTCATTTAGTCTTTCACTGCAGAGAGCACTTGGACTGCAGCTGGTTGAAGTTGGAGGATTCAGGGAAGTTCTGACTCTGGGGAGAGCAGAACTTGGGACAGACACGCTCTGCCCACATTTCTGCCTTGGAAAGGTGACATTTTGCTGTCCCCTTTTCCCCAAGCTTTTTCTCCTGAAATATTTCTTTTTGTGGAGCACCAAACGTCCTTTCCTTCCTTTCCCTTGGATAGGGATGGCAAAAAGGAGGCCAAAGAACCAATACCAGGCTGCCCTGTGGTGCTGTGCTGGTCTGAGGGATGATTTTACAGGCAAATCCCAGAATGTTCTGGGTGGGAAGGGACCTTTCAGATCATGGAATTCCACCCCTGCCATGGCAGGGCCACCTTCCTCTGTCCCAGGCTGCTCCAAGCCCCAGTGTCCAGCCTGGCCTTGGGCACTGCCAGTTGCTGAGTCCCATTGTGACACAGACTTCAAGCTGGCACTGTTTTGCCCATAATTTCCTGGAGTTTTTTGCTTCCCCAGCTCTTTGCAAGCTGCCGGGGGTTGTCCTGGTGTGCCTTTGCTGTGTCCATGTGGTACCATCCCACATGGGGTTCCCTGTCTTAGCTCAGTTAGGAGGTAAATTTGAACTGGAGAGGTCACACAACATTCCTCTTCTCTCTCCTCTCCTCTCCTTGCTGATGAGCCCTGGAGGTCCCGGAGCTCCTCCTCCTCCAGCTTCGTTAATTCACTGTCCCACGCTGCTCCATCCTGCACTTCCAGGATCCTCCAGCTCTCTGGACTCACAATTAGGACATTTCCACCTGTGCTGCTCCAAGTTCCCCTGTGGATAAAGCTCTTTCTCTCCCCCTTTCTCCGAGTTTCTTGGTGTTGTGGTTGAGGAAGAACATCAGCCCCTAAGAGCTGCTGGAGCAGGGATCAATAACAATTGGATTCTTTCTGATCAGCTCCAGGAGCCCCAGGCAAGGAGGAACATTTGGCAACACAAGCTCAGGGCAACAATTCCCTCCCAGTCCCCAGCTCTTCCCTCTCTCATTATCAGGCATCACCTCTCAGCTCCTGGCAGCTCCTCACACACAGCTCTCTTATCTGCAGCCTTTCCCTTCCTGATCAGCTGGAAGGAGGCTCATTTTCCCCACAAGGAGCAGTTTTCCAGCCTAGAACAATCTGCCAGCTCTTGCCACAGCCCTCTCTGTCATTTCTCCATCCCCACTAAAGCTGAAGCCTTCCCCAGCTCAGGAGGAGCAGGTTTAATTAACCTGCTATTCCCCGCCCTTCCCATTAGATCATTAAGGAGAGTTCTAACGAGCTGGGTGTGCTGGTGTGCTGTCCCAGCACGTGTCCTCCTCTCCCTCCATCACCACTGAACCCTGGGCTGGATCTCCCAGGCAGAGCAGGGGTTCCTCCAGGGGGTGATGTGGACCAGGGTGGGTGCTGAGGGCCTGGCCAGAGAAGGAGTCAGATGGACTTCCCCAGGCATTGCTCTGTCTCTCATTGTGAGAGACAACGGCTCACTTTGAAAATTTAAAAAGGTTTATTAAACCTTAACAAAAATACAACAAAGGGCTACAGAAGGAAAAAGCTGCAGTGATGAGAGCTGCTCCTCATGCATACCCCATGGCTGGTTCATCCTCAAGCTGGATGCTCAATCTTTTATACCCCTGGGGGTTGCATCAGCCAGCCCCGGCCCCTCCCAGAGTCTGTCACTCAGCTCTTCTTTGCCATTTATCAGTGCAGACTGCTTTGTAACTGCATTGGAGCTCAGGTGTTGCCACGCTGCCCCCCCTGAGCACCCCCAAGCTTTTCCATTCCCACCTGCCCCATGCAAGGGACACCTGTGCAGCCTCTTTGTACCTGTCCTGGACAGCAACACAGGGGGGAAAGGGAACTATGGGGAGAACAGAGGACACCTAAACTACAATAACATAACTGTACATCACTAAAGCTTCTCTTAATATTCACACAATAGTTATCTTTTAATTGTGAGAGCCAATCATCTCATTGTCCATCTATAACAGAACTTTTGAGAAAGTTCAGAGAAAAAATTAAAACAATCCTTAATCTTTACAACTAGTGTTTTAAGTGTTGTTTATTTGTAAGATGTATACAAAAAAAAGTGTTATTCCTAATTAACCGGTAGTATAAGAAGTATTAATTAAGAACCAATCAAGTCCAGCTTTGTCAGAACTATCTATTAAAAGTGTGCAATATCTAATAAACTCAACATTTTACCTTCTGAAAACATAAGAATTTCTATCACTTCATCCATCCATCCTTAATACAAGAACAACAGAGCTGTGGCTCCCCCAGCCCAGCAGAGCTGTCCGGAAGGAGCTGCTGCTCCTGAGCGTGGTGTGCTCCTGCCTGGGGGCTGAGGCTGCAGGGCTCTCCCTCAGGCCAGGCTCTGGAAGGGTAAAACAAAGAGATCTCCCTCCCCTGTGCTCCTTAGGAATGGTTAAGGGATGGTGGCACAGCCCTGGACACCTCTGCAAGCCTCGGCATGTCCAGCTGGCCAAGCAGACCCTGCGTGCTCCACCAGCACCTGGGCATGGAAATGTGCTCCCAGAGAATTCACGTGCCAGAAAGGTGCCTGGAATTTCATCTACACCTCAACTTCCCATGGAGCTGGGATGACTTGGAGAGGGGCAGTGGCAGCTGCAGTTCAGGTTCTGGCAGCTCCTGGGGACATTTGCCACTGCCAGAGGCCCCCTTGTCCCAAGGACAGGTCACTGCTGCTGCTTCACTCATGGAACCACAGAACTGTCTGGGTTGTCTGGGTTGGAAGGGACCTTCTAAATGTCACCCCTGCCATGGCAGGGACACCTCCCACTGTCCCAGGCTGCTCCCAGCCCCAATGTCCAGCCTGGCCTTGGGCACTGCCAGGGATCCAGGGGCAGCCCCAGCTGCTCTGGGCACCCTGTGCCAGGGCCTGCCCACCCTGCCAGGGAACAATTCCTAATTCCCAATATCCCATCCAGCCCTGCCCTCTGGCAGTGGGAGCCATTCCCTGTGTCCTGTCCCTCCATCCCTTGTCCCCAGTCCCTCTCTAGCTCTCCTGGAGCCCCTTCAGGCCCTGCAAGGGGCTCTGAGCTCTCCCTGGAGTCTTCTCCTCTCCAGGTGAGCACCCCCAGCTCTCCCAGCCTGGCTCCAGCCCTTGGAGCATCTCTGGTGCCCCCTCTGGACTCTCTCCAGCAGCTCCAGGTCCCTCCTGTGCTGGGCCCAGGGCTGGGGCAGCTCTGCAGGTGGGGTCTCACCTGAGTGGGGCAGAGGGACAGAATCCCCTCCCTTGGTCCCAGTCTGTGGGATCAGGCCAGGACATGCACAGAACAGAGCAGGATTTGTCCCTGGTTCCTTTGTCACCCTGATTTGGTGTCACCCTCCTGCAGAGCCCCGTGTGGGTCTGGGCAGGCTGTGCACAGGGGAATGGGGTTTGGGCTGTTTTCCCAGAAAAGGGGCTGTGTGAGGGGGTGTCACCCCAAATAACAGCTAAGGAGGAAAGTAGGAAGCAAGAGGCCACAGGTGGTAAGGCAGAACCAGCGGCATCACATCCTGGGAGGAAACATTTCGACAAGCAGTGATTCAGGATTTGGGCTCTGGAGCTGAGGGGAGATTGGCTGAGTTTGCTCTGGAAAAATCCTCAAGGAAGGGAAGGCAGAGACAGAGGCATCCGAAGTGGTGACAACTTGCAATTCCAACTTCACTCCAAAGCATTCCTGCTTTTCCTGTGAGAGGTCCCATGGTGCCCCCCATGAGGCTGGGAGGGGATTTGCTGGACACTTTTTGTGGAGTTTTGGGGTTGAGAGGTGGCAATACTGAGCAGGCCTGGGAAGCAAGGCTGGCACCAGGAACACTTTGGGAAGGGAATAGCTCCTGCTGGAGCCAGCAGGGTTTGTGCTCCTTGTCCTTGCTCCTGTCAGAAGCTGCACAAATCATTTCCCCAGGGAAAGGAGAGTTGGCTTTCACTATGCCAGGAAAAAAAAAAGAGCAGGAGAACATGAGGAGATGGGGTTTTTCCTGTCTTCAAACCCACAAGATTTGCTCTTCTTTTTCCTTGACTTGCATTATATGAGAAATCCCCCAAAAACCCTTGTGAATATGCTGGGATGAGGCTTTTCCAGGCTGGAAGAGATGGGATATTCTGCTTGGAAATGAATATATTACCCAGGAGGTGCCATTTGCGTGCCTGATGTTATTGCTCCTGCAGGTTTGAGCTTTCCAGTGGCATTTCTGTCATTCTGCTGTAATTTCTATTCATAATTTGAGCAATTTCTTCCTTTTTTTCACTTGAGTTCATTCCTTTGACGAGATTATTCCTATTTCCCCCACATCAGCAGTTGGTCCTTGGTCTCCCTTTCGTGCTGCAGGAGGTGAATTAAACAAAGATGGCAAATGAAATGGAAAGAAATTCACTTAGTCCCATGAAATATTAACAGGCACTTATGGGAAGGGAGCCCTGCTGGAGGGAGGGAGGGACCTGCAGGGTGGGAATTCTCTGTCCCCTGGACACTTGCAGGGCCTGGCTATGGGATGGTGATTGTTTTCAGTCAAATTTGTGGTTTGGTTCTTTCAATTGAGTGTGGTGTTGTGAGGGTGCCCAGGATGAGGTGAGAGATGAGAATTTGACTCCAGGTTCTCAGAAGGCTGATTTATTATTTTATGATATTGTATTAAAAGAAATGCTATACTAAAACTATACTAAAGAAAGAGAGAGGAGACATCAGAAGGCTGGACAAAGATGAATAATAAAAACTCATGACTGACCAGAGTCCCAACACAGCTGGACTGGGATTGGTCATTAATTAAAAACAATTCACATGCTGGGTAAACAATTCTCCAAATCACATTCCAGAGGAGCAAAACAGGGAGAAGCTGAGGCTGCTCATCTTCCCAGGAGAAGAAATCCTGGCAGAGGGATTTTTCAGAAAATATCACGGTGACAATTGAGGAATGAGCCCCGGGGGCTGAGCTCAGGGCCAGGCTGACCTGTGTGCTTGGGGTGGCAGGGGAAGGACAGGTGGCCCTGCCACCAGGGCTGGAGGGGTGACAGCAACGCCCAGTCCTGGGGACAAACAGCTCCTGTGGGAAGGAGAAAATCCTGTTTATTCAAGGAAATCTTTTCTTTCCTCTGCAATGATCCTGAATGCTCCAACAACTGTGGAGAGGCATGTTCAGCTGGGATGAGAGCCCATCCTCCAGGATGGTTTATGGACAATAATCCCACAGGGATGGATGCTCCAGCCCTTCCTCAGGAGTGAGGGTGGGAGCATGGCCAGAGCTTGCTGACAAGATCCTGGCTCTAATTCCTTATAAACCTGAAAACAAGAGGATTCCCAGAGGCAGGGAAGGCCAGGGAAGGTTGGGAGCAGCAAGTGTGAAAGCCCCGCAGGTGAGGAGAGGCTGCTCAGCTCAGGAGCTGTGCTGTGGAGAAATAGATGATGTTAACAGAGCTAAGGATCAAAGGCAAAGAAATCCAGAGAAAAACACCTGGAAAATACCTGGAAAAGACTGTCCAGGGTGTCACCATCCCTGGGAGTGCTCCAGAAACGTGTCCCCGTGGCACCTGGGGACATGGTTCAACAGCACTGGGTTGACATTTGGACTTCGAAATCTTAGAGGGCTTTTCCAAACTGATTGATTCTACAATTCCATGAAACACCAATAATTTCCACTGCTATATTTCCCAGATTTTTTTTCTAAACCCAGTTGTCTTCTTTTTATTTTTTCTGATGTTGGTTTTAAAGGTATTGCTGTCACAATTATTTATTGATGGCACCTCGATGCCAGCAAGCCCCAGGCTTGGACCGATGTCCTGGTGGATGAGATGTGCACAAACTCCCCCAGCCTCTGCTCATGGATCTGGATTATCACAACAATTCAGATTTATGTCAGGAGCTCAATTTCCATGGTGGAGAATATCCTGTCTCTGGAATCAATGGACAGTTATTAAATGGATTAAGAAAAAGGCAGCTTAAAGCCGTCAAAATGTGATTGTTGGTGGAGGATCAGCGCAGAACAAGCTGCTTGCACAGGAGCTTTGCAGGATTCAGCTTCCACCCTGCTGTATTTCCCTGTTTTCATGAACGATCCAGAAAATATCTATAAATGACTGCCCGTGCAGTTGGCAGCTGGCTGGGATTTTGCCCTGATAGATAAAGCTGAAGGCAGGGCTCCAATGCACAGCAACTGCAGCTGCCTGGGAGGGGGACAGCAGGAGAACGGGAATTGAAATCCAGCAGGTGCTCACCTGGGAGCAGGGAATGGGGACCTCTCCAGCAGCCTGGGAGCTGCAGGGCCTAAAACTGATTGAAGGTCCCATTGGAGAGCAGGTGATTATGGACATTTAATGTCCTGTAGTGGGGAAATGGATGGACACAGGGAACAGGGGAGGAGGAACAGGAGTTTGATCCACCTGGAGGGAAAAGCAGGAGGGGGCTCTCATTTCTCTGCCTGTAATGAGACCTTGAACTGAGGACTTTGGGCATGGAAGTCTGGTGTGAATTCCTGGTGGAATTCTGTGGGATCTCAGGGTGGCTGTGAGGTGAGGGCAGCTCAGCCCAGCACCAGGGGCTCAAACCCTGCAGGATCCTTTCCCCATTGCTCACATCCTGATTCCCAGGAGAACAGGGAGCTGTGTAATTAGCAGCCTGTTGTGTCCTTGCTCAGCTTGGCACGTTGCAGAGGAATATGTTTATTTCTAGAGCTGTGGGTGTCGTGCTCCTCGCCTGGGGAGCGTGGCTGAGTGAGCTGCACTCACCTGAGACACACACGCTTACCAAAACCAGTCCCAGCTTGATCTGGGAATGAAAGAGCGAGCCAGGGATGTGTGCCAGGAGCTGGGAGAGATACTGGGGGAAAGGGGAAAGGGGGGAGTGGCATTCACATTTTCTGGAAAAATCCCTTCACCCAGAATTTTTCTCCTGGGAAGCTGAGAGGCCTCAGAGAAAAGGAAAACAATTCTTATCTCATTTGCTTCTCCTGTGTTGTGCTGGTGTGGAATGTGTTTGGAGATTGTTTACCCACAGGTGATTGTTTCATTGGATTCTGCTGGGAGTTGTTTTCACTCTTTGGCCAATCAGGGCCAAGCTGTGTCGGGACTCTGGAGAGAGTCAGGAGTTTTCGTTATTATCTTTTTAGCATTCATTAAGTATCTTAGTGTATTTTCTGTATTCTTTAGTATAGTATAGTGTAGTATTCTTTAATATAAAATAGTATAATAAAGTAATAAATTAGCCTTCTGAGAACATGGAGTCAGATTCATCATTCCTTCTTTCCTCCCTCTGGGGGGAACACAAATACAATATGAGGGAGAGGGGGAGCATGGCCAGGCTGGAGGGGCTGGGTGTCCCAGGGGGGATCAGGGATGTCCTGAGCCTGCTGAAGGCCACGTTGAAGTGGAGACATCACAAATCCCACCTCTGCTCCTCCCCTGCTCCAGGTGACAAACCTGGGGATATCTGGAGAGCTCTGGTCCTCCAGGCCCAGCAAGGGGAGCAGCAAACTGTGAGCAGGGCAGAGAAATCTGATCCCCAGTGCCCTGTGCCTGCTCTCTGCCGTGGTCATTCCGCTGTTCTCTGGGAGCTGGCTGTGTCCAAGGTTGGGGTTGGAATGTTCTCCCCCTCCCTGTCCTGCCCGGGGCTGTTTGCTCACTCTGCATCCACACACGACCAAAACTGAGGCCATGGGGGATGTTTGGAACAACTTTCCCTTCCAGGCTCTTTCCTGAACTTCATCCCTGCACTCCACATGGTGCAGATGCTGGGGCTGCGAGCAAAAACTGAGATAATGTTATTTCAGAGGAAAACCAAGGAAAATGCTGCCTTGGGCAAAGGGGCTCTTCCAGAAGCTGTGGGGGTGGGATTTGCAGCTGGCAGGGGGTGCAGTCCCAGATGGCTGGGGGAGCAGGTGTAAATTCCATCTGGAGCTTCACCTCTCCTCTCCCTGAGTCACTCACACAGAGCAGCCACCAACGCCAGGTTTGGAGCTGCAGGAAACTCTCCTTCTTCCTGAGAGGGTTTTGAAGATTCCTGAGGTACTCTGTGCCCCATGGGAGACCTAAATCATCTCAGGAACCTGCATTTCCTTCCTTTGGACACCTGTTTGTCCCTGATTTTTTACAGATATGGCACAGATAATCCCGAATTCTGGAGGAGCTGCTTGTGATTCACAGTGAATATTTTGTCACTTCATTCTTCCCAGCGTGGGGATGGAAGGGTGGCAGGATCACACATGATCCTGCTCGTGCAGTGTGCTGGATGCATCCCATCTGGATAGGATGGCAATGAGGACTGGGGTGACTTAGGGTGCCCTCAGCAGAGTGCTGGAACCAGGAACAGCTTTGCTGGTCTCGTTCTTAGGGATCTGCTGGGTTTGGCTTTACTGGGCTGGATGTGGATTCTGGCCATGGGCCTCTTGGGAAAAGGCAACGTGACAGGGACAGATTTTGGGGAAAAAATCCTTCCCTAGGAGGGTGGGCAGGCCCTGGCACAGGGTGCCCAGAGCAGCTGGGGCTGCCCCTGGATCCCTGGCAGTGCCCAAGGCCAGGCTGGACACTGGGGCTGGGAGCAGCCTGGGACAGTGGGAGGTGTCCCTGCCATGGCAGGGATGGAAGGAGATGGGATTTAAGGTCCCTTCTACCCAGACCATCCCATAATCCTGCGACACTGTGACAATACCATGGCCATTGGCGGCTGTCACTTGGAGAAAGTGCAGCTGTGACATTTCATGTAACCCTGGGATGGTTTGGGTGGGAAGAGACCTTAAAGATGAACTCATTCCCACCCCTCTGGTTCTCCCAGGTTGTGAGGAAGGACCCCTCCCTCCTCCTCCTCGTCCCCCTGTGCTCAGTGTGGCTGGGCCCAGCCTGGCAGGTGCCCAGTGCAGCCCTGCGAGGTGGATCAGGACCACAGCAGCTACTCAGAGCTGCTCTCCAGGAGGAATTCAATGGGATTTGGGGAGCCCAGCAGGTGCTTGCAGCCTTTCAGGGATTTCCCCTGTCCTGCAGCCTTCCTGCCCATTCCTTTCCCCTTTTGGTGCCCATTTTTTCCCAGGAGTGCCTCAAGTTTTCCAAACGCCACGTGCTTTTACCTTCTCTTTTGGCTTTTTCTGCCTCCCATCCAGCTCCCACAGCCTTGGGTCCCTGCCTTTGGCACAGCTGGGCCCTGCTCTGTGCACTTCCAGGACATTCTGCCCTCTCCTCCTACTGTCACTGTGGAATTTGGTACCTGGCAAAAGGCAGACTCACCTGCTCAGAGCCAAATCCCCACAAACCCCACGTGCTCCCTGTCCTGCTGCTGTGCTGCAGGGGCTCTGTGCTGCCCCACTGCTGCAGAGGGCACCAGGACAAGGCTTTGCATCGTGCTCAGAAGAGCTGGACATGTCCATGGGTGTTCCAGCTCCAGCCAGGATCACATCCTGACAAGGGCCACACTCCTGCTTGCACTGGGGAAACCAGCTCTGGGGAAGGAAATGGGAATACTGGGAGTTTGGGTGGGCAGCAGCATCTGAGACCTGCAGCGTCTGCACAGAAAGGATCTGTGATCAGGGTTGATCTGTGCCAAGCCCAGGACTGGAATAAACCTACCTAAGAGGCCTTTTCCACAGCAGCTCTCCATGGTTTACTTTAAGTTCATAATTTTCTCCCTTTAAAAGGTCAGGAGCTTTCCCCTTCCAGACGTGGCACAAATGGAAAGAGGTCAGGTGGCAACCATGCAGATTTATTTTGTATTACATGAGAACAGCTGAAAATTCTGCTTGTGCTGATGGGCCTGGCAGGGAGAGCCCCACCAGGTGAGGGGCAGAGCACTCACTGCAAAATGGGCAGGTGTAGCCATTGGATTTCCCAGTGCCTATCCATAGGAATAACTAGGTCAGGTTTTCAGTGCTTAAGAACCTCAAAGATTATTCCTGATTTCATGAAAATAATTTTAAATACCATCTTTGACCTGTGTGGGTTGGCCAAGTCCTTATTTATTGTTCCCTGTAAGGGAGGGGAGGTGCTAAAATGGAATTTCCAGAGAAGCTGTGGAATGTCTGTAAAAGTCCATCTGAAGCCCTGCATACGTTTGTTTAAACCTCTGCAGCTGTCCATCCAAATCTGTGCAAAATTCCATCTGAATCTCTGCAATTGTCCATCCAAAGCTCTGCGAAGTCCATCTAAATCTCTGCAAAACTCCACCTGAACCTCTGCAATTGTCCATCTGAACCTCTGCAATTGTCCATCTGAACCTCTGCAGTTGTCCGCCTGAAACTCTGCAAAACTCCATCTGAACCTCTGCAAAACTCCATCTGAACCTCTGCAAAATTCCATCTGAACCTCTGCAAAATTCCACCTGAACACCTGGAAAATTCCATCTGAACCTCTGCCATGGTCCCTCTGAACCTCTACAAAACTCCATCTGCTCCTCTGCAATTTTCCATCTGAACTTCTGCAGAATTCCCTCTAAATCTCTGCCCAATCCACCTGCACCTCTGCCATGGTCCGAGCTGCCCCTGCACCCCAAGTATTGCACTGTGGAGCGCAGCAAAAACATCTGGAGCAGCATTCCCACAGGGACCTGGGGTTTGGAAGAATCCCCAAGAGGGGAAAGAAGGTTTTCTGTGTGGTAGGGAGCCAGGGAAGCTCTGCCTCCAGCCACTGTTTGCCCAGGGCTTGGAGAAGGTGCCAGGGAAATGCTCCCACAATTTACAGCTGCATTCCCACCACTGTCTGCTCCTGGATCCCACCTCAGCCCAGCCCAGATGTCCCTGGCCTGGCTCCCTGCAGCTCTTCTCACCTTCTTTTATTGGAATCAGGACTTTTCCCATTCCCTGGCCTCCCAGGGCACTGCTGGGCTGTAATAATTGATAATTGTTATTGTTAACCAGGGACCTGATGAGTCCCTTGGTATTTCCCTCTGGAGGGTTCTGTGACCTTTTCTCTGAGCAGCTCTCACACCTCCGTGCCTTGCAGCAAGCCTTGGGAATTCAGCAGCATGGAAACCCTCTGCCTACAGAAGGAACTTTAATTTTTGTGCTCCTCATTGGGTTCTCATTCAAATGGGCTGAAATACAAACTGTTCACTCTGCCCTTCTCCTTCCTCTCCCTGCTGCTGCAAAGCACCAAAACCATAACCCTGACCAAATGTTCTTAGGCTACAGCCGGGCTGCTGCCAGAATTTTGGGAGTGAGGGAGAGCCAGTGGCAGGGATGGGGAGCCCCACAAGTGGGAGCTGCTTTGGCACAGGCCAGGGAAGGATGGAGCTGTCCAGGGAAGGGCTGTGCTGCCCTGAGCTCCTGGAATGAGCCGTGGAGCTCAGCCCCAGCCATGCTGAGGAACCGGTGCTCAAACCCCCCCGGAGGTTTGGGAGGATGGAGTGGAAGAATTGCACAAGACAGAACTCGTTTTTACCTTCTTCCCTTCAAAATATCCCTGTAATATTAAGTCTAAAAACCACATTAAGGGAGTGTGATTTAAGAGGGGAAGATGAGGAGCTGAAGTGAGGAGCTGGCACATGCACTGCCTGGGATGCATTAGGGAAATGACCTTTCAGCCCTGACCACAGCTGGGATTTCTCCTGCTCAAACCCAGGTCAGGATGCTCTGGAGGGGCTGTGTGCCAAAGGCAAGGAAGAGCACCTCAGTCCCAAAGGTTAATGGGTCTGGATGCAGTCCCACAGGATGTGGGATGGGACAAGCCAGGGGTGGGGTTCAGGTGCCTAAATCACTGCCCCTCTGCTGCTCCCATCCCAGCAGCTCCAGGCAGGGCCGGCACAGGTCTCACACGGAGCTGCACCAATCCTGCCTGCAGCACTCCTGCTGCCTCAGGCCCCCAGGAGTGCCCAAAAGGGAATTCACTCCCCATTTTCAGGCTCCTGGGATTCACCACTGGTGTTCTGGTGTGAGCTGGGGTCAGACTCCATCCCCTGGACCTGGAGCATCCCCAGCAGAGCCTGGGGAGCCATTCAGAACCCCAGAGCTCACCCACCCCAGTGACCTCGCTGGCTGTCCCTACCTGAGAGGGGTGTCTGACACCCCAAAACCTCCATGGAGATACAGAGCCCCAAAATGCTGTGCCGCAGCTGCCTGGGGGTGGCAGGACCTGCTCTGCCCCACAGCTGTGACTCTGGTGCCTGTCCCAGGTGTTTCACAGAGGCAAAGCTTCACCCTCATCCTCTCCTCCGGGCTGGAGCCGCTCCAGCTGCACCCCCTGCTCCATCCTTCCTCTCCGCAGCAGAAGGGAGGGAAATTCCAGACCACTCCGAGCCGATTGTCCTTCCTCGCTGACCTCTCCATCCACCTCCATTGAAATGCATCAAAGCGCTGCCCTGTTCCCTGTGGCACAGGCACAGCCCCACCTTTGGCACGGGACAGAGCGGAAGGCACCAGGAGCAGCCAAGGGCGGGATTTCAAACGACGCCCACGGAATTTCAAACGATGCCCGCGGAATTTCAAACTATGCCCGTGGAATTTCAAACGATGCCCACGGAATTTCAAACTATGTCCATGGAATTTCAAACGATGCCCACGGAATTTCAAACGATGCCCGTGGAATTTCAAACGATGCCCACTCCGAGTGGGGAATTTGGCAGCTCCAGCGTGTCCCTACTATAAACAAAGGCGAAACGCTGTGTGCATCAGCAAAAGGCTTTGTATTGTCAAATGTTCCCTTTATGTCCGAGCAGGAGAGAATTCTGATGATTATTGACCCTGCACTGCAGGAAAGCCACATTAGAATATCTCCAAATCAATGGCAGAGCAGAGCAGCGGGGAGAGGCCGGGCTCTGCAAAGGGCATCACATTGCAGCTCGCTCTAGCCTCCTGAAAAAAAGTTTGCAAAGCATCTGTTGGAGGCCCCCGGAGCCTTTTCTTTCTAATTGCCACGTTTGACAAGGCGGTGGCCCGGGGGAGCAGCGGAGAGGCAGATAATGGACCCACTTTAATTGCTTCCAGTTCCATGAGTCAGAACACTCGGGAATGGCAAAGGGGAAGCTGCAGCTTCACTGAAGGAGCTTTCTGGCTTTCAAGAAAGCTCTGGAGGAACAAATGCTAAACTCAAAGCCAAAGTCTTGGAGGGACTGAAGGTTCCAGGTTTTGGAATTTCTTTCATGTTTTGCTTTTGATAGGAACTCTCGAGTTAAGTTTTAATCATGTTCTGAAAGAGGGAGGGATGGTTTCTCAGCAAAGAGAGGAGGGGACAGGTGTCATTCCAAGAGCCTTTTACTCAGGGATGGGCACTGAGATGGGAGCTGAGGTGGGAGAGTCCAGCTGGAGGTGGAGGTGGAGGATCAACGTCCATTGGTGGTGATACAGATACAGTAGTCAGGATGGATTTATCTGGAAGGTGAAGGGAGGATGCTGTTCCCCACTGGGAGCTGAGTCTGGCATGTTCTGGGCATGGGCAGACAGGGAACCTTCTGACCTCCCTCCTCCCTGACAGCCCTGAATCACAGAACCCTGGAATGCTTTGGGCTGGGAAGGACCTTTAAGCTTATCTTCTTCCACCCCCTGAGACCTTCCACTACCCCAGGTTGCCCCAAGCCCTGTCCAACCTGGCTTTGAATGTCTTCTGTCCTTCTGGCCTAAGGGCAGGGGGGTTTCCTGGAAAAGTGTTGGACTTGAATGTCTCCTGTCCTTCTGACCTAAGGGCAGGGGGGTTTTCTGGAAGAGTAAGGAGCTCATGGCCAGAGCTGAACCCAGTGCTCCAGGAAAGCAAATTAAGATATCCCTGTGCAAGGTCTGGGTGGCTGATGGCACTTGGTGTCCACTGGGGTCTGGGACACACTGAGACAGCTGCTGGTTGGACACCAGTCCCTGGAGAAGAGTTTTGGGGGAACAGGGAAAGCCGTGGCAGGGTCCCTGGGCTCTCTGTCACGGCACACCCAGCCTGGCTGGGGACAGAAGGGTCACCTTGGCTTCCCATGGCTTCATCCAGTCCTGCCCTTCCCCCTGGCCCTGCCCTGGCTGGGACTGACAGGCCAGGCTGGGCCATGGGTCAGCCAGGACACGGCTGGGCTGGGCCATGGGTCAGCCAGGACACGGCTGGGCTGGGCCATGGGTCAGCCGGGACACGGCTGGGCTGCGCGGTGGGAAAGCCACTGGAAAAAGGCTTAGGGGGATGATTGACAGGAACTGCCTCGCTGGAAGGAGCTAATCTGAGCAGCTCATGAGCACCAGGTCCCTAATTAAAGCGCACAGCCTGGCCCTGCTGTAATTAATTTCCCAGCAGCTCTCAGTGCCCCTGACTCAGCGCTGCTGGCAACCTTGGGGCATGGGGGCAGGCAGGGGCCGAGCCTGGCAGCAGGATGTGCCCCTGCCCTCCTGGGCAGAGCCAGGAGCTGGCCAGGACCCTGCTGCCTGGCCAGGAGCTCCCCAGGGGAAGGGAGACCCTGTGGGTCACCTGTGCCCGCTCAGCTGTGGGACAGCTGGCACAGGGCAGGGTGATGCTCATGGCTCACCTCTGCCAGCAGCTCTCCCCATGTACACAGGGATTTACATGGATTTACCGTGTCCTCGGGTGGGGCTGGGACAGGGATGGTGTCACCTCTCTGTTGGCAGCGAGTTTTTGCATTCCCTCTGCTGTTTCCCATTTGTTCCTAAGGCCTGTGGGGTGTGCCCAGGCTGTGGCTGGATTGTCCCCAGGCCATGGCAGGGAGGAGCAGCCTGGGGACAGCTGAATGCTGCCCCAGTGTCCCAATCCGAGCTGTTCTGCTGCAGTGGGAGGTGTTGCATGAGGAGGTGACTCCAGTGTCACCCCCGGCCCCATCACCCAAATCACAGAGCTGCCAAGGGAGGCTCCAGCAAGTCCCATTTCTCTGCCCATGGGGTTTCATTATCAGCTGCAGAGGGATGGCCAGAGAGTGGCCAGCACTGTTTTAATTTCCCAGGAGGCTGCTCATGGTGTGCCATGGCTGCAGCAGGGAGTCTCAGCTGTCTCCTTTTACTGTGCTTCATGCAATGGGACGTGACACGTCAAAACATGACAAGGCAGCCAAAATGTGTCATAACACTGCGCTCAAACTCTGCCTTGCAGGGTTGCTCAGCAGCTGATAGCATCAGGCTCCAATTATCTCTGCATGCTGAGCTGGGGTTTTTATCCCTTGTGGAATATGATATATGGGAGTCTCCTGCCTGTATTGGACTATTGGATCACATCAGATTTATTAACCACACACGGTGAATCGTTCTGACCAGACTGACACCCAAAGCTGGGATCGTGGCCTGTTCTTGCAGGAAGGAGACTTTCCCACCTCGGCTTTTGCAATTGTTATTCCTTCAGTGAAGATTTGGTGAGGTTTCTGTGTGATTAAAATCTGTTATTGTTGGTGTTTGACGTGGATTCATTGGCCACATCAGCACCTGCCAGGCTCTAATGGGGGTGCAGCCACTGCCTTCAGATTCCCCCTGCGAATTTGCAAGGCTGGATTTGGCTCCAGTCTTCCCAGTTCATCCCATTCTGCTCCACTGGGCTTTCCTGTCTGGCTTTTTGCACTCTGCTTTTCCACCTTACTTTGTAATGAGGCATCAACATTCCGGAACAACGTTTTGAGTTTTTCAAAGGAAAAACCCTCCCACAAGAGAGGCAAAGCTGCTCTTGTCCCAGGGCTGGAGATTCCCAGCGGTGGGGAGGACGTGTCCTTTGGCCAGAGGCGCTGTGATGAGCTGGGAAAGAGTCACAGTGTCCCTGCTCACATGCGGCATTCCCAAATGGAGCCTCCTGCTGCTCTGGCTGCTCTCCATTCATTTTGTCTCCAGTTTGGAGGAATCAGACTAATTACTGGCTGCTAATTGCTGGGAAAGCAGAGCTGGCACAGCCTCCCTTCCCACCAGCAGCAGGGAACAGCCTGGCTCTCCTCAGGTCTCTCAGCGGGACCTTCAGGGACCCTCGAGGTCCCTTTGGAGAAGGTGCTGCTATGTCCATCCCCTCCCTCCCTCCAGGCTCATTCCCAGCTCCCAGCTGGGGAATTTGGTGAACCAAAATGCTTCCCTGGGATTCCAGTGCATGCCAGCTCCTGGGGAAGTGGGTGGGCATCACCAGGAAAAAAATTGTTCCTCTCTGGGGTTTTCCAGCCCCATGGGGCTGCCAGCATGCTTGGGACATATGGAATCTGTTCCTGCCTTGCACACTTGGTGGGATCCCTGAATGAAGCCTTGCATGTGACTTTCTCCTACAAAAGCATGATGGAAAATCCTGCTATTTCCTCCTCTTCCTCACTGGCTGCACAGGTTCAAAGGAAAAAAAATATGGGGAGAGAGGAAGCAGGAATATGTGGCTTAAAGTTTTGAGCAGGAGAAGGAAAGGATCCTTTTGGCCCTGAGACTTCTCCAGGCAGGTCTGACCTGAAAGTTATTCTGGGAATGTCTCACAGTTATTTCTCCCAGGAGATCAAATCAGTCCAAAATTATTTGTCACAGTCACAGTCATGTTTTGAGAGCAGTGAGGACACCTGCTTGTTTGGAAGAGTTGTTCCGTGACCCAGCAAAGTGAGGAGCTGGTGGCACTGCTGGGATGGGATTTAGGGTTTCCTGGTACATCCCAGGTGCTTTTCCAGGGGCTGAGCTGTGCCAGGTGTGCCCATGGCAGAGGGAAATGCCCCAGAATTTGGTCCCTTTGCTCACAGGTAAGATCTTGGGAACAGGGCTGGTGTTGGATATGCAAACCCAAAGCGCTGATCCCACTCTTTCACCTCCTGAGGGTGCAGGGCAGAGGAGGCACTGGGACTCCATCTCTGCAAGTGTGCATTGATTTAAGCTCTTGAGCTGAGTGGCAGAATCCCATTTTAATCCTACATTTTAATCACTGGCTGCCCTGGCATCTGTTTGTGGTTGGTGGTGCCACACTCGGAGGGGGAATTTCAGGCTCCTCTGCCAGGAGAAGCGCTCTCCATGACCCTGCCTGTTGACGATGGTCACAAGGGTTTTTGGGGTGAAGGAAGAGACGAGATGGGCTCATGATTAGAAGGCTTGATTTATTATTTTATGATATATACATATACTATAGTATACAAAAAAGAAAAAGAAATGAGAGTTTCTAGAAGCTGCTAAGCTAAGCTAAGAAAAGTAAAGAATGAATAACAAACTTTGCTCTCTCGGACTGTCTCCAAGAAAGCTCAGTCTTGGATTGGCCACTAACTCTAAACATCTAAACTGGGCCAATCCAGGCAGACTTGTTACATTTTACAGCAGCAGATAACTTATTGTTTATGTCTGGTTGCTGAACTTCTCAGCTTCAGCAGGAAAATTTTAAGAGAGGATTTTTCATGAAAGAAATGTCTGTGACACCTGCCTAATTCCCACCCTATTTCTGTCCTTCCTCAGGAAGCAAACTGCTGATTTTGGTGCTTTGCTTGAACATCCCATCAGAAGTGGAGTCCTGCCCCGGGGCGTGTGTATGCTACAGTGAACCCAAGATCACCATCAGCTGCCAGCAGCAGGGGCTGACAGCCATCCCCACGGAGATCCCCATCCAGAGCCAGCGCATCTTCCTGCACAACAACCGGATCACCCTGGTGAGGGCCACCAGCTTCACCTCCTGCCGCAACATGACCATCCTGTGGATCCACTCCAACAACATCAGCCTCATCGAGCCCGGGGCCTTCTACGGCCTCACCAAGCTGGAGGAGCTGGACCTCAGCGACAACACGAACCTGAAATCCATCAACCCCGTCACCTTCCGGGGGCTCGTGCACCTCCACACCCTCCACCTGGATCGCTGTGGGCTCCTGGAGCTCTCCACAGGGCTTTTCCGAGGGTTGTTCTCCTTGCAGTACCTCTACCTTCAGGATAATAACCTCCAGATCCTGCTGGACGACACCTTCATCGACCTGGCAAACCTCACGTACCTGTTTTTGCACGGGAACAAGATCAAGAGCCTGTCGGAGAACGTCTTCCGCGGGCTGATCAACCTGGACCGGCTGCTGCTGCACCAGAACAGGGTGAGCCTGGTGCACCGGCGTGCCTTCCACGACCTGGGGAAGGTGATGACCTTGTACCTGTTCAACAACAACCTGACCGTGCTCACGGGGGACACCATGGCCCCCCTGGTGTCCCTGCAGTACCTGCGCCTCAACGGCAACCAGTGGATCTGCGACTGCCAGGCCCGCTCGCTCTGGAATTGGTTTAAGCAGTTCAAGGGCTCCTCCTCGGAGCTGGAGTGCCACCTGCCCCCTCGCCTGGCGGGGCGGGACCTGAAGCGGCTGCAGAGCTCGGAGCTGGACAGCTGCGTGGACTCCTTCAACCAGATCCGCACCAGCGTCTTCAGCACCAAAACCAGGTCGGGGAAGCTGCCGACGGGGCTGCCCCCGCTGGGCTCCCACGACGGCTCCTCCAAGTGCTGCCAGCCAGAGATGGACAAGTCCTTTATTTACGAGGCCAAGGGCAAGGCAGGGCCCTCCTCCCACAGCAGCCGCTCATCCAACAACCACCTCAAGGAGAAGGAGAACATGTCCAGGCCCAAGTACATGGAGACGGACCGTTCCAAAAACGGCAGCAACAAGCAGATAAATGATTCCCCCTTTGGGACCTTCCCCAGCATTGTAGACCCTCCTTTGACCAAGTTGAGACCCGAATTTCTAGAGCCCATTGAACCTTCCACAGTCCCAACCAAAAAGAGGCAGGGCTGCTCTAAAAAGAACAGATCAAAGGCCCAGTGCCGCCTCACCCAGCAGGGGAACAGCTCCACGTTACAGCTCAGCCTAAGCCTTTTGATCCCCCCCTTGGTGTGGAGCTTACTGTTATTCTGCTAAAATTAACTCTTTTCCTGGGTTGATGACACTTTAATACTCGACTTTTCTGACCTCCATAAATGTTGCAAACAAAAGCAGGACTCCCATCCACCCTGAGAAAGCTTTGTTACACAAAACTTAACTGGATGCCTTTATTAAAACAAACAAACAAACAAACAAAACAAAACAAAACAAAAAAGACAAATACTGAGATGTACATAATTTATTTGTCCTGAAACCTGTGAATTATACCTTTGGTCTTCGGAACTGCACTTGCCCACAAAGCAGCTTTTGCTACAGCAGATGGTAAAGAAATATGGTTTATTTACAGGAAAAAAAAAAAAGAAGTGTAAGAAATGCTCTGAAAAGAATGTCTAAAATCTGTTTGTAACTCACCATCTCACTGAACAATGTTGCAGGTTCCCATTTGCAGAGGTAATGGATTTGATGCTGTTTTAATCCTATGTTGATGACTCTTGCAGTTTTTCCGTCTCCATTCCATCCTTCACACCACGTTTACGGGCAGCATTTGTTAAAGAATGCTGCCTGCCCCTTCACAAGATTGCAGTATATATAGATATGCATTTTATTTTACTTGTGTACAAGTATACAAAAAAAACCTATAAAATAAAGATTTCTTTTTCCTAAGTGGTTGTCATCTGCGAGGGGTGAAGGACTGGGAGCAGCTAAAAAGCTGAAGATTTAAAAGGATGTGAAGTGTGATCTGAGCGTTTAACACCACAGTGATAAATAAGGCATTTTTGGATGGTTATGCAACCTATAACTGGTGCCAGCAAAGGGTTTGGTTGTGTGAAACATGCCCTGCTCATGCTCCTGTTTCCCTGCAAACTGTCCCACCTCCTCCCAGCATCATTCGGGTTCCAGAATGATCAGAAGAGCAGGAAATGCTGGCCCAGCTCCTCAGAGCTGGGATAGAGGAATGTCAGAAACAATCCCAGGATGTGGGCAGGGCCATTTTTCTCCTGCTCTGCACAGATGGGCTCAGTTCTGTGGTAGGTCCTGAGTGGAGCAACTGGGATTTAGGGAATAGGGCCTGGCAGCTCAGGTGCCCATCCCTGGAGTCACTGTGCCACTGGCTTCATCTCCAGGGTGACCTTGGGATGCTGAGAAAATAAAGCCATTGCTGTCCATGTGCAGTGGATGCCACTCCGTAGGACCCAGTGGGGCATAAAGTGGAGCTGGCTGTGCCCCCCTGGCACTGCAGCCACCCCCTGGGCCAGGCTAGGAAGGGTTGGGCACAGAGCTTATCAGGAGACTGCTTTTCCTTATCAAAGCACAGAGATTGTCCTGTGCCCCTCTCTCCTGCTGGGTTTGGAGGTCTCTGAAGGCAGGAGCAGCCTGTCACACACAGCTGCCAGGGGATGAGGGCCAGAGAAGGGCAGTGCCACAGTGCCAAGGGAACTCCAGGATTATGTGTGGAAGTCAGACTGGGGGGCTCCAGGTTGCACCATCCCTTGGGGTTCCCAGCATTGGGACTGGTGCTGAGCTTCCCAGGAGTGAGGCACTGCCAGCCAGGAGTGAAGGCCATCAGCAGGGCCATGGCTTCCTTCCAGCCTTGTCCTAGGCCTGGTGGCTCAGGAGGAGGGAGCAGAGACCATGGGGAGGAGCAGGAGGATGCTTGGATGGCTGATCTCCTGTGACGGCTGTCACAAGGGTTTTTGGGTGAAGGAAGAGACAAGATCTTTGACTGTATGATCAGAAGGCTTGATTTATTATTTTATGATATATACATCTATTATAACTATACTAAAAGAAAAGGAAAGGAGAGTTTCTAGAACTTGCTACCTAACCTAAGAACAGAAAAGTAAAGAATGAAAACAAAGGAGCTCTCTCCGACTCTGTCTCTCTCTGTCGGAGAGAATTCAGTTTTGGATTGGCCACTAACTACAAACATCTCAGGTGGGCTAATCTAGATGGACTTGTTGCATTCCACAGCAGCAGATAACTTATTGTTTATGTCTTGTTGCTGAACTTCTCAGCTTCAGCAGGAAAAATCCTGAGAGAGGATTTTTCATGAAAGAAATGTCTGTGACAATCTCCCACCTGGGGATGCTGTGGGGCAGGGCCTGTGCCCCACTCTGGGGTGCTGCTGGCTCTTCCCTCCTCTGCCACAGCCAGTTCCCGCCTGGGTGAGTGACAGGGAGTGCCCAAAGTGCTGCAGTTGTGATCTGTCTCCAAATCCATCCCTGGGGCTGCCAAAAGGTGTGGCACAGACCCCTGGGAGTGAACATCTGCCTTGTGTCACCGCGATGGGGACAGGCCTGTCTCTGCCAGCTGGCCAGGAGCTGCTGTGCAGGACAGCCCTGGGATCCCAGCAGATCCCATTCCTTCCAGCCCAGCTCCATGACCACCCTCTGCAGAGGCTCCAGGTGTGTTTGGGTGCAAATTCATGGTCCTGCCAGAAGGATGGAGCAGGAAACCAGTGCCTGTGCCGGGACAGTGCCGGGTGAGCTGGCCAGCCCTGCCAGCCCTGCTGTGTGTGCCCAGTTTGGGGTGCACTTGTGCACACTCACAGGCCACTGACTGGGACCTCCCCAGCCCCTTCCTGCCATTCCTGCTTGGATCTGTCCATCATGGAAGGATTTCCCAAGGTCCTGCACTCTCTGCTTCATCCCAAAAAGCACCATCGAGACTCTTGAAGGATTCAAACCTACAGTGGAATCTGAAGCTCAGGAGCAGAGAGCAGCTTGGTCAGCAGTGCCCCAAAGCCCATGGAAAAGCTGAAGATCTGCTGGATGCTGTGACATGGAACCTCCTGTTTGGGTCATAGGCTCAGTGTGACTGAGCAATGTACAGCAATTAGTGAGTCTTGTGGTCCAAATTCCTGCTCCTTGGGCATGAAGAAGCCAGAGCAGGTGGCAAAAAATCAGGATGAATCTGGAAGGAAAAAATTGAGAAAAAAAGAGACCATTGTGGCATTTCCCCCAGCAGCTGAAGGGCAGAGCTGGGAGCTGGGCTTGGCCTGCCCAAAGCAGGGTCCTGGGGAGTTGGGCTCCCTGTGGACAGTGTAAAGCAGACAAGGAATTCCTGTCACTCATCCTGAATGGAGCAGGAACTGCTCTCTGCCAACCCAGTGACACCATTCCTGCTTTCTAGAGCTCGGCTCTGCTGTGCTTTCAGTGGCTCCCAGGACTAGACATTGGCCACGAGCCCAGGAGAGTCCCTCGTGCTAATTTCCTAGATTTCCTGCTGTCCAGATGCCAATTCTGTGTTTACAGCCATTGAAATGACAAATATTGGAGAAGGGGATGCAGTGGGCAGGAGGAATTCCCGTAGAAGCTTGGTGTTCCAGAGGCTGAGCTCTGGTATTGGTGAGGTAGGAAAGGAGTTCAGCTGAAGGGAGTTTCACCCCTGCTTTGTGCTTTGCTGGGGTTGGCACAATTCTTTCAGATATTCCCAGACTTATTTTACATTCAGATGTCGCTGAGTTGAGTGGGATTCACCCAGCAGGGCTCAGGACCTTGTTGGCCGTTCCCCATCTCAGGATCCTTCCTCTCCCTCCCTTTCTCACCGTGCAAGTCACACTCAATTTTCTGCTCCTGTCACTGATGCCAGCAATGAAATCAGAGACAAAGGCAGCAGCAAGGAGCCAGGAGGGATAAGGGATGGGATCCCTGGGAAGAATGGGCTCCTCATCATCACAGAGATCTGCAGCACTCAGCACCCACTGTCCCCTGGCACTGCCCCACCAGAGCCCTGGCACTGCTGAAGAGGCAGCCACAGCACAGGCCCTCAGGCAGTGGTGGGAACACCAAGTGTTCATCCTTAGTTCTCCAGAATTTGTCTCCATGGATTGCTGGCTCGTAGTTCCAAGCAGGAGGAGAACCAGAAGAGAAACCCTTCTTCCAGGATTTCAGGTCCATCTGGAAGGACAATCCAAGCTGGCAAGGAGATGATTGTGCCCCTCCTTGTCATGGTCACATGGAAGGGTGTTTATCCTCCACCCCTCCCTCAGCCTTCCCATCCTCCTGCATAGGGGATGGGGCTGTTCCTCTGCCTGTGGATGGGGAAGTGGATTCCAAAGGCCTGTGCAGGTGGGATTTGTCCCATCCTGAATGGGGTCCCGGGCACACAGGTGTGGTGACCCCCCACTGCAGGGGACCCCATCTCTGTTGCCAAGCTACAGCACCTGACGTGGACAGGTTTTATGGAGAGGAATTTCATCCAACTGGTTTTGAAAGATTTTCTTTTCTTTTGCTAATGGATGACTGTGATTCACCAGGATGAAACCTTCATGGAGGGATGCTGTGGCTCTGATGTAATTTCCATCAGCGAGACCTTACCCATCAAAGCTGGAGGCAAGAGAGGGATAATGCAACGTGGAAGAAGCCCCCTGATGGCCTGGTTCAGCAGAGGTCCTGGCCATGGATTAGGAAAATATCCTGGCCATGGATCAGGAAGGACTGAGCTGCTCTGACACCTGTGGCTCAGGCAGTTTGAGTATAAGCTGTGTTCTCCTGAGGATCCCTCCCTGCTCCTGTGCAGAGCCCCTCCAAGCCTTTGGAATATGAACACTGAGTGTGGGCAGTGACAGAGCCCCATGGGGCTGGAGCTCGTGGCTGCAGCTGCTGAGTCAGCCCTGCTGGAACACCCAGCAGGGACAGGGGCAGCCAGAGGGATCATGGGCAGGCAACTGGGGCACAGCCTCTGTCCACTGCCCACAGTAGGCTGTGTCCCCAGGAGTGTCCCAGGCATTTTGCTCCATGCAGAATGACAGAATCATGGAATATGCTGAGCTGGATAGGACAAGGATCATGGAGTCCCCCCCAGCCCTGCCCAGAGCCCCAACAACCCCACCCTGTCCATCCCTGGCAGTGCTGTCCAAAGGCTCCTGGAGCTCTGGCAGCCTCGGGGCCGTGCCCATTCCCTGGGCAGCCTGGGCAGTGCCAGCACCCTCTGGGGGAAGAACCTTGCCCTGAGCTCAGCCTGAGCTGCCCTGGCCCAGCTCCAGCCATTCCCTGGCTCCTGTCCTGCTCCCCTCGGTGCCTGCTCTGGTGGTGTCTCGTACCTTCAGACCTGAGGAGTCCACAGCTGCCTCAAATGTGTTTGTTTCCCCCTTCCCTCTCTTCCCCTGGATGTGGGAGGAGCTGCCTTTGCCTCTCCTGCCCTTCCCCTGGGACAGGGTGCTCCCATTTCCGAACTGTTCCCTCCAACAACAGCACTGGGGCCCAGCTCAGCTTCCTGAGCTCAAATCAGCTCCTTAACTGAAGCTCACCTGTGTCCTGCTTAGCTGCAAAAGGCTCTGGGGACCCTTTTCCCAGGCTTTGCTCATCTGAGGCTGGAGTCACCCCACTCCTCCTTGGAGTTGGGGAACCAAAAGGAAAACCCCAAATCCCACAAGAATGAGGAGAGCACTGAGAGCTGTGTCAGGGAGCTCCTGTCCTCACCTGTCCATGGGGACACTTGGGCTGCAGGCAGGTGGCATCTCTGCTCCATCCTTCCCCAAAAGAAGGTCCTGGGGCAGATTCCCAGCTGGCTGTGACTCCCCAGGGATGAGATCTCTGCTCCTAAAGAGATTCCCCATAACCCTGTGAGCAAGCCGTGTTTCCATATCTCTGCTCTGACACGGAGCAGATTATTCGAGCTGCTGAGTTTTGCTCCAAACAAACATGATGCATAGAAATAATAAAGGCTCGAAGGGTTTTTAATTCCAAGCTGTGTTTCTGGATTAGTTCCCCATCATTAGGCAGCCAGGGAGTAGAGGTTTTGCTGTTTTGCCTCCTTCTCAAAATCAGGAAGGGGTAAAAAATCCCAGAGTCATTGAGAGCTGGGGGTGGGCAGAAGAGCAGAGAGCAGGCAGGAGAGACAGGAGTTTTTTTAGGGATGATATCGGACCACGGTGCATCATTGCTGGTGGGAAGCTCTGGAGACAGCAGGAATTCTGCCTACAACCATGGTGAGGGCAAGGAATCTGTGAAAACCTTTCTTATAAATCCAAAGTCAAACATTTGAGTCTGGCTCGGGCCAGAAACTCTAATTAGAGCCCCCTTGATTTGTGCCATAAGTAGGACACTGCAGGGGGAACTGCTGAGGCAGGTGAGACTTATTGGAATTGCATCCCAGGGTATCTATAAATAGGGATAACAGAGGCTGGGCAAAAAGAGGCACAATGAGAATAACGGTGCACCCTGCCCACTCACTGAAGGATGAGGCACTTCAGATCTCAGAGTGACCCACCTTCTGTGCCGGTGGAGAGACTTGTTCTAGGTCAGCAGGTACCAAAACGGCCCAGCTGTCATCAAGCACAAAACCAGGGCCGTTTTTTGGGATGAAATCATCGCTTTTGATAGCCTGCTGCACTCCACATGGCAGCGACACGGGCGCTGCTCGCATGACTCACGGGCTGGGCTCCTGCGCAGCCTCGCTCGGGTGGGCGGCTCCATCTGCACAGATTTACTGGAGTCAGGGTCCTCCTGCAGGGCCTCACTGGTGTCAGGGTCCATCTTCAGGGGTTTACTGGAGTCAGAATCCTCCTGCAGGGCCTCACTGGTGTCAGGGTCCATCTTCAGGGGTTTACTGGAGTCAGAATCCTCCTGCAGGGCCTCACTGGTGTCAGGGTCCATCTGCATGGATTTGCTGGAGTCAGGGTCCATCTTCAGGGGTTTACTGGAGTCAGGATCCTCCTGCAGGGGTTTACTGGTCCCAGTGTCCACCTGCAGGGCCTCACTGGTGTCAGGGTCCATCTGCACAGATTTACTGATGTCAGTCCTCCTGCAGGCCTTACTGGTCCCAGCGTCCACCTGCAGGGCCT
Source organism: Camarhynchus parvulus (assembly GCF_901933205.1). Taxonomy (NCBI): domain Eukaryota; kingdom Metazoa; phylum Chordata; class Aves; order Passeriformes; family Thraupidae; genus Camarhynchus; species Camarhynchus parvulus. Next base: position 765,609 of record NC_044585.1, read on the forward strand.
TACTGGTGTCAGGTTCCACCCTCAGGGGTTGATGTGTGCCAGGACCCACCCTCAGGGGTTTATTTGTGCCCAGTTCCACCTTCTGGGGTTTATTTGTGTCTGGTTCCACCCTCAGGGGTTTATTTGTATCTGGTTCCACCCTCAGGGGTTTATGTGTGCCCAGTTCCACCCTCAGGGGTTGATGTGTGCCCACCCACAATGGTTGGCTCTGGGTCTGGCTGTGGGCAGTGCTTTGCTGACTGCTCAGCTCCTCTCTGCTGCTCTGGTTGGGGCTGGGTTCCACCTGCATTTGTTGTTCTGTGGCTGGTCTGGAGTGTTATCCCTGGAATTTCAACGAGGGAGGGAATGACTGCAGAGTCTGGTGTGAGGAAGGAGAGCCAGACTTTCCCGTGGGAGTGGGGAGCTCACGGTTTTGAAGCAGTGAGGCTGCACCTCTGGGGTGGTGCTGGTTGCTGGGGTTTAAACTGGAGTTCCTGCAGCTCCCTGCTGAGCTGGGCCATCCTGCTCTGCTTTCTGCTCCAGCCTCTCCAGTGCAGGTTAACCCAGCACCTCTGGAGAAGGAGCAGGAGTTCCCTGGCACGGGCAGCAGGAGCAGTGATGCAGGGAACCTTTCCATGTGTCAGGAGCACCTTTCACCAGGTGCCCCGACAGGCTGGGACCCCCTGCTGCCCTGGGCAGGGGCTGTGCTGGGAACTCCTGTGCCCATGGCTGCCAGGAGGGGCCCAGCACCTTCCTTCCACAGCACCCACCATGGGCAGTGCCCCCAGACCCTCTGAGCCCTGGGGCACAGCCAGGGAGATGCTGCAGCCCCTGGCAGTGTCACCTGAGCTCAGTGACACCACGGGTATGTCCTTCAGTCCCTTCCCAGGGCCCGGCTGGCTGCGTGGGCTGGCTCTGCAGACACATCCAAGCAGCAGGAGAAGGGCAGGACGCTGGGCTGCTCGCTGCTGTCACCAGAGCCCAGCCCTGGAGTGGCTGCCTGAGGACTCGGATTGAGCTGCACGCTGCTAAATAAGGGCAGAGCTGCTCTTTTCTCCCCGGTGTTTCCATTCAAACCACAACAACAATGGAATATTTATGAGCTGTTTGCAGAAATGTCAAGAAGAGCCAGCAGTTGTACGAACACCCTCTCGGAGCAGTGGGCTGGGAGAGTTACCCTGTGTGATTCTTGCTCTGAGTGCTGCGTGGAATGGCTACAAACCCCCTGTGACATCCCCGTGCCCTCACAGCCACACAGGAGTCGATCACCATCACTCCACCAGGAGCATCCCCATGCTCTCCCCAGCCAGCACCGGGGCCTGGGGGCTCTGCTCACCACCCAGGAGGTGCAGGAGGCTGGGCAGCAGCAGCTCCTCACCCCCACCAGGCGCTCGCACCACTTCCAGGCTCACTTCAAGGCTCCGGGACTAAATGTTCCCGTTGGCTTTGGGCAGTAAAAGCTGGAATTCTAACGAGGTTTCAGAGCCAGACTGCTACATTCTGTATTTCACTAAATGCCTTTTCTTTGGTCTTTTCCTGCCTTGCTGCCAGACTGACCTTGCTGGGATGTGGGGACGAAGGAGAAGCAACTTGAAGTCTGGGAATGCATTCCCACACACACCCTGATCTCTGTGAATTTGGGGTGGGAGTGGAAAAAACCCAGGACGTTTAACTTTTCTCTAAATGTTTTAATTTGTGTGTCACTTTTAGGAATTTTCCAACAATTCCAGCTTACCAGAGGTGTTGAATCCCAGCTTTCTCCATGCTCCATGAGGGTAAGTTCTAAATTGTTGGTTTGGTAGGATCTGAGAAGTGCTTTGGACTTTTACCACATTGCTCTTGGCCAGCTCTTGTCAGCTGGAGGGGTCAAGAATATTTAGGTGACGTCAGAGGACACTTCTGTTTTTGATTTGCTCTCTCCCTTGGAATATATTCTTTATTTCCAGCAGATCTGTGCACTTTAAACAACCTATGAGATGATTTCCAGCCACTGATGGCTCTGGGAAGCAGAGCCATCCCAGAAGGAATGCAGGTTTTGTAGAATCATGGAATATCCTGAGTTGAAAGGCGCCCACAAGGATCATCAGTCCAACTCCTGGCCCTGCACAGACACCCCAACAAGCCCAGCCTGGGCCTGGCTTTCTGGGAGAAAATATTTGGGAGAAAAAGTAGCCTGAGGGCTCAGGGAAGGAGCAAAGTGACCCTCAGCAGCCTCACTTTCCCTTGTGTTGGTGGTGCAGCTCCCACCTTGCCAGGGCCCTGCTCTGACTCTGGGTGCTCCTGGTCCTGGCCAGCCTGGTTCGGTGTCCCCACCCAAACCCTGGGCCCAGGAGCTCCAGTTTTGTCCAGCCTGGTGCCTCCAGGCCATACTGGGAAGTGCAGCTCTGCACTGGCCATTGCCCTGTCCCTCCTGGCTTCTCCATGGACTGATTTCATGGCTTCCCCTTGGAGCTCTGTGGGCTCCTGGCCACCATCCCTTGATTTGCTCCCTCACCCAGGGCCTGTGGGAAAAGCTGTGGCTGGAGGAGCCTTTTCCAGTTGTGGCATTCTAATCCTGGCCTTTCCTGAGGGAGCAGCTGCTCCTGCTGCTTCCTGACACGTCCCAAACCTCACGGACTCCAACTCAGAATGGGTGAGCAGAACAAAAAGCCACCCAGGTGGCCAAAAACTGGTCTGAAGCAGCCTTAGCTTTCCCCAGAGCTGCTAAATTCTGCTGCTTGCAAAACCTTTTGTGGTGCTGGAACAATGCATGTGTGTATAAGGAGAATCTAGGCAAGATTTCTACTTTCCAGTTATTTTTGGTTTGCTTGGAAAAAAATGAGGAGGAGAGTGGGCTCCAAACCACGTTCCGAAGGCTGGAAAGGAAGCATCTGGTGTGCCCAGGGGTTGTCATAGTGAAGATGAGTGACACATAATAATGATGAATCCAGAAACTTTCACCTTGATTTCCCCGCCTGGTGGAGCTTTGAAGTGAGCCTCTAATATTATGTTAGCAGTTTATTGTGTGTGCTTCATTAAAAATACATCACAGGCCTCTTGGAGCTGGAAGGGACGCAAATTAGGTCAGCGAGTCCAGGCTCCTGCTGCTCTGCCAGGGCTCTGATCCTGCTAATGACTCCAGCCCAGCCCTGGCAGGTGCTCGTGTGCTGCCAATTCCAGCTCTGGGCTGACAGGGAAAACACGATTTCACTCTTTAAAACGTTCCGTTCTTGTTAAAAGGGGTTTGTTTCATGTTCCCTGCCCGGCTGGTGTTTGAGTGTGAGGGGGCAGCTCTGGCCCAGCCCTGAATCCCCCCCTGAGCCTGGGCTGAGCCCCCAGTGTGGGCAGCAGGGCAGGGAGGATTCTGTCCCTCTACCCCACCCAGGTGAGACCCCACCTGCAGAACTGCCCAAGCACTGGGCCCAGCACAGGAGGGACCTGGAGCTGCTGTTCCCTTGGCCACTCCTTTGGGATATAGTGCAGGTTTAGGTGCCTCAGCACCACCAAGAGAACAAGAATCCCTTTGTTCTGGGTTCTGTCATACCAGAAATGAAGGGTTTGCCTCCAGCTCTTTGTCACTCTGAGCTGGAGGACATGAGGGACTGAGGAACCCCAGGGCTTGCTGCCACCCCACTGTCCTTCTGGGCTGACTCTGGAGGGGTGAAACTCTTGGGGTTGGTGGCACCACAGCATCACCTATTTCATGTCTAGCCTGGGCTGCTGGTGCAGTGACTGAGCCTAGGGTTCGGTGGGATATTGGCAAGAAATTCCTGTGTGTGCTTCATTAGAAATACAATACAATAAAAATGGCTGGCAGGGTGGGCAGGCCCTGGCACAGGGTGCCCAGAGCAGCTGGGGCTGCCCCTGGATCCCTGGCAGTGCCCAAGGCCAGGCTGGACATTGGGGCTGGGAGCAGCCTGGGACAGTGGGAGGTGTCCCTGCCATGGCAGGGGTGGCACTGGATGGGCTTTAAGGCTTTTTCCAACCCAAACCAGTCTGGGATTCTGGGATTCTGTGATCCACCAACTCCATCAGCTCTCCTGTGGGCATCCCAGGGAATCCAGGCACCAAGGCCTGCACCTGGAGCTGCGGGTCCTCCTGATGTGGGTCTGGATCTCAGCAACCTGGAGATGCATCTGAGATGTGACTCAGGGCAGAACAACCTGACCCAGAGTTCTCTGCCCCTGGAATAAGGTTTGGCTGGGGTCAGTGTGGGGCTGGCACCTCTGGGGAGAAATAGAGCAGGTCTGCAGGACAGGCACCAGCGGGGTTTGCCCTGAGGGACCATCACACCCCAGAGCTGTTGTGCTTTGCTCTGAAGTCCATGAGCAGGGCCTGATCCCGTGGGGAGCTCAGAGCCCTGAGAGCCCAGGGACCCCTGACTCTGCACTGCCTGGCAAGCCCCAGCACCCCGAGGTGTCCAGCCTGGGCTCTGGGGCAGAGGACACTCATTCCAGCTTGAGGACGCTGCTGTTTGCCACGCTGGCTCCCCGGGGGAAGGAGAGCACAGCCCTTCATTAGCTGTAATGAGTGTCTGTCTGTCTTGGGCTGGGGCCACGGGCTCTGCCAGGGCCGTGCTGAGCAGCCCGGCCTGACCTAGAAAAACCCCTTAATGTGGTGTTGGTTCTGCAAGGGGCAAGGCTCTTATCTAATCACCAGCCCCATCCTTCAGCCACTGCAGCCCAGTTAACTCAATTAGGAAATCACCACGCCGAGCTATTTACAGGCTGCGTGTAATGGCTGTAGTGACAGGAGACAATGACAGGGAAACAAAGGGCACAAAGGGCTGTGATGGGGTAACCGGCATCCCCTGCACCCCCAGGCCGTGGCCAAGCCCTGCTGCTCCATGGGGCTCTCTCCTTCCCACCGAGCCCCTCTCCCTGGGCTCTTTCTTTGTCATCTCTCAGCCTCAGAGAAACTCTCACATTTCCAAAGCATTTCAGCTGGAGAGGGGGCGTGGTGGATTTTTTTCTTTCTTTCTTTTTTTTTTTTTCTTTCCCCAAGAACCTTATTTTAAGGCTGTCTTCCCCCTCTCCCCTGCTCCAGGTCTGCTTTGCCTTGTGTTGCCCACTGGAGATGTCAGAGCTGCCCCCGGGGGGATGGAGCCCAGGTGCTGTGCTGGACATCCCTGGAGGTTCCCCAGGGAACAGGGTCAGCCCCTGGAAGGTTTGGAAGCTGCTCCTTTAGGGCTCCCAGGACCTTTCCTTCCCACCTGCAAGAGCAGCCAAAGCAGGGTCACCAGAGCCCTGGTGACAGGAGTGCCACAGAGACAGGCAGGGCTGCTCTTCCTCACCCCGTTCCCTCCAGGAAGGGCTCAGCCCTGTGTTGTCACTGCTCCTAGAGCAGTGCAGGGTCTGGGGGACTGAAATGCCCCAGGTGGCCTCAAAGGGTGAGAGCAGAAGTGGGATTTGGGCACAAACTGCTGTGTTTACATCCGGGGCTCACATAATCATCAGAATTTAAATCCTGAATTGAGCAACAACCAGCATCTTTCCCAAATATAAATTCACTTATATATGGTTTGTCCTTTGTGTTTCCTCTCATGTCTCACCACCAGAGGAATATATCAGATCTGAGTGGATTTTGGAGACGTTTTCCCCTCGGGATAGGCAGCTGGAGCTGGAAAGCCTGGCCTGGGGATGAGGCAGGAATTCCAGGGCTGCCCCGCGTGGGGTCAGACTCCTGGCAAGCATTCCTTCAGATGAGGAACGAAATGATCTCATCCTTTCCCCCGTGGCCTCACCTCACTCAACCTCGAGAGCACCGGGGGTGGAAGAGCAGCTCTGTTCTGCTTCCCACAGGCACCGTTTCATGTGTGGCCTCTTTCCCCCAGTCCTGCTCTGGATATAGCACTAAAAATGGGCTGCTGCTCACTGCCCAGCACTTCCCAGCCAGCCAGGAAGGTGTGTCAGTGTTGGGAAATAGGGAGGTTATTTTATCAGCATTGTAGGCAGCGTTTTTTTCCAGGTGCTTGGAGAGCAGGGTTGAGGTTGGTGACCTCTCAGCTGCCCAAAATGCACCTGGGTTGTTGGGCTGTTAGAGCAGCAAAGTGCCAGCAAGCTGCTCCCAAACTCCTCCTTTTCAGCAAACAAAATATCCGTGATTGGACTGCTCTGAGTTTAAAAAAAAAACCTAAACAAAAGCCACAAAAATAACAAAAACCCCCTCAAAATTGTGGCATTTCTATTCTTTCCATCCCAAACATTCAGCTAACAGGCAGCATTTATAAAATCATGGACTGGTTTGTGTTGGGAGGGGCCTTTAAAGGACATTTGCTCCCACCCCCTGCCATGGCAGGGACACCTTCCACCACCCCAGGCTGCTCCAAACCCTGTCCAGCCTGGCCTTGGACACCTCCAGGATCCAGGGGCAGCCACAGCTGCTCTGGGCAAATTTCCCTGTGTCTCTGATGAGAGTGTTTTGGGGTGCAGGTTCATTCCCTGAATTTGTACCCCACACCAACCCTCAGCATTTCCATGGCCACATCAGTGTTTTGAAGCTTTTCCAGCATTTTTTTGCTCCCAGTGCCACCTCCCAGGGCAGTTTGGAAGTCTCAGTGCTCCTGCCTCAGTCTCAGTGCTCCTGCCTCAGTCTCAGCAGGGAGCTGAGCCACCCAACATCCCAGTAATCCTTGAGGCCAGAAGAATTGGACCCAATGGAAATATCAGCATTTTTCCAAATTTAATTTTTTTTTTTTTTGCCTCAGGAGGATTGGAAATACAAAAACTGTGTGTTCAACAGAAAAAAAAAAGCTGTGGGATTGATTCTATTTCAGGTTTGACACTGGAAGCAGAAGCTCAGTAACGGCGGCCTGCAGTGAGGTGCCAGTCCCTGAGAGAGGTGGGTGGAAGGCACCTCCTGTCCCCCAGGGCAGCCCTGGGAGCTCTGCCAAGGGTGAGGAGCACAGGCCTGGTCCCTGCTCTGTTTCTGCCCCTGGGAGAGCGATCTCAGCAGTGCCAGGCAGCAGAGAGGGCACTGGAGGCCGGGGGAGGTCCCAGGGGTCCCTTTGCTGCTTCTCGCCGTGCGCGTTGGGCTCGGTGTGAAATGCCCCAACTCCCTTCTCCTCTGGGGTCATTTCCCAGCTGCAGCACCGTGCCAGGCTCCTCCCATGGGCATGCAGAGGGCAGTCCCACCTGTCCCTGTGCCCTCAGCAGCACCCTGGCCTTCCCTCCCCTTTGTCCAGAGCCTTGCTTTCCCACATGGAGCAAAGACGGCGTTTGTGCCTCAGTGTCCCCGTGGTGCCACATCCCACACTGACTCCCTGGTCCTGGGGTGCAAACTCACCCCCCAGCAGCACCCTCAGCATTCCCGTGGCCACATGGTGCCCATGGGTGTTGTAGAATCATGGAAACAATCACAGAGTCACCAAGTTTGGAAAAGACCTCCAAGACCATCGAGTCCAAGCTTCGACCATGCCCAGTAGTCCCCAGGTACCACCTCTGCTCATTTTTTGAACACTTCCAGGGATGGTGACTCCACCACTGCCCTGCCAGCCTGTGCCAATGCCTGACCACCCTTTCAGGGAAGAAATTTTCCCAATATCCAACCTGAACCTCCCTGGAAAGCTGGAAGCTTCACAAACATTTTTGTGCCCAGTCACCAGGCGTGGAAGCTTGGAAGGCTCAGTGCTCCCACATCAGTCTCAGGGAACTGAGTCACGCAAAGACTAAAATGTCTCCAAAACATCTCAGTTCCTTTCAGGAGCTTCTTTTTTTCAGCCTCAATAAATGTTTTGCATGTTGAGAACAGCCTGGGTGCCTCCTACCCGAAGTTAATGGGCTTTTGGTCAAGATGGAGCTGAGGGAAAAAATCCCCCCCAAAAATGGGCTTTTGCCCCAAATGCCTGTGGACATCTGTAAATCTGATAAGAGTCTGGATTTCTTTTCCTCAAGTTTTTGCAGGAAACATTTGCAACAGGAACATGCTAATGGATTTCTCACAAGGGCACGGAGTGACAGGACACAAGGAATGGATTTCAGCTGGAGGAGAGGAGATTTAAATTGGATATTGGGCAGGAATTGTTCCCTGGCAGGGTGGGCAGGCCCTGGCACAGGGTGCCCAGAGCAGCTGGGGCTGCCCCTGGATCCCTGGCAGTGCCCAAGGCCAGGCTGGACACTGGGGCTGGGAGCAGCCTGGGACAGTGGAAGGTGTTCCTGCCATGGCAGGGGTGGCACTGGATGGGCTTTGGGGCCTTTTCTAATCCAAACCATGCCATGATTCCATGAATCCACAGACTGTAACTGTCACTGAAAAAAACCCAAAAGACAACAGCTTTAAAAATTAAAATTTTAGTGGAAAACTGCAATCCCTGGGTGATTTCCTTTCCCAACACTAAGGGGAAATGTTGAAAAAAGTGGAATTTTGCTGCAAAGGAGTGGGAGCTGTTGCTGTTCCTCAGGCAGCTGGAGCATGAGCTCATAGAGGCAAAATAGAAGTGGAGCCTGTGCTCTGGGGGCGAAGGCGTCTGGGGAACAGGAGCAGATTGTTGCACCAGGGAAAGGCATTAGGATTCAACAAGTGCAAACTGACAGTCACGAGGAAGGAGCAGGGAGGGAGAAGATCAGGTTAATTAGCAGCCCGGAGGAATTGGAGGCCACGAGCTCAGCAGAACTTTGTGGAGGAATTAATTAAAGGTTTGTTTGGAGCTGAGCTTGACGATAAAGAAAAAAACCTAAAAATCCCCTGTTGCATCCTGACACTGGAGCTGGTCCTGGAGCGCTGCCAGGCACTGGCACAGCCCCTGTTTACACCTCCAGGAGCCGGTGGACAGCAGGGAGAGCTAATTGCAGAGAGGCAGACGGGGCTGTCAGAGCTGCCTCATCCCTGCTCCCTGCTGGGTGGGCAGGATGGGGAGAGGGAGGATGGCAGGATGGGGAGGGATCCTGCCAGGGAGGCTGGCATGTGCCAGGCATCACACCCGGGACAGGGACAGCCCGGCCCTGGGGACAGGGCAGGAGCACAATCCCTGCAGGCTCCACTCCCTGTTCCCCATGGATAATGCACTCACCGTGCTGGAGAAAGCGCAGGGCCAGGGCAAGGGCTTGCAGAAAGGCTGTGCTGCTGCTGGGGCACCATGAGAATTGCCTCAGGAGAAGCAGTGGGAATGCAGCTCCAGTCCTCAGGGCAGAGGGAATTCCTGGCTGGACTTGGATCAGAGAATCCCCAAATGGTTTGGGTCGGAAGGGGTCATAAATCTCATCTAGTTCCAGCCCTGTCTCAGGGCAGGGACACCTTCCACTATCCCAGGTTACTCCAAGCCTGGCCTAGGACACTTCCAGGACCTCAGTTTTTGCTTCTGAGCTGCTGTGAGGTTCAAGGACTTTGTGTGTGGTGTGACTAAAGCAGGACACAGTGACACAATACTGGACTCCAGGCCACTGAAGTCCCTCTCAGCTTGGAGCTGACAGATATAACCATGAAAGGGACCTGACATCATCCACTGTTTTTAAACACTAATATTTGGGCATTACCTAATCCATGTGAAATGGGTTGGGAAGTGACAACAAACTCCTGAACATGAGTAATCAACACAAAACTGTCACTGAATGGGGACATTTCTGCTGGGATCGCAAGGAAACACTGAAGCCTTTGTACTTTTCAACTTTTCTATCAATTATCTAAAAATAAATGCGAATTTGCAGATAACATCGGGCCTGGCAGGATGGATGTACAGATAAAAGCAGGCAGCTCTGCTGCCTGAGATAATTCCCGGGAGCGGAGCGGGGCTGCTCCATTAAAATGTGTTTTCTCACCAGCAGATGAGTGTTGGATGGTTTGGGGTAGGGCACCTGGAGCTGCTGCAGGCTCCAGATCTGGCAGGGAGCAGGGGAGGGGACGGTGCTGGGTGTCACTGCCAGGCCAGCACCTTGGGGTGGGATTTCACAGCACCCAGGACAGGGGAACAAAGGTGATTTTGGCTTTGTACGAAGTAGAAAGCTGCTTTTCCTTTGGCACTCTCTGCTTAGTGAGTTCCAGTGTCTTGGTTTGGAAAGACAGGAGTCTGCTAAGGAAGGCAGGAGCCTCCCCTGAAATGGAGAATGTAAACCCTCCCCACCCCTCCAAATTGCTATAATTTTAAATTAAGGGGCTCTCAGGCAAAAATATGGGAGCAGGAAATAACAGTTCTTTAATAGGGAAGGAAAAAAATAAAGGATAAAATAAACAATGCAGTAAACTAAACACTGCCAGAGTCAGAACCCAACCTGACACCCTGTCGGCCAGGGTATTGGTGGCAGTCCCATTGGAATTGTGGCTCAGCCCTCCTGCAGTGTCAGGGGTGGTTCTGCTGGAGCAGGGGGATTGTAGAGAAGGATGTATTCTTCCTCTGAAGATCCAGTGGAAGAGACAGCTGCTGTTCCTCTGGGGAATCCTGTGGAGAAGCCGTGCTGGTGTCTCAAAACCTCTGGATTATATCTGGGTAGCAATGCTTGGCTCCTCCCTCTGGGCTCACATCTCCCAATGGGATGTTATAGTTCTTATCAGCCATGCAGTGACATTCAATAGTCTGTTATCAGCAATGTCCCCTCCCGAGGGAGGTGTGAATGTGGTCACTCAAAGAGAGATAAAGCAAACTGCTCACTTGACAAAGATAATCTGCCATACAGATGGTAATTGAAAACATCTTGCATTGCAATCTTCAACATCCAGGAATATTGATGCTGTGGGGTTGACTGGTGTTACTGGTGTTACTGGTGGGAAGTGTGCTGTCAGCTCACAGCCAAACTGGGGCTCTGCTTTGGACAGCTCCCCGTGCCCTCAGGGTGATGCACCTCCCCTCAGGCAGGAATCACAGGGAGATGCCATCCCCAAATTCCTGCAGGATATCCCTGGAGGGCTGCTGGGTGCTGGGCTGTGTGCCAGAGAATGCCCAGGGTGCCCCACAGGCATCACTGGAGGCATTTCCACCAGGCTTGGACATACCAGGACAGCTCTCCCAGAGCCCAGGCAGGTGTGACATAGAGCCCTCGGTGGGACCCAGCTCTGGGGTCCTTCTGGGCCAACAGAGGAAAGAGTCAAACACAACATTTCCACTTCTTTTCCCAAGGGATGTGTGCCAGGTTGGACCCTGGTGTAGACCAGTGTGGGATCCCTGCGGAGCAGCAGGAGTTGGGACTGCTCCATCCTGGTGGTGTGGATGCAGATGACCCTAAAAATGTCCCTCAGTGCATCATAGAATCACGGAAAGGCTTTGGGTCCAAGGGACCTGAACAAGGCTTTGGGATGATCTATTTTGTCTCAGCTCTGTTGCATTTAAATCATTTCAATTTTACACCTGAGTAGGAACAGCCCTGGCTGAAGCTCTGTCCCAGGGGCTCCTGCAATTTTGTGTTTCAAACCTGTTCCTGCTCCGTGGCAGGTTACAAATGTCCTGTAAGGGCATTGATGTGACGTCAGGCACAGCTTGTCCAGCTTTGAGGCCAGAGCTGGACATTCCCTCTGCCTGATCAGCACGGGGATAGAAGGAAACTGCCATTTCCATGGATGCAGGGCTCCAGCACAGGCAGGTGCCTGGAAAATAAACAGCAAAGTGCCCCTGGAAGAGGAATTTTAGTAGGAATATCAAGTTTTCAGGATCTGTCCATGCAGCCTTAGGGGTTACAGAGGAGGGGCAGGGTCTGGCTGCAGCCACTGCCACGGGAGCTGCTCCAGCAAACCAGGCTGGGAATCCTTCCCCAGCCTGCCCAGAGAAATAAATAAAGGGAGCTGAGGCCAGAGGAGAGGAAGGTGAGGATGCTCTGGGATGCTGGGCTGGTTTCAGCTCTGCAAGGAGGCTTTTCTCAGTCATCTGTGAAGAACTAATGATACATGTAACGAGGGAGCTGGAATGTTACAGAGATCCTGAGATCAGAGGGAAGATAAGCAGATGTAAACATCTCCAATTCCTACAATGGGGGGATTCTTTTTCTGGAGGTGCTGAAGAGAAAAGAAGAATTTTACCAGCAGCCCTAGAGCTGATTTGGGGTGACACAGCAGCCCTGAGCCTCCTGAGAGAGAGGGATTTATTTAGAAGACAACCACAGGCAAATATGTTCTTTTTTCTTCCCTTGCTTTTTGATGAGGAATATTGCTGGAATCAGCTCAGGGGAGAGAGGCTTTGATCATCCTTTCGGAGAGTGAAAAAGCTGCTTTGAATTCTGCTGCAAAGCAGGTCCCAGGAGGGGCTGTGGGAGGGATGCTCACCCTGGGGCACAGCCCTGGGCAGGTGTGGGGCTGTCTGGGGAGAGGGAGCAGCCCCTGTCACCATCCTGCCCTTCAGACAGACCTGCAGGGCCAGAGGAGCCTTGAGAGCACAGAATTATGGAATTGTTTGGAATGGGAGGGACTTTAAAGCTCATCCTGTTCCACCTCCATGGGCAGGGACACCTTCCACTATCCTAGAGTGCTCCAAACCCCAATGTCCAGCCTGGCCTTGGGCACTGCCAGGGATCCAGGGGCAGCCCCAGCTGCTCTGGGCACCCTGTGCCAGGGCCTGCCCACCCTGCCAGGGAACAATTCCTAATTCCCAATATCCCATCCAGCCCTGCCCTCTGGCAGTGGGAGCCATTCCCTGTGTCCTGTCCCTCCATCCCTTGTCCCCAGTCCCTCTCCAGCTCTCCTGGAGCCCCTTCAGGCCCTGCAAGGGGCTCTGAGCTCTCCCTGGAGCCTTCTCCTGTCCAGGTGAGCACCCCCAGCTCTCCAGCCTGGCTCACCCTCAAAGGGCTGCAAAGGAGGTGAGGAGCTAAAGGTGCCACACAAACCTGAGCTGCTCCCTGAGAGGAGCCCAGAGCACCAGGCACCTCCAGAAGACAACACAGACCAACCACCAAGACAAAACCATCCAGAATCCAATCCTGGTGTGGAGGAACCCAAGGTCCAAGTGGCCAAGGCTTCCTTGGTGGCAAAACCAGTGCCCAGATGAGCTCCTCAAAATGGGAGGGAAGGGGAAAAAGGGGTCAGGAACAGATTCCTGGCAGGAGCTGTTAAATCCATCTCTGCTTTGCATGGAAAAGTTGTGGCATCAGGACATGTCCCAGAAGAAGAGAACTTTGGTTTGAAGTGGGTCATAAACACTCTTCCCCCGGGAAAATGCCCTTGGGGTTTTTAGAGTGGCTGAGGACAGAGAGGAACCAGATCCAGTGCTGTGGGAATGTAAAAAACTCAATGTTTGTGGATTTGCCTGCTTTGTCCTGCTCTCAGAAACAAGTGTTTGTTTAGATGGTGCTAATCGGAGGAGCATGAAAAAATTCCCAAAATAAATGTCTTTCTTAATTGAAGAGCCAGTGTTTCTCTGAAGGAAATTGCTTTGAGGGACTGACACTAATTTTCAATTTTTTTTTCCATTCTCTGTTTCTATTTTGAGCAAACAAAAAGAAAACTTCACAAGACTTAAAGTGCACTTTGTTGAGTGGGTTTTTTTCCTTCTCTTTGGCCACTGAAAACCCCATGAGAATGGTGATAACTCAGCTTCTCTCATGTGGATATTGGCTCTCACCTGATAAAATCAGCTTTCTTCCAAAGGTACCTTTATGAAATCGTGAATATTTAAACCCAAAACTTCACTTGTTAAACATGAGGAGCTCTCCTCTGCTTGCCCATGGTTTTGAAGTGGACAAAGTTCAAATGGGAGGGAAACTCCACATGGGAAAATGAAATCCACCTGTGAAAGGAATTGTAAAGAGATTTCTTTGCTTCCTGAAAATGCTGTAATTGAAAAAAAAAAAAAACACAAAAACAATCAGAGGCCACCTTGGTTCTCTTATCAGTTTTAGTGTTATTATTTCTCTGTGTCATTTTCCAGGATTTTTCTCTGACTGCTGGTGGAGACAAACCAAGGAGAATTTATTCCCAACACCTGCACAATGTGGCAAACGGATGCTGATAGTCATCCCAGATAATGGCTATGGAATGCTTTCTTTTGGGGAAAAGCCTGCACTGGCACCATAGCTGTGGGCATTAAATGACATTTGTCTGCCCCCAAGGGATGAAACCCTGGGAAGGGTGGTCTGGGATAACCCCGGGAGCAGAGCTGGGCAATCCCCTGGCTCAGCCTGGAGCAAAGGAGGCTCAGGGGGCCCTTGTGGCTCTGCACAGCTCCTGCCAGGAGGGGACAGCCGGGGGGGCCGGGCTGTGCTCAGGGAACAGGGACAGGAGCAGAGGGAACGGCCTCAGGCTGGGCCAGGGCAGGGGCAGGGTGGAATTTGGGACAATTCCTTCCCTGAGCGAGTGGTTAAACCTTGGCAGGGGCTGCCCAGGGGGGTGGTGGAGTCCCCATCCCCAGAGGTGTCCAAGGAAGGAGCAGATGTGGCACCTGAGGACAGGGCTCAGTGGTTGAAGAGTGGGCTTGGTGACCTTAGAGATCCTTCCCAGCCTTAATGACTCCATGATCCTGTGATTCCATTCCTTGTGGGGTCAGAACCAGCTGGGCTGTGCCGCCGAGCTCTTCCTCACCTTCCCACCACAGCCTTTGCTGGAGCTGATCCAGAGCTGCAGGAGGAGAAGCCAAGGACACACCAGGAGCCCAAACTGCAGCCCCAGGGCTGCTGTGGGTGCAGCCCCAGGGATGTTCTGGGTGCAGCCCCGCTGAGTGACCCAAACCCAGCCCTTGCACCGGGATCCTCCTGGGCCTGGCTGCTCCGCCAGGAGCTGCTGTGTGCCCCGGCTGTGCCCCGGCTGTGTCCCCTGGCTGTGTCCCTGGGTCTATCCCCTGCTCTGTTCATGGCTGTCTCCCCCAGCTCTGTCCCCGGCTCTGTCCGTGGCTCTGTCCGTAGCTCTGTCCCCGGTTCTGTCCGTGGCTCTGTCCCCAGCTCTGTCCGTAGCTCTGTCCCCGGTTCTGTCCCTGGCTCTGTCCCCAGCTCTGTCCCCAACTCTGTCCCCAGCTCTGTCCGTAGCTCTGTCCATAGCTCTATCCTGGGCTCTGTCCCCAGCTCTGTCCCCAGCTCTGTCCCCGGCTCTGTCCCCGGCTCTGTCCCCAGCTCTGTCCATAGCTCTATCCTCGCGCTCTGTCCCCGGCTCTGTCCCCGGCTCCCCACCTCCCCGCCTTTGCACTTTGCCGCTGCCTTTGTTCTCCTTTCATCTCGCCTTTATCACGGCAGCCAGGCAGCGCTGCCAGCCCCGCAATTAACAGCGGCAATTAAGAGCTGCCGAGGTAGGTGTTTCCCCTCCGAAGGGACCTGATGTTTTCCGTGCTGAGCAGGAGAGATTCCCACTGAGGGAGCTCATTTGTGCTGATTAGGAAGTGTTGTCCTTGCTGCAATCTGAGCTCAGGATAAAAAGTTGCAAAGTATCAAATTGGTTTTGTGTTTTTTTTTTTTTTTAATCTACTGCCAGTCCCAAATCCCTGCCAAAATATGAAAGCACAGACATTTCAGGTGATTGCTGCCCAGCCTGTGCTTTTTGGAGCTCAGGAAATGAGGTGAGCAATGAGGAAAAGCAGCAGTTACCCAGGCAAGGCCTCTCCCACATCCACTGGAAGGGAATGCTTGTTATGGAAAGGGAGGATGCAGCCACTGCTGAGTAAATGCTGCCTCAAAAGGTGTCTGTTGAGCCTCTCAAACCCTTTAGTGAATGATCAAATGGAAAAAGCTGGGAAATAATGGGAAAAGATAATCTGGGCCCAAATGGAAAAAGCCATCTGCAAAAATCTAATCAAGCCACCAGTGACACCGAGCCTTTGCAGGGACTTTTAGCTCGGAATTCAAACACTCCTGGTGTCCAGTAATGATGTTTTATGTCCTGTGCTCTGAGTGCCAGAGTGGAATTAACCGGGAAAATATGGATTTTTATAAATAAGGCTGGCTTTCAGTACCTGGAAAATAAGTTTAGGTCTCACCCTGCTTGTTCTCAAAGTGATCTAATGTTGAGAGGGAAACAAGAACAGCCTCCACCACTGTCTGGGAGCTGATGAGAAATGATTAATCCAGTCCTGGCTGGAATAGCTTCTTAGGCATCCCCAGGACAGCTGGATGGATGGGGCACTCCACAGAGACAGAGCCCTGTGCAAATAAAACAATGAGGAAATAAGGGAATGTTATTGATGGAGATTATTTCTCCCCTTACTCGATCATAACAGTTTTATATCTGTGTAAAAATGAATTCTGCTCAGTAATGTGGTCTCTGGGAGTTGTATTTATCCTGTTTATTGCTATCAGGAACTTATTCCTTTGCATAAATTATTCATGGGAATTAGACGTGCTTGTGAGGCCTCATTTGTGTGGGGAGGGATGGGGAGCAGGGAGGCAGCAGGAAACTTCCTGGGCTGGGTTCTTTGGAGGAAGAGCACTTGGAAACCACGGGAAGTGAGGGAAGTGTGAGAAACAGCTACTCACTTTTCACAGTTTAGGAAGGTTTATTAAACCTTATCAAAAATACAACAGAAGACTGAACAAAGAAAAAAGGTTCCAGCGCTGGGAGCAAAAGATTTTCCCCTGCCATGTGCTCAGTCCCCTCACAATGGAGGTTTTTTCCTTTTTAACCCGTTAACCCCTCCCAAAGTTGTGTCCATCAACCCCTTCTTTAGTGTCCAGTGGTGGAGATCTTTTCCTCAAAACCCTGACTGGAGCTCAGGTGTTCCACAGTGACAAGCCAGCCCTGCCAGGTGTCCCAACCCAGCTGTCCCTTGATCACCACGTGAGGGTATAAGGTATCAGGTGTTTTGGGAAGTCTGAACCTCTCAAGTACCTCAGCCAGTGGGGAAAGAGAGAAGGGAAATGTGGCTGGAAATTGGGATAAAAAGGAGGCTGTGTCTTCCAACATAACTATAAATCTATAAAACCTTTCTTAACCTCTATACATGAGATTTGTCTGTTAATTGTGAGAGTCAATCATCACATTACTCATCTATCACAAAAGGCTGGTGGGAATGGATCCCACCAGCACGTTCTCCTGGGCACAGGAGCCCTGGGGCTGCTGGGGTGTCTGTGCCACTCTGCAGAGCTCTGGGGGGACACAGAGAGGTCCTCAGAGCAGCAGAGAGCAGGAGAGGAGGAGCTGCCCCCTTTAAAGTGGCACAAAGTTCATCCCCAGCCTCCAAAGGTGCAGCATTCCGTGCAGACAGAGCATTTGGGGGATTTGAGGTCCTGCTGGAGCAGCTGCTCTCCCTCAACCATAAAAAGGGGCTGGAAGGCTGTTGGGGAAGATGAAACAGGAAAGCCTTATAAATATGATTGCCTGGCAAAAGATTTTGAGAATATAGAAACTATAAGTGAGATTGAAATGGAAGCAAGCTTTGAGATCCCTCAGTTACTGAACAACTGGAAAACAATGGTGTGGCCAGCTGAAGGTAATTCCCTTTTGATGGAACAACACCCTCTGCTTGCAGACAGGCCCAAGGGTCAGAGCAGCCCCTACAGCTTGGCAGAAGGGGCCCAAAGAGGAGTTTTTAGGGTTTAAAATGTAACACAGTATGGTAATGTAATGATTCTTATAGGCTGTATGGAAATGCTATAGGATTTGTATCTTGTACTAGATTGGTTAGTGAGAATCAGAATATTCAACACAGAAGAAGATTTATTGTATTGGAACGGGAACCTCGCTCTCTTACCCTTTTACTCTCTCACCCTCTCATCCTCTCTGCCCCTCTCTTCTCTCAGGCCTGCTCCAGCTGTGGCTGGCAGCTCCCAGCAGGGCCCTGCACCCAGGCCCTTGCAATGAACCCCAAGTTCCTGACCTGGCCTCAGAGATCTCTGCTCTCTGTCTGTCCCCACCGTCTGACCCCCCGACGCTCCTACAGAAGGTGAGAGAGGCAGATGGGAGAAGATCAGCACTGGTGTCCCCTGTGGGGAGGAGTGTGGTGTGACAGGGCACCAGCACTGCCACCACAGGTGCCAGGCAGGAGCAGCCTTGGGATGAGGGACTGAGAGCAGTGACAGATTTGTCTTTCCAAACAAGCTGTGGGTCTGCTGGGAGATAAAACCGGCACTGAGAGATAAATAATGGGAAGAATTCCATTGATTGATGAATGGAAAAAGATATTTGCCTTTACAAATAAACTGTAGGTTTGCTGATCAATGAAATTGGATATTGAAAGGTGAAGGAAACAACTGGGGAAAGTTCTAAATCCCATAAGAATTAAAGATTAAGAGGGAGGGTTATACATTAGGAGGGGTATTGGGTATTAAGTGTTTTGGGAAGTCTGAACCTCTCAAGTATCTCAGCCAGTGGGGAAAGAGAGGGAAATTGAGATAAAAAGGAGGCTGTGTCCTCCAAAAGCTTGACAGACCCCAAGGGAAATGCCCCATGGCCTCTCCCTTTATTGGAATAAAGTTACAGGACTCCTCTATCTATAAACCTCTGGTGTTTGTGGGTTAATTTTCCTGACAGGGCCAAACCCCTGGGATTGTGCCTTCAGCCCACCACAGGGCAGGGGCTGCTCCTGCCTTGCCCATGGGGGCTCCTGCAAACCAATTCTCTTCTATTTTAAAGTCCATTATTACACTTAAAAGCAAATTTCTTCCCCAGTGTGATGGGATTATGGTTTCAGTATTGTCCCAGTGTGGTTTTGGTGTCAGGAGCTGGGTTTACAGGGCTGCTGCAGCTGGAGGGGATGGAGCTGCACCTCTGACCATAGATCTCTCCTTCCCTTGGTTTTCCTGCAAAATCCTCTCCCAGGTAGCTGCTGTTTCGTGTCCTCTTTCCAAGTGGTAATTCAGGAGGTGTGGGTGATTCTGGGGAGGGTTCCTGGTGCTGCTGGGGTGTTTCTGTGCCCATCTGAGCCCCGTGTGTGTCCAGCACAGCTGGGCCTGCAGGAACCCCAGGAGTGATGATCTCAGCAAAGCTGCTCAGCCTGTCTTGATATCCCACCTGGAGCAAAGCTGGGAATTCCTCTGGGATTTCTGCAGCTGCTGGGTGGATTTTCTGTGCAGCATTCTCAGGGCTGTGGTGCACACAGAGCTGAGGCTCCCATGGCTTTGTCCTTGGAAAAGAGCAGCTCCCTGTGAGCCCCACAGGCACCAGGTTGCAGCTCCAGGGCCTGGTGTCACTTCAGAGCTGGCAGGTGGCTCATTCCTCCTCCAGGAGCCTGGGAAGCTGTGAGGGAAGTGGCCAGGTGCTCTGGGACTTGCTCTTTTCCAATTGGCAAGGGAAGAATGGAATATCCTGGCAAAAGCCATGATGGAAAACACAGAGCAGGGAGGAGAAAGGTGTGATATGAGTAAGTGGCAGCTTCCTCTCAATGCACACAGGAATCACTCAAAATCCTCCTCTCACTGGGGAAGAGGCTGAGGAGTCACTTCTGTCCCCATGGTGTCATTCCACATGGGAAGCAAATCCCCACAGAGCTGCCCAGCCCCAGCTGGGAGCTGCCCCCCACCCTCTGCTGCCTCGGGGAGGTTTCCAGCCCCAAACCTCTCAACTCCTCCCCAACTGAGCTGGAGGAAGCTGCAGGAGAAACAATGAGAAACGCAGGTCAGCTGGGAAGGGTCAATTCCTTAGGGAGCAGCTGAGGACACTTGGAATGTTCAGCTGGAGAGGACTGAGGGCTGATTTCACAGGGGCTGCAGCTCCCGTCTCTGCCCTGGGACAGGCACAGGAATGGCTGAGCTCAGGGCAAGGTTCTTCCCCCAGAGGCTGCCCAGGGAATGGGCACGGCCCCGAGGCTGCCAGAGCTCCAGGAGCCTTTGGGCAGCGCTGCCAGGGATGGACAGGGTGGGGTTGTTGGGGGTCTGGGCAGGGCCAGGAGCTGGGCTGGATGGTCCTGGGGGTCCCAGCTCAGGATATTCTGTGACTCTGTGATTCCATGATTGATGTGCATTCCAACCCACCAGACACAAGAGCCTCAATCAAGGCACAGACAGCACAGATCAGATTGGTGATATGAGAAATGATAAAGCCATGACCCCACCAATGACTGGGAGATGAGCAGAGATAACAACTTAATGGGAGCTCACTGTGAGATAAGGAAATGGGGATGGTGAGCAGGAGCCAGGAATTTATTCATAGGGAAATGCCAAGTGGAGAGAAAGAGGTGCTGTGATTTCTGCATGCAACAATGGGGAGAGATAATCTGTGCCCCCAGAGTTGATATCCGCATTGTTCAAACACGTTGTCATGCTGCAACAGGGAGACAAAGCCTCACGAGGATGAGTCAAGGCTTGGAAAACCCAGTGTGCCAAACAGAAGCAGCTCCATCCTTCAGTTTATTAAAGTGAAGTTTGTGAATAATAGTACAGCACAAAAATCCCCCCAGAGGGTGCAGATTCCTGATAGCAAAACAATGTCTAATTTTGCAGATAAGCACAGATCAAGATCCAGGGGTAGGAAATTGCAGGCATGGGAGGCTGAGGCTGGGAATGACGCAAGGACTCCGTTCCTGATAACAGGAGCTCTTTAAAAAGCTCAGGATCTGTTGTTAGAACCTCTGAAAACCAGACACACTCTGCACCACGGGGCCCAGGCTGGAAGGGCTGGATCTTGCAGAGAAATCCAGAGCCCTGGGGCTACAAAGAGCCCAAAGTGAGAGATTTTTTTTTTAGGCAGCAACCTGAGATGGCATTTTAGGAAATTTTGGATATTTCTGAATCACAGCCCGAGGCAGGGCCACCCACGTGTTCCTGGGTGTTGCTTTGGTGGACCCCGATCCTTCAGTTTTCTCAAGGAAGGAAGGAAGGAATTCTGCCATGAATTCCCATTTCTGACCCCAATCCTTCCGTCTTCTCATAGAAGGAGGGAATTCTGCCATCAATTCCCGTTTCAGACCCCAATCCTTCTGTTTTCCCAAGGAAGGAGGGAAGTCTGCCATCAATTCCCATTTCAGACCCCAATCCTTCCGTTTTCCCAAGGAAGGAGGGAATTCTGCCATAAATTCCCATATCTGACCCAAATCCTTCAGTTTTCTCAAGGAAGGAAGGAATTCTACCATAAATTCCCATATCTGACCCAAATCCCTCAGTTTTCTCAAGGAAGGAGGGAGTTCTGCCATAAATTCCCATTTCTGACCCCCATCCTTCTGTTTTCTCATAGAAGGAGGGAATTCTGTCATGAATTCCCATTTCTGACCCAAATCCTTCCGTTTTCCCAAGGAAGGACGGAATTCTGCCATGAATTCCCATTTCAAGCAGAAGGAGCAAGGTCCTGCTGTGTGGATGCCAGGCTGCTTCCCCAGCTCTGAACCCCAAATATTCTCTGCTCGCTGGGGGCATCCTGCTGCCAGCATTCCACAAACCAGGAGCAATTAGCTCCCGATCATGGATATAAAAATGAGAAAATGCTGCTGTCAGTCCCTCCTTCCAAGGTGTGATTTGGTTCCTCAGACGTTCCCTTTCCATGGAGATGGAAATGACACCAAAAACCCCAGGGGACACAGTGGAAAGCCCTGGAAATCAATCCCAGAATGAGCAGTGAAGAGGAAAACCCACCTTCCACCCATCCTGCCTGGAACCTGCATCCCCATCACCACTGCACAAGTGCCAGGGCTTGGGCAGAGCTTCCTCTGGAATCCCCCCATGGAAGGAGAGATGTGGGATTTGCTAGAAAAAAGATGGGACCTGCAGCTGAAATCCTTGGAAAATGTTGTTCCTTTTGTTACATTGAACTCACAACGTAATTTCTTGCTGTTTTCTGAATTTCTCAGATTTACGTGCCCTTGTTGGCTGAAATCAATGGCAGCAACAGGCACAGAGCTGTCCTGCAGTGGAAAAAAACCCCAGGATGTCGCTAAGAAACTGCAAATATTTAATTATCGATAGCTCTGGGCCAGGATCTGTGGTGATTAGATCCCCTCTGTAATCAGTCTAATTGGGAACAGCCCTGAATGGAGGTGCTGGGCTCTCATTGAGGGCTGCTCTGCCTTTCCTGGAAACATCAATGCTGCCTCTGACGTGGGCTCTGCCTGCATCTCATTTCCCTTCCCTAACGCGGCTTTTCCGTGAAATCCGAACCACATCCATTCTCTGAATCACAGCCCCACCCGCCCTCGCTGCTCCGGGCGAGGAGCTCAGAGAATAATTCACGGATAATTCACTTTTCTGTGCCATCCCTCGTGTTCCTGGGCCCTGGGGGGAGCTGGCAGCAGTTTGGGTGTGCTGGTGAGGCTCAGACCTTCCACCTCCTGCTGCTCTTTGCAGATGGGGGCAAGGCTGCCTTGTGGGATTGTCAGGAGCAGGGATCTGCAAGGAATTGTTCCCTGGATTTGGCCAGTGAGCCAGAAAAAAATACAAGTGTGAGGCTGACCCAAAACTACAACTTGACAGAGGTTTTGGTGAAGTGAAACTGCTCCTGTTGGGGTAAAATGCCAAATGAAACATTTTCTCTGACAACAATTGGGTTGTTTATGTCGGGAGAGTTGTTTTTGTTATGATTTGTAGGAAAGGGAGAATTTTAGTCCCCAGCTGCTCACCTGGCTTGTGCTGGAGCTGGGATGGGAGCCCAGAGGCTGCATGGACGCAACTCACACTGAGATATGGGGAAGAGACACAGAATCCTGGAATGGTTTGGGTGGCAAGGACCTGGAAACTCATCCAGTGCCACCCCTGCCATGGCAGGGACACCTCCCACTGTCCCAGGCTGCTCCCAGCCCCAATGTCCAGCCTGGCCTTGGGCACTGCCAGGGATCCAGGGGCAGCCCCAGCTGCTCTGGAACGGGGATGGGGAGTAGGGGAGCAAGCAGGATGGAGGGTTCTGTGAAATGTGACCCTCAGAGCAGGGGGAGGATGGGGCTCCCTCTGGAATCTGTGGGTGCCAGAGGGATCAGGCGCCCAGCAGGATCCATCTGGACAGACACTGGGGCAGAATGGAGAGAAGAAGTCTCCATCCCAGAAAAGATCCAGAGTCCCATCATGGTCAGCAGGGTGGGATCCTCCCTGCCAGGAATCCCTCAATCCATCCCTGCTGCCAGCAGGGAGATCTCTAAGCAGCCCCAGCAGTGATTGTCCTGCTGAAACCTGGATTTTTCTCCATTTGGCTCCGTGTGCTGAGGCTGTTGAAGGATAAATTTGGGCTGATAAACTTCTCCTTTCCTTGCTGCTCCCCCAGTCCCTCCTGGAGGAACACCCTGGGTGTGGGGCACAGTCACCCATCCCTGGGGGCTGCTCTGCACAGGCAGGAGCTGCTCCTTGTCCAGTTCTCCTGCTCCACCTTTGCACCTGCAGCTCCTCACAGCTCCAGAATCCACTTTTGGGAGCAGATTTTCCCTCAGCTACTGCAATTCATGGATTTGGGTCCTGCTTTGTGGTGCTTCACCAGCGCTGGGACACGGCCACAGGGACGGGGTTGTGCCAACATCACCAAACACTTTGGGCATCTGGGAATTGCTGAACTTGGAAAAGGAGGGAAGCAAGAAGCATTGAACACAGCTGGAGGTCAGGAGAGAGGCAATCTTCTGTGGCAAGGCCAATTCTTGCACTGGCTGTGGTGTCCAGGTCACAAACCCGCCCTGCCTTGGTCTCTGCAAGGTGAAGCTGGGGCTGAGAGAGGAGTGGGGAGCACCAAGCAAAGGCCCTGGACAGCTCCAGTCCCAAAATAATCCCACCTGGACTTTGGGAGGGGTTTGGAAATCCCCACCTGGAGCCAGGGTTTGGGAATCCCCACCTGGAGCCAGGGTTTGGGAATTCACACCTGGAGCCAGGGTTTGGGAATCCCCACCTGGAACCAGGGTTTGGGAATTCCCACCTGGAACCAGGGTTTGGGAATCCCCACTTGGAGCCAGGGTTTGGGAATCCCCACCTGGAGCCAGGGTTTGGGAGCTCCCACCTTGAGCCAGGGTTTGGGAGTTCCTACCTGGAGCCAGGGTTTGGGAGCTCCCACCTTGAGCCAGGGTTTGGGAGCTTCCACCTCGAGCCAGGGTTTGGGAATTCCCACCTGGAGCCAGGGTTTGGGAATTCCCACCTGGAGCCAGGGTTTGGGAGTTCTTTGTCTTTCCCCACCCCTTGGTGCCTGATTCACCAAATCCCAGCCATGGCTGTTGGGTTTCCCAACTGGAAACCCAGCTTTGTCAGGAGGGTTGGGAGCATGAATGAAGGTTGTCTGCTGCTGGGAAAAAGAAATATTTACTTTATTCCCACAATAAATGTAGGATAAGCCCCAGGAGCTTTGCTCACCCAATCAGGCATTGCACACTTCCTTCTTTATTCCATTTTTTTCCTTTCCCATTGCCATCTGCCCAGGAAATGGAAACACTCTCCTGCCTTCCAGGGTGATGGAAATCTTCTAAGAAGAGCTGGGAGGCGCCTGCTGTGTTCCACAGTCTGGGCTCTCTCCTTCCTTCCTGCCCAGGATCTGAGGGATGCAGGGGAGCAGTGCCATGGTCCCAGTGCCCTTGGCCTTCTGCCATGGATTGGCTGTTCCCTCACTGAACAGCACATGGAAAAGTCCTCCTGGGAATTTTGGTGTCCATCCTCTCAGCCCCTCCTCCCAAACCTCGGATTTCCCCCATTTTCCACTGGGATTTCCCCCACACCTGTGGCTGTCTGAGGAGAGGCTCCATGGAGGGGCTCCCAGTGGAGCTCTGCTCCATCCATGGGCAGCATTCCAAGCACAGGGAGATGCTGAGCGCCTCTGGGGAGGGAGGACAACAACCCACACGTGGCTCATCCCCAGCAAATGCCAAAATGTCAAACACAACAATTTTTCCAGGGCTTTTCTCAGGAAAAATTAGCTGGGAGTGGAGAAGGTCCCTTCCTGTGTCCTTCAGTTGCCAGCCCTGATGCAGATCTTATCTGGGTTTTGCAGATGAAAGGAAGAAGAAAGGAAGGAGAAAAGCCTCTGACTGATTTGCTGACTGAGTATTTATTAAAATAGACTGGAGCAATTAAAGACAAAAACTCCCCAAACTTGGGATGCAAATTGAGGAGCTGGAAAACACAAAGGGAGAGGATTTGGTGGCAACTCGAATTCTGTACAAACCCAGATCTTTCACAGAATCACAGAACTCAGTTCCAAGCTAAAGCCAAACTGAAATTTTCAGAAAAGCAGAAACGCAAAGAAGAATTTCTTATGGCTAAAGTGAAAATTAGTTTGACAAACCACATACATTTCAATTGAAAACTGGGACATCCTCTTTTCTCTCTCTCCTTTTTTAATTAACCTCAAACTCTCAAAAGCACAATGATGGGAACCCAAGGAATGCGACATTGCCCAAGTGTCTCTAATAAATGCACAAGCTGCAAAACAAATATGGATTTGCAAAACATTTTGTTTTCCCCACATTTCCATTTTCCCTGACTAGAAGTATTCCTGCAAAATTTCAGCCAATTCCCTCTCTAATATTCGGCTGCCTTAATGCAATCATTTAATCCTGATTTAAAGGCTGTGAAATGAAGGATGAAGAGCTGATATTTCTCTGTAACCTTTTGAATTTCTATATTCTGACTCCGGTCCATTGGATCCATAACATCCAGATTGCAGGAGCAGAAGGGATTTTTTACATTTATTTTCATAATTTAATGTTTGTTTTAGAAAAAGGAGGGGAGGCAAAGCTGCCAGGGCTTAATCATGCAGCAATCTTGAATCTCACCACGACTGGGGGAGGTAAAGAAACTTTGGCATCTTTGCTGCAGTGCTAATTTGCATTGGGGAGGATCTTTCCCCTCCACAGCTAAAAAAGATGAAGTGTGAACTTCCAAAGTGACATTTTGGAGTTTGTGTGGAGCTCCTCCCGCAGCCAGGGCTGCACTCAGTGCTCTGACTGCTGCTTTTATTGGCGCAGGTTTGCAAAGGCTGCGAGGGCAGAGCTGCTCTGGGGGATAGCTCAGGAAGGCAAGTTGAGCCCACAAATAAATGCAGGTGGTTGGAAAAGCCAGAGTGTGGGCACGCAGGAGTGGAAGCTGAGCACCCAGCCATGGGGTCCTCAGCAGAGCCCCCCTTGTGCCCAGCCAAGGGCCCTTCTCTGGGCCGAAATCGAGAGGCAGAAAAAGCAGCTGGGTGAATCCCAGGGCAGCAAATGTTCTGTACCTGCAGCTGAGGCTGCTCCACTGCCCCTTCCCCACTGGGAGGATTTGTCCTTCTGCTCTGCCACAGAGCAAATCCTGCCCCTGTCCGGAGCAATCCACAAAGAGTCAGGAATGGCTGGAGAGAAGCTCTGGGAGAAGGTTTGGGGTGGTGGTGGGTGAGAGCTGGACCTGCCCAGCCCTGAAACCCGCCCTGAGCCTGGGCTGAGCCCCAGTGTGGGCAGCAGGGGAGGGGATTCTGTCCCTCTGCCCCACTGAGGTGAGACCCCACCTGCAGAGCTGCCCCAGCCCTGGGGCCAGCACAGGAGGGACCTGGGGCTGCTGGAGTGAGTCCAGAGGGGGCACCAGAGATGCTCCCAGGGCTGGAGCCAGGCTGGGAGAGCTGAGGGTGCTCACCTGGAGAGGAGAAGGCTCCAGGAAGAGCTCAGAGCCCCTTGCAGGGCCTAAAGGAGCTCCAGGAGAGCTGCAGAGAGACTGGGGACAAGGGATGGAGGGACAGGACACAGGAAATGGCTCCCACTGCCAGAGGGCAGGGATGGATGGGATATTGGGAATTAGGAATTGTTCCCTGGCAGGGTGGGCAGGCCCTGGCACAGGGTGCCCAGAGCAGCTGGGGCTGCCCCTGGATCCCTGGCAGTGCCCAAGGCCAGGCTGGACACTGGGGCTGGGAGCACCTGGGACAGTGGGAGGTGTCCCTGCCATGGCAGGGGTGGCACTGGATGGTATTTAAGGTCCTTTCCCACCCAAACCATTCCATGATTTTCTAAAGGCCACTGGAGCACCCTGGTCCTTGCTCCCCACGGGATGCTGGGAGCAGCCATTGTGCCATCACCACTTCCAGAAGCCCCTGGCTGTGCTGGGAGCCGCATCCATGAGGGATTGTGTGAATGGATGCAGGGACATCCTCCCCTTGTCCTCCTCACCCCCTCACTCTGGCAGCTCCCTGGCAGTGCAGTGTCAGAATGCCAGCATGGTGCCTGCTCGTCCAGGTGCTGCCCTTCCATTCCCAGTTCCTCAGGCTTCATTAGAGCTCTTCGTTAAGCATTAATGAGAAGCTGAGGAACGGCTGCCATGTGGTGCCAGCGTGGAGCAGCCCCTGCAGCTCCCTGCTCAGGACAGTCAAACCTTTACCCCGGGAATTTGGGCAGGGGGACAGGGATTGTGTGGAGCAGAACAGGAAATCAGAGCTGGGGCGGGCAGGGAGCTCTGCCTGTCCCTCCTCAGAGCCCAGAAACAGGCACAGAGCTCCTCTCAGGACATTTATTGGTGGGTCATGAAATTTTGGAACACCAATTACACAGGGGCCTGGTAAGAAGGAGCTCAGAGTTTGGGGTTTTTTGTTATTGTTTTTTAAAGGCAGTCTGGTGGAGGGAAAAGGTTTTCCCAGTCTGACAGATGGGAAAGGTTTTCCAAGAGTGGTAGAGGGGAAGGGCTTTCCCAGCATTTAAAGAACTTTTGCCATTTCCATGGTTATTGTGATGGAGAAGAGGATGGCATCGTGGATTTGGGGTTGTATATAATGGTTGGAAGTTGTATTCCCATTTCCCTCTCTCCTCAGTGTCCCTCAGCCCAGCTGGCTCTGGATGAGCCACACATTATGAGCACCTGGGCCAGTGGAAGGTGTCCCTGCCCATGGCAGGGGCTTGGAATGGGATGGGCTTTAGGATCCCTTCCTACCCAAACCATTCCACGATTCCGTGATTCTACTTTGAAAAGGTCTGGTTTGGGTTTGTAGCAACTCCAGGCCGTGCTGGAAGGGCCCCAGGAGAGTGCCAAGGGGAGCAGGGAGCAGTGGGTGAAGAATTCCATTTCACCCCCAATGTTTTTTAATTCATGAGGGAAAAACCACTAAATTAAAAGAAAATACCCAGCACTCCTTAAACCCTTCCCACAGCTCTGCCACATGTTCCATTCCCAAGAACTGGCAGGAAATCCAGGCAGGTGCTGAGCTCTGCTCCTCCCAGGCGTGGCTGCAAACGCCACACCAAGGGCCTGTTTTGGTGGCTCCTGTCTTGGTTTGGAAAGGCAGGAGTCTGCTAAGGAAGGCAGGAGCCTCCCCTGAAATGGAAAATGTAAACCCTCCCCACCCCTCCCAATTGCTATAAATTTTAAATTAAGGGGCTCTCAGGCAAAGATATGGGAGCAGGAAATAACAGTTCTTTATTAGGGAAGAAAATAAAAAGATAAAATAAACAATGCAGTGCACTAGAACAACACTGACAGAGTCAGAACCCAACCTGACACCCCGTGGGTCAGGGTGCTGGCAGCAGTCCCATTGGAATTGTGGCTCAGCCCT
This sequence comes from Camarhynchus parvulus, assembly GCF_901933205.1. Taxonomy (NCBI): domain Eukaryota; kingdom Metazoa; phylum Chordata; class Aves; order Passeriformes; family Thraupidae; genus Camarhynchus; species Camarhynchus parvulus. The sequence goes on from NC_044585.1 coordinate 793,719, forward strand.
CCTGCCAGTGTCAGGGGTGGTTCTGCTGGAGCAGGGATCCTGGAGAAAGGTGCAGTCTCTGCCTCTGAAAATCCAGGGGAAGAAGAGACAGCTGCTGTTCCTCTGGGAAATCCAGTGCAGAAGCCGTGCTGGTGTTCCAGAATCTCCAGATTATATCCAGGTAGGAATGCTTGGCTCCTCCCTCCGGGCTCACATCTCCCAATGGGATGCTGTAGTTCTTATCAGCCATGCAGGGACATTCAACAGCTGTTATCAGCAGGTGTCCCCTCCCTAGGGAGGAATGATTGTGGAAGAGATAAGGAAAAACTGCCCACTTGACAAAAGACAACTGCCATACAGATGGCAATATAATTCATCTTGCCTTGCAGTCTGGAACAGCTCCTCACTGGGACATCCTATCCCTTGGATGGGCACTGGGGAAAAACCACCATGGGGAAAAAAAACAGGAAAAGGCAAAGCCTTCTCTCATCCTCAGTTCTGCTCAGTCCTTCCCCAGCAGATCCTGGGAAGGAGAGGAGCTCAGGGAACTGCTGAAACCCTCAGGAGCCAGAGGTGACCCAAGGGTGGTGGGGGGTTTGTTATGGAAAGTGATAGCAGAAAATCCCTGTTCCTTTGGTTCTTTGCATTGGAACATGGAGATGATCCTTGGCCAGGGCCTTTGGGTGGTGGGAGAGACAACTCAGAGGAGCTGAGGAGCCAGAAGAGGGGATTTTAGACTGAATCCATCAAGGGAATAATGCCAAACTGTCCATCCCAGCTGGAGTCCCAGCCTTGCCAAGGAGCCCAGATATGGAATTGCTGAGCTCTCCCCTGCCTGGGAAGCCCTTGCTGGGGTTCTGGCCCCGGTGCCAGAGGAAAGGGAGGTGGGAGAGGAGATGCCAAGGTCTGAAAGGAGCTCCCAGGGAAGCTGGGAAGCACGGAGCAGTCCGACTGCTGCCCTGGGAACACTGGGGAGTGTCAGAACCCAGGACATTCCTCTGGCTGCCCTGGGTGATCTGAGACCCTGTCAGGGGGCTCAGAGACCCTGGCAGGGAGTCAAAAACACCTGTGCCTTCGATTTTAGCCCACGGCAAAAAATTACGAACTTTGTGTGAGGAGTTACAAGCCACAAGAGTTTGAGTAGAATGATAGTGAATTTGTCACAGGGTGAAAAAGAATTTTGGGGATTTAGAATGGAGGTTCAAGAGGCAAGATGGGGGAATGTGGACATGTTCTGCCTTTCTCCTTCTTCTTCTTGTCCTCCATCTTCTGCTGTGATGGTGACACTTCTGGATCGGTTTAGAGTAGAGACAGACTGTCTAACATAGGTGATAGGTATTGGAAAATTATTGTAAATAAAGTACACATAGTTCTTAGTATAAAATGTTAACACACCCCAAAGACAGTCAGGTTGGGTTGCCACAACCCAACCTGCTGGACAGATCTCAGCAGGTCAGAGAAGGAATGTAACAGATAAGAAAAAATAAACAACCTTGAAAAGCAGAACCGAGGAATCTCGACTTCTTCTTCGGTCGTGGGGCTGGGAAAAAAAGAGACTTTCTGATACCTTGGGGTCATCTCAAGCACAGAAACCTGAGAGGGAAGAGCTGCAGTGCAGAATGGATGAGCAGCAGGGAGAAATGTCTCAGACATCTGAGCCCTTTGAAGGAGCTGGCAAACACAGAGAGGACGGTGATCCTGGATTTCCCAAAGGCCTCCTGCACGTTCCCTCATTTGGAGCTCATTTGGAGCTCCTCAGGAACCTTGGCTTGGGTGGGAACACATCACAGGATAAGGAAGAGGAATAAAGAGCAGCAATAAATGAAAGTGGTTGCCAGGAGTGCTCCCCAAAGGTCTCTGCTGGGATTTGGGATGTGTAATATTCCTAAACTACCTGAAAAGGAGCAAATGAAAGGTGGCAACCTTTGCATGGGAAGTATGTTAGAGAGCAGCCAAATCTGAGGCTGCTGGTGGGAAAGGGAGCAGGAATCAGCAGCATCCATGGGCTGGGAGTTTATTGCTCACGATAAAGGTTGATAAAGGCAAAAGAAAGTAGATGGGGAAATAATAATTAATCCTTCCCATCTGATTACAGGAATGAGCTCCAAAAAACTCCTGGTTGGGAAGGGGAAGACCTGGACAAGGCTGTGAGCGCTCTGGTGGGCTCTGATCAGCAGGAAGCAGAGGAAACGTGGAAGGATGAGGAATGAGGAGCAGAGCAGCAGGGAGGAATCTGCATCCTGCAGGCCAAGGGCCTTCCTGGTTGTCCCACTTCAACAGGATTATATGGGAATTTGGGAAAAAATCAGTTAGGAAAGGCCAGTGGGGATGAACAGAGACACAAATCCACTCTCAGAGGGCAGAGTGCTCCAGCTTCCCAAGGAAGGGATTTCATGTCTGGATGGAGCTGAACTGGGAATGTTCATTGGCACCAAGGTTTCTTGGGACAGAGCCAGCCCAAACTGCAAATGGTGATGTCAGAGTTTTCTTTTTAAGTTTTTTTACAGAATCATGGAATGCTTTGGGTTGGAAAAGGCCTTAAAGCCCATCCCATTCCTACTCCCTGCCATGGCAGGGACACCTCCCACTGTCCCAGGTGCTCCCAGCCCCAGTGTCCAGCCTGGCCTTGGGCACTGCCAGGGATCCAGGGGCAGCCCCAGCTGCTCTGGGCACCCTGTGCCAGGGCCTGCCCACCCTGCCAGGGAACAATTCCTAATTCCCCATATCCCACCTAACTCTGCACTCTTTCCATCCAGAGTCACTTTTTTTTTTGCTTGTTTTGTTTCTTTTTTTTTTTTTGTTGTGTTTATTTGGTTGGGGTTTGGGGGGCATTGTTTCTTTCTTTGTTTCAGAGGGTTTTTGGTGTTGCTTTGGCAGAGTTTCTGGGAGCTGTCCTGCTTGCCAATGTGACAAATCCAAACCTTCCCAGAGACAGAAGCACCAAAGTGGGATCCAGTTCCCTACCTGGAGATGGCTCCAGTACAGACAGCTGTGTGTGGATCACCCAGGGCCACCCCTCAGAGCCAGGGAAAACCCTTGGGCTTGAGCCAATGAATCCCCAGTTCTTCCTCCAAGCAGGAGGAGGATGCAGCTCTGGATTCCCTGGGGACTGGGGGACCCTTCCTGACCCTTTCTCCTGCATGGATGTGGCCGTGCTGCTTGAAGGCAAATTCCAATTTTTCTGGAATATGTTTTAGACATGTTCTCCCTTCACCTCCTCCCCCAACAGCTCTTCCAGGTATCTTCACCTCCTGGGCCTGGTGCAGCACCTGGAAGTGGCAGTTTTCCAAAGGCAGTTTCCCAAAGGCCATGGCCAATCCTTCAGCTCAGAGGAACAATTTCCCAAACGCTTCTTTCCAAGCCCCAAGGCAGCTCTGGGAGCCAAAACAATCCAAGCCTGAGGGCCAGGGCAGGCCCACCATGGAGATGCTGAGGTGTCCCAGTTCACAGAATCACAGAATCACAGATGGATGGATGGATGGATGGATGGATGGATGGATGGATGGATGGATGGATGGATGGATGGATGGATGGATGGATGGATGGATGGATGGATGGATGGATGGATGGATGGATGGATGGATGGATGGATGGATGGATGGATGGATGGATGGATGGATGGATGGATGGATGGATGGATGGATGGATGGATGGATGAACGGTGCAGTGCTGCCAGAGATCACCATCTGTGCTCCTGACTCCACCCTGCGGCTCCACCTCCACCATCCCAGGTTGGAAGAGACCTTAAAGATGGAGTCCAACCCAGCCCCAGCACCTCAACTAAACCCTGGCACCCAGTGCCACATCCAGACTTTGTTAAACACACCCAGGGATGGTGACTCCACCACCTTCCTGGGCAGCCATTCCAAACCTTTATCACCCTTTCCGTAAAAAACTTTTTCCTGATACCCAACCTATATCTCCCTTGGGGCAGCTTGAGGCTGTGTGCTCTGGTTGTGTCAGTGCTGCCTGGAGGAAGAGCCCAGTCCCAGCTGAGCACAGGCACCTTTCAGGGGCTGCAGGGAGTGATGAGGTTGTGATGTTCCCACTGCCCCCGTGTCCGTGGGGCGCCACAACACATCACTGCTCCCCCTGGCACTGCTGCTCCTGGCTCTGGCAGGAGCTGGCCCTCATTCCAAGCTCTCCTGAGCGGAGGGGATCCCTGGGAACCCCCGGCTGCAGGAGCTCATTAACAAGCAGGGCACACTGCCCGGCCCACAGCAGCCCCGAGCTGCGGCGGTGTCACATCAGCTGCTCAGCTCTGTGACAAATATTCCATGGCTCATTATCCTTGAGAGGAATCTCCCTCTCCAGTGCTTTTAAGACCTGGAGAAATTGGCAGGTGCTGTTTGCTTTTTGCTCAGGCAGCACCGAATTCTCCAATTAGGGATTTGCTGGGAGCTCCCTCGTGCACGGAGCCCGAGGCCAAAGCCGGCTGTGCCAGCGAGTGGCTCCCAGCTGACCAAATCCTTGCCTTTGGCACAGCTTCCATGAAAAACCTTGCACTTCAGCAGGGAAGTGTCAGCATTTTCCTCAGCAGCACCTGCCTGCCTTCTAATCAGAAAATGGGGATGGTTTTGCTCTTGGAAAAAGCCAAATTGGGAGTGGAGCAGAGGGGCCCTTTGATGTTGAGGAAAGCTGGAAGGCTGCATGTGGAGAATCCGTGGGGATTCTTCTGCTGACTGCTGAGGGCTTCTCCATCCACTGCCTCCATGTGCTGGGAATTCATCCTGAGTGTTCAGGATCAGGGAAAATGCAGGGACCAGGGAAAGCTCAGGAAAGCCTGCAGCTCATGCAGCTGTGCCAGCATGTCCATGATGGTGTTCCCAGGCATTCTCTGGGAATGCCCAGCACAGCTCCTGTGTCCCCACACAGCATCCCAAAGCCACCAACCTGGAACTGACGAGGCGCCATCAGTTATTCTGTACTCAGGGATTGATGGCAAAACCAGCTCCTTTGGGCCTCTCCCATGAATATGCAGCTCATTGGATGAGGATCAATATTTGAGGGAGACTGTTATGCTCATTATGGCCCCAAATCCCAACAAAAACGGGAAGTCCAGATGCCAGGTGAGGCTTTCATCATGCTCAGAGGAGAAAAAAATCAAGGGAAAAAAGAGGAAAACAGTGAGGAGGGAATAAAATCCAAGAAATGCTTAATGACCTCTTTGGGGACTCTGAGTATTTCTGAACAAATTCACCAGCAGTTCCTGGGATGTGCAGGAGAGGGGGCTGGGGGATGGGAACAGGGTGCCACTTGCACAGATGGGCAAGGATTTCCTGCCCAAACTCTTCCTGGATGGAAAGTCGGATTCTTGACTAAACCAAATTGATTTCAGAAAGTTCCTGATTCCTGTAGGGATAGGAAATCATATTTTCAACTGAAATTTTGAGGCAGAAGAAAAGGGAGAGCTTTGATGAAAAATCAGCTCTGAGAAATGAGCTTCTGTCTGCAGCAATTTCCCTCCTGATCCAATATTGTTACAGGTGCTTAATATTTCCCCAGTTAAGTCCTATTTTGATGGAGAATTGAATATTTTTTCCTAAACTACTCCTTTTTTTCCCCCAAGTTTTTCCTGTACAGGCTGTTGAACTTCTCACAAAACCACTTCAGATAAACCCTCAGCTTTAATTTTTTAATGACTGATAGAAAATGCTGAGGGAAATATTAAAATAATTTTCTAGAGACATTTTCATTCTGACAAAACCCAGCCCTGAAATCAAAATTTTCCTGGCTTCTGGTGCCTCTTCAGGCTCTGTTTTTTTGTCCTGCTGGAGCTCCCCAAGCTCCCAAAATCCTGGGGTCTGGCAGGCTGATGGACACACGGATGGTGCTGGGTGTGCCAGGGCTTTTCCTTAGGAATGTGCAGGGAAAGGCTGGAGCCCCAGGAACAGCACCTGGAAGGGGATGTGTGAGGTCCAGCTGTGGGTTTGGGGATGCTCCACTTGGCTCTTGTTCCAGGAAAGGTGGGATGAGGCTCTGGATAACCCTGCAGATGGCAGAGGTGATGATGGACCCTTCCAACCCAAACCAAATTCAGCATCACTCCAGCACCTCTGGTGCTCCATCCCTGGGGAGCTTGTTTAATACACAAGTCAGTGAGCAAGGGAGGGACAAAATGAGGCATTTCAGGGCAGTACAGCTCAAAATAAACTGAGTTTATGAGATACCAGACAATGATTTGTGTTATTGCCTTTCCTGTCTTAGCTGCTCTTTAACCTGCCAGCACTGTTAAACTCCCAGTGTAGGACAGCCAGGAGGGTTTGAGGGATTTATGATGTGCTGGGAAAAGGGTGGAAGTCAAGGGGAGGGAAAACTCACGGAGGGAAAAGCAGAGACTGCAGGGGAATGGGAGACTCGAGGCAGAGGGGGCACCTCAAAGGACATGGGTGACACACAACGGGGAAGAGAGGAACAGGCTGAGGAAGGGGCAGGGAGAAGGGGAGCAGGGGACACTCTGGGGTCCCAGGGCAGAGCTTTTCTCCTTGGAAATGACGGCAAAATCCAGTGGGGACACATCCTGCAAAGAAGGAAAAGGCAGTGAAGGATAACAAGGGAGCCTTGGAGCAGAATCAATTAATGAGCGAATCAGCTGCTGCTGAATGAGATCTGAAATTCACACCAGTGCTGGAAACCCCAAAATAAACCTTTCCCCTCCCCAGTGAGTCAGAAACTCTGCCTTTTAAGGCAGCATCGCCGGCTGGATGTTAGAGGGGCAGACGAGGGACAGAAAATAAACTGCAAAGCCCCTCCTCTTGTGTCTCTCCAGCCCTTTATTCTGCTCTGGTGGGGTTGGGAAGGGCTGTTCTCACCCAGGAGGGAGGAGAATTCCCATGGGATGGAGAGCAATTTCCGATTCAATGCCTGCAGCAGTCCTGCAGCTTAGTGGGGGAAAAGGCACCTGGCAAGGAGTGCTCCCCTGGGAGCTGTCCTGCCTGTCCTGCTGGAATGGTCCCGGGAAACAGAGCTGGGGGCAGGGCAGGCTGGGGCACCTCAGCTCCATGGATGGCCTGGGCAGGCAGAATTTCAGTGGGAGTGAGCCCCAGGCAGAGCAGGGGCAGGCTTGCACTGGCATTTAAGGAGGCAGAGAATCTGTGTTGTTCTCAGTATCAAAGAGGCTTCCATTTCCAGGGGATGGCAGAGATTTCATTCCCAAATGAGCACAGAAATACCTGAAAATCCTCAGCACTTGGAGCACACACTCCCCTTCCTAACTGCAAACATCTCTGCCAGCCCCAGGGAAAAGCCTGCCCAGAGCCAGAGCACCTGGCACTGCATTGGCACCTAAGTGACATCACAGGCTGGGGATTGTGCCAAGGAACAGCCTGGATCACCCATTGATACCAGTCCATGGAATCATGGAATGGTTTGGGTGGAAAGGGACCCTAAAGCCCATCCAGTGCCACCCCAGCCATGACAGGGACACCTCCCACTGTCCCAGGTGCTCCCAGCCCCAATGTCCAGCCTGGCCTTGGGCACTGCCAGGGATCCAGGGGCAGCCACAGCTGTGCCAGGGCCTGCCCACCCTGCCAGGGAAGAATCTTTGGGGCCATGAGATGTTTTACCAGGAATTCTTCCCAGGATTGGGCCCCTCTTGAAGAGGGGCTGTCCACTCAAACCTCTCTTCCTTTTGAAACAAGCATTACTCCCAATCCTCTTCCCTCTCACCTGCATTTATGTCTCTTCCCATGGCAATCTGGGAAAATTTCATCCCTGTGTACATACTTTCCTGAAGCTTCTGATTCCCAAAGTCTCCTTGACTTCTCATCCATCCTCTCTATGTGGTGGCAGAGCCAAAGACCTTCCCATCACACGGACCCTGCTCAGTACCCCCTGCAGCAGCTCCACAGGCTTCTCTTCCTCTCCTCAGCTCCTGAGCCACCCACTTGTGCCATGTCCCAGCCTCCAAACCACTTTCTCTCCTTTCTGCTGAGCCATTTTTCCACATGCATCTTGCCCTGACTCCTCTGGATCATTTAGGAAAAGCCAGAACTTGTGACTTGTGATCAGTTTTCATTCCTTTAAAGCTTCTTTTTGGGGAAGACTGAGATGGTAATTCTGTGCCACATGTAAATAACAGTTTTTACCATGTCTAAGACACTGGAATTTTATGGGCTTGTGTAAAACCTCATAAAGAGCTGAGAGAGTGAATTCCTTTTGCCATAGATTGTTCTCTGAATGTTTATTTCCAATGCAGAAGGACAAAACCACTGCATTTATTCTCCCTCACAGGAATAAGCACATGAGTGGTCCCAGTCCCCCTGTGCTTCACCACAACCCCCTGTGCCTGTTCTGGGAAGTCCCACGGTCTGGATTCCCCATCCTTTTCCATAGGAAAGGATCACAGGGTTCCTTCCCTGCCTCCCCCACCCACCTCTGCTCTCTCTGTCATGAGAGGAGAACCTGATTCCTCCCAATGGGGCTTTTTCCGCTCTGTGAAGCTGCACCAGGACTGGCCCCGTTCCTCCTGCTCCTGCCTGGAGTCATCCTCTGGGGACTCCTGAGTCCCTCTGCAGTTCCCTCCAAAATCCTCATGGATTTACATCTGCATCCTCCCATCCGGGTCTGGATGGATGGATGGATGGATGGATGGATGGATGGATGGATGGATGGATGGATGGATGGATGGATGGATGGATGGATGGATGGATGGATGGACGGATGGATGGATGGATGGATGATGGGTGGATGGAGATGGATGGATGGATAGATGGATGGATGGATGGATGGATGGATGGATGGATGGATGGATGGATGGATGATGGACGAGATGATGATGATGGATGATGATGGTGATGATGGATGGATGGATGGATGATGTGGATGGTGATGGATGGATGGATGGATGATGATGGATGGATATGGATGGATGGATGGATGGATGGATGGATGGATGGATGATGATGATGGATGGAGGATGGATGGATGATGGGTGGATGGACAGATGGATGGATGGATGGATGGATGGATGGATGGATGGATGGATGATGGATGATGGATGGACGATGGTGGTGGACGGAGGATGGATGTGGACGATGGATGGATGGATGGATGGATGGATGGATGGATGGATGGATGGATGGATGGATGGATGGACAGATGGATGGATGGATGGATGGATGGATGGATGGATGATGGATGGATGGATGGATGGATGGATGGATGGATGGATGGATGGATGATGGACAGATGGATGGATGGATGGATGGATGGATGGATGGATGATGGATGATGATGATTGGATGGAGGATGGATGGATGGATGGATGGATGGATGGATGGATGGATGGATGGATGGATGGATGGATGATGGATGGATGGATGGACAGATGGATGGATGGACGGATGGATGGATGGATGGACAGATGGATGGATGGATGGATGGATGGATGGATGATGGATGGATAGACAGATGGATGGTGCAGTGCTGCCAGAGATCACCATCTGTGCTCCTGACTCCACCCTGCAGCTCCACCTTCACCATCCCTGTTTCCCGAGGATCCTGACTTGGTTCCCAGCACCAGCAGCCCCTTCAGCTCCAGCAGGATCATCTCCTGAGGATGAAAAGCTGAAGCTGTGCTGTGTGCTGGAAGAGACCCAGCAGCTTCCCAGGACCTGCCTTTGGACTGGCAGGGACCTTCTGCAGTGGGAATGCACCAGGATCCACCTGGCAGGTCCCGGAGTTAAGCAGAAACCTCCCCTCTCCCACATCAGCTGTTCACTGCTGGCCAATCCATCCTCCCCTTCCTGGTGATTTATCTCCCAACATCCCAGCAGAGGTAATTTCCAAAATGCACAGACTGCTGGAGTGGGCATTTTTCAGGATATTCAGAAGCTAAGTCACTTCCATTTGCATAATATTTCTAAGTGTTGAAAACAGTCCACAGGAGAAAAACAAAAGGGTGGCTCATAAATTCCTTTTCCTTTGCCTCTGGGCACAGGGAAACTGGTCAAGGTCCATCCTGAATCAGTGCTGGGTGAGCAGGGAACGGCTTTGGAGTCAAACCTGGTTGGAAAAGGGAACCTGTGGAGAGGGAAATGAGCATCTGCCCAAACGTGCAAAGCAAGGTGGGGGTGTCTGACTGTTCCCTGTCAGAAAGGTTGGTTGGATCTGGGAATTCAGCTCCATTCCTTCGCGTTCTTCCCTGACTCTGTGTCCATGGAAGCACCTCCCAGTGCTTCCTTGTCTGCCCAGAGAGCCTCATCCCTTTTATTCCCTGGTCTAGACAATTCCTCTGAGCTGAGGAGCTGGGAACAGGGACATGGAACACTTGGGATAGGGACATGGACACCTGGGAATGGGGAATGGGGACATGGGACACCTGGGAACAGGGACATGGGGACATGGAACACCTGGGAATGGGGACATGGGACACCTGGGAACAGGGACATGGGGACATGGGACACCTGGAAATGGGGAATGGGACACCTGGAACAAGGACATAGGACACCTGGGAATAGGGACTCAGGACCCCTGGGAATGGGGACATGGAACACCATGGACACCTGGAACAGGGACATGGGACACCTCCCACCACACAGCTTTGCCCCGGTGAGCAACACCCCAGTGCCAGGGCAGAGGATTCCCAGGGAAATCCCACACAGGTTTCCCATCAGGACTGGATGCACTGGAGTAGATCCCAGCCTTGCTCTGGAGCTGATCCCTGCAGCAGCCTCCGTTCCATGCTCCAGCCTGTTTTCCTCTGAAGTTCATCCCAGGATGGCTCCTCGCTGTGTTTCATCCCAAGCAAGCCTCTTTTTGTTTGCCTTGGATAAATATTTGCAGATTCCAGAGCTCAGATCCTTGGGAGGGATTATGCAAAAATCCCTGTGACCCCTCCACCTCCCAGACAGGATCTGGGACGTGCTCCCAAAATCCTTAAGCTGTGCTTTACCTGCCCACTGCCTGCACACCTGGGTGCCTGTGCTTCCCCATGAAGGCTCTGGGAAACACTGGGAAGAATTTATCCATGGATTTTGCTGAAATGGCATAAATAGAACAGCGAGCAAAACCACTGCAAATCCTTTTCATCCCATTGGCTTTGATAGAGATGCAGGGTTTGTTTGCTGTTTAATTTTTCACTTTAAATATATAAATAAATACGGGATTCAAGCGGGATTTTTCCCCCCATCCCTATTCATCTCCTCCTATGCCTGGATCTGAGGCATTGTGTAACTGGTGGAAGAGGCTGAGTGGCAATTTGGCTTCAGTGGGCACCCAGTTCTCAGCAGGGGCTGGGAATTGGAGCAAAGAAGCGGGCAGCAGGGAGAGGCTGTGGTTCATTATCGAAGAAATGAGAGGCACCTCCCAATCTCCTCTCAGCATCAGCTCTGCTCTCCCAGAGCATGAATAACTGGCTCATCCCTAATGACTCCGCTCTCGTGAAGGGGAAGCTTTGTCTGGAGCTGCGCAGCCACTCAGAACTCACCCTGCATCCTGCTGAGCGTGAGCCAGGGTGGCTTTGATCCCCTCCATCCACGGGCATGGTGCTGAGCAGGAGGATCCGTGTCCAGCTCCTCCTGAGGCTCCCAGACCTGCTCTCCCCCTTGCTGGGGGGGATATGGGGGTGCTCTGCTCAGCCAAGCTCCTGGAAGGCTCCATCCCCACCTGGATGAGGAAAAAGGGGATGCTGACCATGGGTGAAGCTCCTGGAAGCTCCTGGAAGGCTCCATCCACACCTGGATGAGGAAAAAGGGGATGCTGACCATGGGTGAAGCTCCTGGAAGTTTCTGGAAGCCTCCTGCTTCAGCTGGTTGATGGAAAAGGAGATGCTGGCCCTGTGTGAAGCTCCTGGAACCTCCCAGAAGCCTCTTTCCCCACTTATGGACATGGGGGCCGATGGAAAAGGGGGTGCTGCCCCTGTGTGTCCCAGCTGAGCCCATGGATCCCATGTCCTCCAGAGGAGCATTCCTTTGAGCAGCCTGTTGGCCTTTCCACATGCCAGGGTTCTGGGAATGGCACAAAAGGCACCTTTGGCATCCCACTGCCATGAAATGCCTCAGCACTTCCCCAAAATCCCTTCAGAGCAGGATAATCCCTCCACACTCCGTGGCTGGTTGACTGCAGCCACCTCTTTTCCAGACTTGGAGCTCTTTGGAGAAGGAAGAATCTCGTTTTGTTTGTTTGCTCCAACCCCAGCAAGGTGGGATCTTGGCCCATGGTTGGGAAACTGGTGTGTTCCATAAATACAAATGTAATTAATTAATGAGAAGAACCAGTGGGGAGGCAGAGCTCGTGGCTGGAGGGGCTGATTCCGGGCAACAAGATTTCTTTTATTCATTCCAAGCTCTTCTGGGCAGGAAGCAACTCTGGAGCTGGCATGGATCACCAAAAGTTCTCCCACCTGTTCCCAGCATTAACCTTGCAGCTCCAGCTCAGCTGGAGTGAGACCCCAGCCCCCTGCCTGGCTGGGAGTGTCCAGAGCAGAGCCACTCAGCAGCTCTGGAGGGCTGCAGGGTCCCTCTGGCATCTCGGAGCTCAGGGCTCCTCATTAATCAGCCATCACACAGGGAAATTCCAGTGTCTTCCAGCAGGCTTTTTCCCCTGGATGAGGAAGCAGCTGCCTCTTAATTAGAGGCCAGCTAAGTGCTACGTGTGCTCTGCCAGGCTGTGCATATTTAATAGCTCAGCTCCCAGCTGCTGCTGTGCTGGAGGAAGCTGCAAAGTCCCCTTTGATGTTTCCTCACGCTGGCTGTCCTTGGAAACGAGGGGAGCAGGGGGAGCAGGGGGAGCACAGCCACCCAGGCACCCCAAAATCCAGGGAGGGGCTGGGAGGGGCCTCCTTGGCTGCACTGATCCGGCTGCTTTACCCAGGGTGGGGCAGGAGCTGTGGGTACTCCTGGTGAGGAGCAGGACTGACCTGGAGAGGGGCAGTGGGACCCTGCTGCTGCCCTTCCTCACCCAAACACATCCAGCCTGCCAATGCTGCTGCTGCTGCCCTTCCTCACCCAAGATATCCAGTGTGAGCCCTGTGCGAGGGTCTGTCCGAAATATCCCTCATCCACCTCATGATCGTCATTGTGGAGACCACCAAAGAAACAAGATCCCTCCTGTCTCCTGATCTTGTAGGGGAAAGTCATATGTCTGAGACCTGAAAGCGTTGCTAAGTTATTGTTTTCACAGGTGTGGTTTGCTGTATGCTAAGAAGGGGCACTGTGCCCTTTTTGCAACAACAGCCTCAGGAGCTGTCCCACCTCTCGGCCTGGCTGGACTTCTCCTGAGTTTTGGATGGTCTCCCACAGAAGACCCTCACCTATTTTACAGCCACCGTGACAGACAGACTGAGATGGAAGGAGCCTCTCCATCAAGGACTGAGACATGGAACCCCCATGTGAAAAGGCCCCTCTGCTCCTTCCAAGGACTGGGACTGACACCCCCAACCCGGGGGAGGTGTGTGTGGGAGGCAAGCTGACCAAAGCGAGATGTTTGCCTGCAGCTGTGACCGCTGGACCAAGAAGACAATGGCTCTCGTTTACTGCTGAGAGCATGGACTGCCTGTTACATCTATTCCTTATTGTATCTGTTCCCCCCCCCCAATTTTCAATAGAATTATCATAATAAAACCTCTGAGTTAGCGAGAGATTTTGAGATCTCCCCGACATAACAGGCGGATCCTCGACTGGACTGGACCAAAGGACTTTGTCTCTATGTTTGGTAGCTCTACCCCCTCTTTCTCTTTTCTTTTCTCTCTCTTTATCTTTTTCTCTCCCTCTATCACATTTTGCTGTGCTCATTCAATAAAGGTATATTTGTTCTGATTATCACTGCAAACCCCCTTGTACCGTGTTGGTTCTTTTGCACCCTGAGATCAATCCACGAACCATCACAAAACCCGTTCGTAAGGATGGATTGTGACACCCTGCCAATGGATTCCTTCTCCTGGTGCTGCTGGGGACAAAGATGAATGTCAGTGTGATTGGGGCTGGTCCAGTTCCTCACACAGTGACCATCCAAAGGTGCCACCACTGTGCTGGCACCTGTGGTGAGCCAGCAGCAGCAGGAGGTGGCAGAAGGAGGTGTGGAAGTTCTCCTGCCAGGTGTTGAGAGCCTAAGGATGCCCAGAGGAATTCTGCTCATCCCTGAGCACTGGAACCCAAACGTTTCCCAGCCCTGCTCATGTTCCAGCCCTTGTTAACTGTGTTTGAGGATTTTCTGTCTGTATTTTCTGCTCTCCAGTCCGTGTTCTCTGTGTAGCTCCCTGGATGTTTCCATGTCTATCTTCCCCTCCATTTCTTGATCCTCCCTGAGGCATTTTGCAATTTTAAATTTCAGTGCTTTGGCTCCTCACCCTTTCCAACCCAGTGCACTGAGGTGTCACCAAATTGCTCTCAGTATCTTTACTTTTTCCTCTTTGGATGTCAGGAAAGGGCTCCACAATATCCAGGTGAAATTTCTGTGCAGGAAGCCATCCATGGAGGATTCAATCAGCCTGGTACTTGTAGCTCCTTAAGGACTTACAGAATCCCAGAGTCCCTGGGGTTGGAAAAGCCCTCCAAGGTCATCGAGTCCAAACTGTGCCCAATGCCCACCTTGTTCCCAGCCCAGAGCACTGAGTGCCACATCCAGGCCTTCCTTGGGCACCTCCAGGGATGGGGACTCCAGCACTGCCCTGGGCACCCCCTGCCAAGGCCTGACCACCCTTTCCATGGGGAAATTCCTGCTGATATCCAACCTGAACATCCCCTGGAGGCCGTTCCCTCTGCTCCTGTCCCTGTTCCCTGGAGCACAGCCTGACCCCCCCAGCTGTCCCCTCCTGTCAGGAGCTGTGCAGAGCCACAAGGGCCCCCTGAGCCGCCTTTGCTCCTCCTTTGTCCCCTGTAGCAGTTGCTCCTGCCTCTGGTGCTGCTTTGTCCAACCAGAACCCTTCATCCCTTCATCCCAGAGAGCAGCACCTGCAGTCCCTGAGATCCAGGGAGAGGAGAGCCAGGACAGTCTGGCTGCTGCTCCCCAGAATTCCCCCAGGCAGGGGTTTGCTCCTTCTCCATCCCCTCCTGTGATGGTGTTCACAGGGGTCTGAGGAAGAGAGAAGAGACGAGCATCTGACTCCATGTTTCAGAAGGCTGATTTATTATTTTATGATACATATTACATTAAAGCTATTCTAAAAGAATAGAAGAAAGGATTTCATCAGAAGGCTGGCTAAGAACAGAAAGGAATGATAACAAACTTGTCTCAGAGAGTCTGAGCCAGCTGACTGTGATTGGCCATTAATTGGAAACAACCACATGAGACCAATCACAGACGCACCTGTTGCATTCCACAGCAGCAGATAATCAATGTTTACATTTTGTTCCTGAGGCCTCTCAGCTTCTTAGGAGGAAAAATCCTAAGGAAAGCATTTTTCATAAAACATGTCTGTGACACCCTCCAAGGTGCTGTTCCCCCTTGCCCAAGTGGATTCTGAAGTCCAGGACCAAGCTCAGGTCATTCCTCTGCAGGGACCCCAAATCTGCAGGGCCTGTGAGGCACCAGCAGCTGGGAAGAACCAGATCCCCAAAAGCTGTGGCTCATCCATCTGGAAGAATTGCCAGGAGCAGCTGTGGATCCAGCAAAAACAGGCTTTATTTGCAGGAACAGAAGCAGATTTTGGTTTGGGATAGAGACAGCCAAGAGGCTGAGCAGGGAATTTGCTAAATACAATATTTTTTTGCCACCCTTCGCTTGTTTGCTTATTTTTTTTGTCAAAAGTGAAATGTCTTGCTGGAAAGTCTCCATTAAAGCTGAACTGGGAAAGCTGCCAAGATCTGGGATGGGATCTCAGGTCAAAAATGTGCTAGGGAGTCAACCTTAAAAACAAGGCTCTGGTGCAGGGGATTTGCCATGCAGTGGGAGCTCCCTGCTCCAGTCCCTTCTGGAGGATCAGGATTTCCTTGGAGTCCAATGTCAGGGCCCCAAACACGGGGCAAAGTGTTCTTGTAGTCTGTCACTCACTCATTAAAAGTTTGGTCCTGGATGAGAGAAACAATTTTCCCATGAATATTTCATCAAAACCGATGTGTTTGGGTGGGAAAAAAAAAGGAAAAATATTGATGAAATGGTGTTTTCTACAAACAAAACCCCACGCGCTGCATCCAAAGCAATTCTGTGCTGCCCAACCCCATCCAGCAGTGCCCTCCTGGGTTCTGCAAGGCTCCTGGAGCTGAGCCCAGGCAGGAGAGACTGGAACTAAACTGGACATTGGCTGGATTGAGATCCTTGGCCTTCCATTCCTGTCCATTGCAGGAGGGAATTCTGGTGGAAGAGACTGAGGGGTGAATTCAGCAAGGGCAGCTCCCATCTCTGCTCTGGGACAGGGACAGCACCCAGGGCAGGGCTGGGCTGGGCCAGGGCAGCTCAGGCTGAGCTCAGGGCAAGGTTCTGTCCCCAGAGGGTGCTGGCACTGCCCAGGCTGCCCAGGGAATGGGCACGGCCCCGAGGCTGCCAGAGCTCCAGGAGCCTTTGGACAGCGCTGCCAGGGATGGACAGGGTGGGGTTGTTGGGGGGTCTGGGCAGGGACAGGGGTGGGACTGGATGATCCTGGTGGTTCCTTTCCCACTCAGGAGATTGCCTGATTTTAACATTTCACCTGGAGGAAAAGAAAAAACAAAACAACTCTGTTGGAAGAAGAGACCTGGAAGTTTCTCTCCTGGCCATGGATGCAGCTGATGGTGTTGGGGTGGGATGGAGGGGATGCTCTGGGGGTGCTCCTGGTGCTGAAGGATACATTGTGGCTGGAGGTTCCTCAATCCTCCAGCACAGCTCCTGCTCAGCCCGCTCTGGGCGGGAACTGAGTTAATATTTCAATAGCAAATCTCCGAAACTGGGGCTCCCCGTGGGCCTGGCATTGATCACTGATCCTCAGAGCTCCCCTCTTTCTTCCTTCAAACCTTCCCTGGGCTGCAAAGGCGGCTGCTGATTGATATTCCAAGGCAAACGTTGCAGTCTTTCAAACGCTGCCAGGCTTTAGGAAGAGCTGTTAATAAAATGGATTCACCCGGCAGGAGAAGCAAAGGGAAAGGGGAAAAAAAGGCTGGAAGGAGCAGAAGGGTCATTTCCAGACAACTGAGGGCTTTCCTCTACACTGCCTCCAAGGTCTTGGCTTGGGATTGTTCAGGAACGAGAATTCCAAGGGCAAATTGTTGGGATTTTAGCGTTGGAGCAAAGAGCTAATGTTAAATTTGTGTGAGGGGCTTGGCTTGAAGAATTTGGACTCAGCCATCCTCAGATGTTCAAGATTCCAAAGCACTGGATGATCTCTGGGGAGGAAGTTGTCAGCTATCCATGTTTATTTCATGGGGGCTGGTGTTCCTTAAAGAAAAGGAAGGACTGGGACAGAGGATGTGGCACCTGAACCCCCCAGCAGGAGCCCTGTCCCTGGGGACTCAGCAGTTCTCACTCTGTGCCACTTCTGACCTCTCTGCCTTTGCAGGAGGGATGTCCCAGCCCTGTGGGACACAGACAAACCCTCACAGCACCTTGGTTCCCCTTCTTTCCAGCATCCCTGAGTTTTGTCTTCAGCAGTGGGGAGCCAAGAAAACCAAGTGATTTGAGAGAGACCAGCTTGGAAGAGCAAGTGACAGATAAAAAAGGCATCCCAGCACTGCCTGCACCCGAGGCATTTCCAAGGTGTTGACAGTGAGGAGGAGGAGGGAGGTATACTTGGCTCCCAGCAGCTGGAAAAGAGAGCAGAATGTGGTTTCTCTCGTCCCCCACAAGGAGAAGGGCTGGAGTTCCCTTCTCTGGTCACAGCTTCACTTGGGGTCCCTGTGGAGAGGGAGGGGACCCCCTGAGCAGGGACTGACCCTCAGGGTGAGGGTTGGGCAGTCCCACACTTGCTCCTCGCTGGGGACTGAGGGTGCCCTGCTCCTGAAACCTCTGCCACAGCTTGGGATGGCCCTGCACATCAACCACTGTGCTCCTGAAACCCCTGTCACCAGCATGGGATGGCCCTGCCCATCAACCATGGGTCCTCTGCTCCTCCCCGGGCCCTGGGCTGGATGGGCTGGGTGGGTCACACACCCCTGGGCTGGGAGGGGAAACAAGAACAGCCCCAATTCCAGAGCTCCAGGAGTGTTTGGACAGCACTGCCAGGGATGCATAGGGTGGGATTATTGGGTGGTCTGGGCAGGGCAGGAAGCTGGACTAGATGGTCCTTTTGGGCCCCTTCCAGCTCAGAATATTCTGTGATTCACTGTCCTCTTGGTACCACACCACGCTGTCACCTTTGGTGATTTTTAGAGGATTTTTAAATATATTTAAAGGACCTTCAAACCCACAGATTTTAAAGGATTCTGCAAAGCAGTGTCTGAAGCCCAGGGCTCTGTGTTGGGGCTTGGGGTGTCAGTGAAGGCCCAGGCTGTGCAGTGCTTCCAGCCCCTCTCCCCATCCCATTCTGTGCTCTCCTTGACATTGGAATGATGGTGCAGCCACCGCAGGGCTTTGTCTGACAGCTGCTCCACTCCGGGATTTCCTTACGTGATTTCTCAATTTGGGAAGTCTGGGGGGACTCGGTGCCTGAATGGCCATTGTTTACTGCAGGCCTGGAAGGACATCAGGACATGTGCTGGCCTGGGAGACTGCCTGGGACACGTGGCACAAAGAGCCTGGGAAGGCACAGAATGCAGAGTGACTCATCTGCCTTCAGGAAGGACTTGCAGCCTCCTCGAAGGTCACTCGTGTTTCTCTCACTTCTGCAAGGGCTGAGGTTGTTTACAGCAGGGCAAAATCCTCCTCAAGAGTCCAAGGAAGGCACTGGAGCCCTTCCTCAAGGTGACCATTGCTGGCTGTGCTTCCTCTGGGCCTCAGGGAATGTGGAGGGGCCTCCACAGTTCAGCTGCTCTGCTGTGGGAGGGCCAAGAGCTGCCAATGAATAGAGAAAAAGAGATGCAAGGGGGCTGCTGTAGCTCCCAACCCTTGGCCAACCCTGTATCCCATCTCTGCAGGGATGGGAGCTGCAGCAGCCCCTGCTCCTGGCACCTTTCTGATGGACACTGCTGGGGAGGGACCCGAGCCAGGAGGCGCAGGGTTGTTCTTCCAGCCCAGGACCAGCTCATAGCAAAGGATCTTTGTTTTTAATGTCTGAGATTATTGGGGAAGATGGAACAGGAAAGCCTTATAAATATGATTGCCTGGCAAAAGATTTTGAGAATATAGAAACTATAAGTGAGATTGAAATGAAAGCAAGCTTTGAGATCCCTCAGTTACTGAAAAACTGGAAAACAATGGCATGGCTAGCTGAAGGTAATTCCCTTTTGATGGAACAACACCCTCTGCTTGCAGACAGGCCCAAGGGTCAGAGCAGCCCCTACAGCTTGGCAGAAGGGGCCCAAAGAGGAGTTTTTAGGGTTTAAAATGTAACACAGGATGGTAATGTAATGATTCTTATAGGCTGTATGGAAATGCTCTAGGATTTGTATCTTGTACTAGATTGGTTAGTGAGAATTAGAATATTCAACACAGAAGAAGATTTATGGTATTGGAACGGGAACCTCGCTCTCTTACCCTTTTACTCTCTCACCCTCTCATCCTCTCTCCCCTCTCTTCTCTCAGGCCTGCTCCAGCTGTGGCTGGCAGCTCCCAGCAGGGCCCTGCACCCAGGCCCTTGGCAATGAACCCCAAGTTCCTGACCTGGCCTCAGAGATCTCTGGTCTCTGTCTGTCCCCACCGTCCCACCCCCGGCACTCCTACATGAGATCTCATGCCAGGGGAGGGGTCAGGAATGCCTGGCAGAAAGGCCCTGCTGAGGCTGCCCTTGAGCCCAGCACAGGGACAGCGTGGGGACCGAGAGCTCACACCCATGGGTCACAGCAGCCTGGCACAGATGGTCCCTGGGCTGAGGTGGGATCTGCCAGGGCTCCTGGGACAGCACAAGGACAGGGGGCAGAGGAAGGGCACTGTCTCCCTGATTTTTAAGATTTTCTAAGCCTTCTGATGTTTACATTCTTGTAATGAACTTTCTCACACACTTTATATAAATAACTCATTGTTTTGCATTCTTTTATGGAGGAGGAGAAATTTGATGGGCTGTTGGTTTGTCCAGTGTCATTGGAGAGGTGGCACTGTCACCCTCCAATCCACTGTCAGTTTTGGAAATCTATAAATGTTGGAGTCAGAAAATAAAAAGCCTTTTTTTACCTTGGAAAGAACAGCGAGTCCGTGTTGCGTTGTTTCGTGTCCTGTAGTGACAGGGAGCAGCAGGACAGGTCTTGACAAGGTCTCTGGTGTCGAGATGACCCTGAGGTGTTGGAAAGTCTCTTTTTTCCCAGCCCCGAGACCAAAGACAGGATTCCTTGCCTCTGGTTCTCAAGGTTGTTTATTTGCTCTTATCTAATACATTGTCTTTCTGACCTGCTGAGATCTGTCCAGCAGGTCGGGTTGTGGCACACTGACCACCCTCAGGGCAGTGTTAGCTTTTTATACTAAGAACTACGTGTACTTTATTTACAATAATTTTCCAATACCTATCACCTATGTTAGACAGTCTGTCTCTCTCTAAACCAATCCAGAAGTGTCACCATCACAGCAGAAGATGGAGGACAAGAAGAAGAAGGAGAAAGGCAGAACATGCCCACATTCCTCCGTCTTGCCTCTTGAACCCCCATTCTAAATCCTCAAAATTCTACTTTTTCACCCTGTGATAAATTCACTATCATTCTACTCAAACTCTTGTTGCTTGTAAATCTTCACACAAAGTTGGTAATTGTTTTCATGGACTAAAATCAAAGGCACAGGTGTTTTTGACTCTGTGCCGAGGTCTCTGAGCCCCCTGACAGGGTCTCAGATCACCCAGGGCAGACAGAGGAATGTCCTGGGTTCTGACAAGGCCTGGCTGGTTTTTGTGTCCATCACATCCTGGCTGGGTACGAGGAGGGAGGGGAAAGCTCTCTGCTCCTGGCAGCAATGCTCGGGAGCCTCCCTCCCACTGGAAGTGCTGCTCCTTTTAGGCAGCTGAAGAGGATGTGGTCCCACGGAGCCAGACACACTCTCAGCCCTCCAGAGGGTTCTGGACACCCTCTGTAATCTGGTTTCTCTCCGCTGTGGCCATTGTTATGAACAAGTTACCATGTTTGTTGGTTGTTGGAAGTTGATCACCAAGTGGAGTATGTTGGTTCTGTTGATTACCAATGTCGTTAATCACCCAGCAGTCCCTTCCCTTGCCTGTACCTTTTTTCCCGTCGAGTACTGCCTCAGCGGCTTCCCAATGTAAAAATGCCAATCACTTGTTTTTGAAATTTTAAAAGTTTAATAGTGATAAAATGGTTATAAAAATAGCAATACAATCAGAGTAATAAAAATTTTGGACAATTTGAATTGAGACAATACGAGACAATAGAAACAAAGAGTTATAGACAGTCCAGGTACCTTTTTCTGGGCAGCACAGCCTGAAAAAGGATCCACGTTAACAGAGGATTAACCCTTAAAAGCAACAGCCTGTTGCATATTCACACACCTCATACATGATGCATAAATTCCATTCAAACACAGGATTCTGTCTGGGCAGTGTCAGCTTCTTCCTCTCAATCCTAACGGCTCTTCAGGGCTGAGAAAGGCAGGAAGAAGTTCGTTTCTTCTGGTAAGAGAGCAATAAATTCTCTTTCTCTGAAAGATTCAGGTGTCCTGTGGCTGCTATCTCACTGTGAGTCCTTTCTTTAAAAAAGTATCTTACATAGCATAGTTTCTATTTTAACATTACGTTATAACCTAAAACTGTATTTAACACACTACTTAAGAGAATTAATGCAGCATAACTTTCTAACACAACACATATAATATTCATTTTAATATTTGCGAAAAGCTGCTCATAAAATACACATTTTTCACACCAAGATGACCTGAGCTATGAAGGAGAGAGCGATGTCACCGGCGTAGATGTGAATTGAGACATCTGGTTCTGTCTGAAAGAATAGCACCCCAAAGAGATGAGCCAAGCTGCAGTGTAAGACACTGAGTGATGTGTCTTACTCAGGAACAGTTTTCTTGCTCCCTCAGCATGATTCCAGGCAGTCTCTGTAACCCAACGAGAACAGGACCAGGGCGAGGACTTTGGACCATGAATTTAAAGGTGTGTTCCTAGGCACGGTCATGAGGCTGGAAGCCCCAGTTCTGTTACACAGCAAAGCTGCTCACCTCCTCCTCCACGTCACCAAAGGCAGTGTGTGTGATCCCTTAGGTCTCCACCCAGAGCTGATTTCACAATAAAGGCGTTACAAAGGAGCAGCTCTCCTTGCCCATTTATTTCATTCCCATTTCCCAGGACATTCCCTGTGCTGCGTTTCTCTGATCCCAGCGGCTCCTGCCTGGCTGGCTGGGACTCCCCTGGCTCTCCCTGCATCCTCCTGCTCCTGCCGCTCCCTCACCTGCCCCGGGGCCACCGCAGCAGTTCAGGCAGCAGCCACCAGGCTGCTGTATTTCCCTGGAAATACCACAACAGGTTCTGCATATGTAAAAGCCTGCGAACGGTGACTCTCTGGGAAGGGAATGAATATTCCTGAGCCGGCAGCGGCTCCAGGCACAGCCTCATCTCAAGGAGCCTCCCAGCAGCTGCTCCCGCTCTTATCTCCTCCTTCCCAGCCGCTCCAAGGGCTGCTTTCCTGCAGGATCCCTTCTCCAGGCTCCAGGGGGGGACTCAGCGCCCAGCCTGCCCCCAGGAGGGTTTGTTAGTCACACATCCCAGTCAGAATTACCAAGAAGGAAATTCCACAGAATCCCAGAGTGATTCAGGTTGGAGAGACCCCAGAGGGTCCCGGGTCCCTGGAGTCCCCTCGTGCAGAGCTCAGGGCACAGCAGGCTGTGCTCACAGCTCTGCCATGGCCCCAGCGAGGAGCCCCCAGAGCCTCTCTGGGCTCTGCTCAGGGCTGGCACTGCCCAGGGCAGCAGCTCTGCCTCCTGGGCAGGGGCAGCTCCTGGGCTCAGGCCCTGCCCGTGGCTCTGGGGCCATGGCTGGGCCTGGAGCAGAGCCTGGGGCTGCCCTGAGCCTGCACACAGGGACAGACTGGGGGACACACGGACACACAGACAGGGACAGACTGGGGGACACAGGGACAACAGGGACAGACTGGGGGACACAGGGACAGACTGACAGGGACAGACTGGGGGACACAGGGACCGACAGACAGGGACAGACTGGGGGACACGGGGACAGACTGACAAGGGCAGACTGACAAGGGCAGACCGGGGGACACACTGACAGGGACAGACTGGGGGACACAGGGACACACAGGGGGACACAGGGACAGACAGACAGGGACAGACTGGGGGACACATGGACAGACTGACAGAGACAGACTGGGGGACACAGGGACAGACAGACAGGGTCACACAGGGTCACAGGGACTCACAGGGATATACAGGGGGACACAGGGACAGACAGGGACAGACAGACAGGGACAGATAGGGGACACATGGACAGACTGAAGAGACACACAGACAAGACAGACAAAGGGACACAGGGACAGCCACAGGATATACGGGGACAGGGACAGAAGGACAGACAGACAGGGACAGATAGACGAGGGACACACAGACAGCAAAGGGCACACCCACAGAGGACGACACCAGGGGGGAGGGGGGGGGGAGGGGATCTCAATTCAGCCCAGACCCAGCACAACACAGACATGGAAAAGCTCTGCAGGAGTGGCTTGAGCAGTAATAATGCTTTTCATGAGAAACAAACGTTGGGCAACTTTGTGGTGAAACTTTTATAGGTTAAACATTAAAAACGCCAACAGCTCGGGTGAGCTGCGTGTGTGTGAGTGGTGCTCAGAGATAAGCCAGGAATCTGCCATGAATATGGATCAAAGAGCCTTCATGGAAGAGCTCTGTCCTAAAATTCTGTTTGGGGTTGGGGGGGGTTACAAAATATCCATGAAAGGAAAGGAAAAAAAAGAAAAAAATTTTAAAAAAAGGCAAGGAAAAGAATGAGAATTCACTCTGCTTCCTCAGCTGAGGATCTCCATTGGAGAGTGTTGGGGCGCTCTCCATGTGGGAGAAGGGCACTCTCTGGGAAGTTCAATGGGAAATATCCACTGTAGGAATGACTTTGGGGCCCTGGAGATCGAGGCAGCTGCTGTTCCTACCAATGTCTGCTGCCCTCGGGAATGCTGGGGTTTGGAATGCCTGGATTTGGAATGCTGGGATTTAGATAATCGTGCCCTGGAAAGAACAAGCTCTGGGCCAGCCCCTGTGGGGTGTCTGCAAATGGGGAATGGGGCTGGGAATTCCTGTCTAAGGGCAGTTCATGGAGATCTGGGCTTTCCTTTCCGAAAGGTTTCTAGAGAATGCTGTGGTAATGGACAGCCTGGCAGAGCTGGGGGTGCTCACCTGGAGAGGAGAAGGCTCCAGGGAGAGCTCAGAGCCTCTTGCAGGGCCTGAAGGGGCTCCAGGAGAGCTGGAGAGGGACTGGGGACAAGGGATGGAGGGACAGGACACAGGGAATGGCTCCCACTGCCAGAGGGCAGGGATGGATGGGATATTGGGAATTAGGAATTGTTCCCTGGCAGGGTGGGCAGGCCCTGGCACAGGGTGCCCAGAGCAGCTGGGGCTGCCCCTGGATCCCTGGCAGTGCCCAAGGCCAGGCTGGACATTGGGGCTGGGAGCAGCCTGGGACAGTGGGAGGTGTCCCTGCCATGGCAGGGGGCACTGGATGGGCTTTAAGGTCCGTCCCACCCAACCCATTCCATGATCCCATGATATTTCAGCACTTCCTGCAGTTTCCGGGATCATCACAATCCCTGCATTGGCCGGGGAGCTAGGAAAGGTTTGTGTGCCCTGAGGATCCTGGGGATCCTGCTGGGAACAGCACCTTTTGGAGACAGCTCTCAGGAGCTTGGTAAGGCTGATCCATCCCCAAGAAAATGCCTTTTCTTCCCAAATGGGTGTCCCAGGCTCCCTGGAGTCCCTGGTCCTGCAGGGGCTCAAGGGGTCCCTTGGAGCTGGGGACAACAACTCCCCAAACACCTCAGCTCCAAATCCCTCTTGAATCCCTTTATCCACCCATAAACTGCTCCTTGCTTTATTCCCCAGCTCTGCCTTTCACCACCACCTTTGCATATGTAAAAACCCACTTGGTTTTTAGCAGGTTTAATGTTTTTTTCCTGATTTCCCACCTAAAGTAGGGCAGTTGTTTTATCCCTGAACTAGCTGCTGCTCTCTATGTAGGTTAATAAGGTTTGCCTTCATTATTTACACAAGGTTTTGTTTGTTTATTTGCACTTCTCCAGGAAATTTAACATAAAATGCTACCAGGAGCAAAGAAAAATAATAATTTTGTAAATGTGTGGGTTCTTAGGGGAAAAAGACAACAAAAGAACAACACAGAAATTATGTTCCAAACTAAAACATCAGAATTAAGTCTTCAGGGAGCCCTTGGTCACTCTGAGAGCAAAAGGAAGGTTTGACTTTATTTTGAAATACTTTTTTGACGTTTGAAAGTGAGAAAATTGGATCACTTCAGCCACTACATTTTATTTAAATGTGAGTCACAGGATGAGCCCCTCCTAGGAACCTGAACTCTGCAAATGCTTGCCATAAAGCTGGGGGATAAAAAGCAATATTTAACCCTACTAATCATCAATGATAGTCTGTTATTGTTAATACCCTGCTATCAAACATAAAGAAGGGAGGTGGGCAAAGCGTTAGCAATAAATATCCAGGACCTGGCTCTAAGGATGGTTGTCAGGTAGCAGGAGCTCCCAGGCTGACAAATAACCCAAGGAAGATTAAAAAATGTCTCAGGACCAAAGTAGGTCTGGCAATGAACCAACTCCTGCAGCAGCAGTGGGGATGGAACCAGCAGAGATGGAGCAGAATGTGGCAAACCTGGAGTGAGGGGTGGCTGGGAGGTGATGGAAGGGCTGGGAGGTGATGGAATCGTCCCTTTCCTGCCCCACAGCTCCCAGGTGCTGTCCCAGAGCAGCAGGAAAGGGGGGACTTCTCCTGGAGGCCCAGCTCAGCTGCACCAGGAGCTGCTGAGGTCTCCTGAGGCTGCTGATGTTCATTTCCATTGTCTTTTTAATGAGATTTTAATGTCAATGGGAAGCTCCAGGAGATGGAACTTTTCCAGCAGCACTGGTGGAAGATGGATGGGATGGGATGGGATGGGATGGGATGGGATGGGATGGGATGGGGATGGGGATGGGATGGGATGGGATGGGATGGGATGGGATGGGATGGGATGGGTGGGATGGGGGGAGATGGGCATGGCCTGGCCCTGGCTGCCAGGAAAATAGCAGGAATGTAGTAGAAACCACCAGC
Organism: Camarhynchus parvulus; assembly: GCF_901933205.1. Taxonomy (NCBI): domain Eukaryota; kingdom Metazoa; phylum Chordata; class Aves; order Passeriformes; family Thraupidae; genus Camarhynchus; species Camarhynchus parvulus. The sequence continues at coordinate 819,927 of NC_044585.1, forward strand.
ATCACAGGGATAAAATAACCACCCCTGGATGGCTTCCAGCAATGGCAGATCATGCTGGGAGGGATTCCACAGCCTGAAGGAGCTGGGCAGGAAATCAGGATCAAATTGCTGTCCCTCCAGGATGGGGTAGGTGATGGGAAATCCAGGATGGCAGCGCTGGCCTCCTCCCTGCCTAGGCCAGGACACAGCCTTTGGCTTCCCATGGGCAGCCTCAGACTTTCTCTTCATCTGCTGCCCTCATGTTATTAATATTCATGATCCAAATCATCCCTTTCCTGCTCAGGAAATTGAATGCTCAAATAAAATGTATTAATGTGTCCATTTTCCTGCACATATTTCTGAGCTTGATTTCCCAGAAGTTTATCCAGGGCACATTCCCTGTCACAGAGCTTTCAGTGCTGAAGAAACAGCCAAGACACCAAAAGGCTGGGATGGGGAGAGCTCCACTGGACCCATTCCACCCTCCCAGCCCCCTGCTATTGCCACCTGGAGATGGTTCCAGGAGGGGATCAGGAATGGGGAAAAACTCCTGTGTTGGGGAAGATGGAACAGGGAAGCCTTATAAATATGATTGTCTGGCAAAAGATTTTGAGAATATGGAAACTATAAGTGAGATTGAAATGAAAGCAAGCTTTGAGATCCCTCAGTTACTGAACAACTGGAAAAGAATGGTGTGGCCAGCTGAAGGTAATCCCCTTTTGATGGAACAACACCCTCTGCTTGCAGACAGGCCCAAGGGTCAGAGCAGCCCCTACAGCTTGGCAGAAGGGGCCCAAAGAGGAGTTTTTAGGGTTTGAAATGTAACACAGTATGGTAATGTAATGATTCTTACAGGCTGTATGGAAATGCTCTAGGATTTGTATCTTGTACTACATTGGATCAGAATATTCAACACAGAAGAAGATTTATTGTATTGGAACGGGAACCTCGCTCTCTTACCCTTTTACTCTCTCACCCTCTCATCCTCTCTGCCCCCTCTCTTCTCTCAGGCCTGCTCCAGCTGTGGCTGGCAGCTCCCAGCAGGGCCCTGCACCCAGGCCCTTGGCAATGAACCCCAAGTTCCTGACCTGGCCTCAGAGATCTCTGGTCTCTGTCCCGACCCTCCCACCCCTGGCATTCCGATACTCCTGGAAAGGTGTGAGTGCTGGGTGCCAGGATCAGTGTGACCTGGAGTCCCAGCAGTGGATGTCCCAGGGATGGGCACAAGAGGAGCAGCCTGTGCAGGGCAGCAGGGCTGGGACATCCTGGGGTATCCCAGAGAGGGTGAGGAAGAGCATTGCCAGCAGGTCAGGGGTGACCCTGCCCCTTTGCCCACCCTGGGGGCACCTCTGGCTGCTCTGTCCAGCTCTGGATCCTCAGCACAGCAGGGCCAGGAGCCCCTGGAGCTGAGCAAGGGCTGGAGCAGCTCGGGGCCAGGAGAGGCTGAGGGAGCTGGGGCTGCTCAGCCTGGAGAGGAGCCCAGGGAGAGAGAGGGGCTGAGCCCTGGGGGGGCCTGGCTGGCTGTCTGTCCCTGTGTGTCTGTCCCAGTCTGTCTGTCCCTGTGTCCCCCAGTCTGTCCCTGTCAGTCTGTCCCTGTGTCCCCCAGTCTGTCCCTGTCTGTCTGTCCCTGTGTCCCCCAGTCTGTCCCTGTCTGTGTGTCCGTGTGTCCCCCAGTCTGTCCCTGTGTGCAGGCTCAGGGCAGCCCCAGGCTCTGCTCCAGGCCCAGCCATGGCCCCAGAGCCACGGGCAGGGCCTGAGCCCAGGAGCTGCCCCTGCCCAGGAGGCAGAGCTGCTGCCCTGGGCAGTGCCAGCCCTGAGCAGAGCCCAGAGAGGCTCTGGGGGCTCCTCGCTGGGGCCGTGGCAGAGCTGTGAGCACAGCCTGCTGTGCCCTGAGCTGCTAGCACGAGGGGACTCCAGGGACCCTCTGGGCTCCCTCCAGCCTCACCCACCCTGGGGCTCCATCATGGAGAGATGCAGCAGGGCGTGGTCTCCTCAGGTGTGACACACGAAGTGCTTCAGGCTGATCCCCAGGAGAGGAGCTGCTAAAGCCAGACACAACATTCTGCCTCAGGTTGGGATCCCCAATCCAAACCGAGCCATGAGAGCACAGGGATCGATTCCTTCCCCAGGAAAGGCACCTGCTCAAGGGCTGCTCCCAGAACTGCTGCCTCGGTCCCAGGGGTGGGAATCATCCAAACTGTCCTGAAAGAGCAGAGCTGAGTCTCAGCCCAGGGCCAGCACCAAGGCAGAGGTCTCTGTTCCCCCAGTGTGGCCCCTGGGATTTGTGCCAGTCCCTCACATGGGGATGAGTTCCCACCTCAAGCAATCTGGAATGGGATCTGATCCTGTGACCGTGTTCCCAGGGGTCTGAGGATGAGGGAAGAGATGAGGATCTGACTCCATGTTTCAGAAGGATGATTTATTATTTTATTATATATATTACATTAAAACTATACTAAAAGAATAGAAGAAAGGATTTCATCAGAAGGCTGGCTAAGAATAGAAGAAGGAAGAATAATAACAAAGGCTTGTGACTCGGACTCTCTGTCTGAGCCAGCTGGGCTGTGATTGGCCATTGATTAGAAACAACCACATGAGACCAATCACAGATGCACCTGTTGCATTCCACAGCAGCAGATAACCATTGTTTACATTTTGTTCCTGAGGCCTCTCAGTTTCTCAGGAGGAAAAATCCTAAGGAAAGCATTTTTCAGAAAATATCATGGCTACATGATCCCACCATGGGTCACCCATCATGGGGATGCAGCTCAGCGTGTCCGGCCTGCAGCTCCTGGGGACGCTCCCAGGGAAATCTTCCCGTGCTCTAATCAGATCTTCAGAGCCAAAATATCCAGAAGACGTCTCCTAATTGTCTGCACAGCTCCAAGGAGTTTATCCCACATCAGCTGAACCAGATCAGCCATTGGCACGAGCACTTTGAGCCCACAAACACTCCCCTGAACTCAGTCCTGCCTTTAGGAGCTTTGCCTAAGCTTGATCATTTTGCACCCCTCACCTGCTAAAAGCACAAACCTGGATAACTTTGGGCTCAGAAAATGCATTTTGATCTCAATTTTGTAAATGGAGCAGGATCAGGTATGAAATGTGGCTTTTGTAGAACCGTGGAATCACCAAGGCTGGAAAAGACCTTCCAGGTTCAAGTCCAGCTTAGTCAAAAATGAGTGAGTTGAAACATTCTAGGAAAAATCCCGTTTCTCTGAGACTTCCTGAGACAGCTGGGCTTGGATGTGGAGCTCTGTGTGGGTTGGGAGCAAAGCCATTGTCATGTCCATTGTCATGATTTTACTGCTGAACTTCCCAAGTGGAGCCAGAATTCCCAGGAATTGTATGGGAAAGGAATGTGTGACCCTGCCCAGGTGCTCACACCCATGTGGGAGGGACATGGGGGGGGCTGTGTGGGGACAGTGACAGAGCATCAGTAGGACAACACAAATCACAGGGCTGGGGAAGGTGAAGCAGCTTCCAGGGAATTTCTCCAGCTCCTTGAATGCCTCCCCTCAGCATAAAACTGCAGAAATAAACAGCTGCAGTCAAATCCAACACTGAGTTATTTGCCCAAATTCCAGGGAAAACACCAAGCTGGCTGTTCTATAAAAATCAGCAGTGGTGAAGCCACTGGCATTGAAAAGGTTATTTAATGTACAGCACTGAAATCACAGGTTCTGCAGAGCTCAGAGGCATTTCCTGGGCAATTTTCAGATTGCCCAGCACAGCCCTGGCTGGGATTTGATTCTCCTTTGATTCCCAGCATTGCAATGAGAGGTGGAATTCTCCATAAGAATGGGTTTGGGCAGAAGGGTCTAACAGACAAATGAGGGAGCATCAGAGAGAAATAACATCCTAAGAGCCCTGGGGAGAGTGAGGAGGCAGTGCCCTGCTGGGAAAATGGCAGAGGGATCAATTCCAGCAGGGACATCTCTGGCATTGAAGGGGAATGAGCAGGACAGGATGGGCAGGCTCCCTTTGGGGAGCAAGACCTGAGTGAGGAGAAACCCTTTAAGGCTGAACAATTACTGAGCTCCATCACTGAGCATGAAAGGAAACTTCTTCTGGTAAAGCACTGTCAGGCTGGGCAGAAATTACTGCTGGGGATGGTCCCCCAGGGCAAGGATGGTGCCAAGGGCTCTGGGAATCCACTGGAAACAGAAAGCAAACAGGGAAGACAGCACCCATGGAAGCTGCTTTTCCCCATCTCTGCTTTTCCCCATTTTCACCTCTGAGGCACTGGCTCACTGTCCCTGTGCTTCTCACCACTCCAAGCATGGCAGAGCCAACGGGAAATGTGAGCACTGCCATCTCTGACAGCCTTCAGTGCCCTCCAATTCCATCCTCAGACAAGTCCAGGCCTGAGTCCTCAGCTCAGGGCTGGTGGCTGGGCAAGAACTCCCTGCTGGCTGCTGGGGAGTCACTGACCCACAGGGCAAGGGCTGAACAAAGCCAGCAGGGGCTTCTGACAAATAACTGGCCAATTCCAATCAGCAACCAGGAAAAAGGTGTGAAGTGCTACATTTCAGAGAATCATGGAATGTCCTGAGCTGGAAGGACCCACAGGATCACCCAGCCCAGCCCCTGTCCCTGCCCAGAGCCCCAACAACCCCACCCTGTCCATCCCTGGCAGCGCTGTCCAAAGGCTCCTGGAGCTCTGGCAGCCTCGGGGCCGTGCCCATTCCCTGGGCAGCCTGGGCAGTGCCAGCACCCTCTGGGGGAAGAACCTTGCCCTGAGCTCAGCCTGAGCTGCCCTGGCCCAGCTCCAGCCATGCCCTGGGTGCTGTCCCTGTCCCAGAGCAGAGATTGGAGCTGCCCTTGGGAGGATGTTGAACACCCCAATGAGTCTCCCCTGTCTCCTCTTCTTCAACCTGAAAAAACCAAGCGACCTCACATTTTTTAGATCTGAAATAGGAGATTATGAGGGTCACAGGATCACAGTTTGATGGAATGGTTTGGGTTGGAAGGGACCCTAAAGCCCATCCAGTGCCACCCCTGCCATGGCAGGGACACCTCCCACTGTCCCAGGTGCTCCCAGCCCCAGTGTCCAGCCTGGCCTTGGGCACTGCCAGGGATCCAGGGGCAGCCCCAGCTGCTCTGGGCACCCTGTGCCAGGCCCTGCCCACCCTGCCAGGGAACAATTCCTGCCCAATTTCCAACATGGCTGGTATCAGAGCCTAGGCTGGAGAGAGGGAGAGCTTTTCCCTGGATGACAGGCACGGGGCTGTGCACTGAGAGCTGCTCAGGCTGAGCTGGGCTCTGTGCAGCAGCAAGCATTTTCTCATTCAAGGAGAAAGCCAAGAAGAAATTAAATTCTGAGCACTGGAATGCACTTAATCATTGGCCCGTGAACTTCTCAGTGCTTTCTGATGAATGAGGAGAGTGTTCCCTAATTCCCTGGGCACAGGAAAGCCGGGATGTGCCGGGCACAGCCACCGAGTTCACAACTTCACAGGCAGCACTTGCACCACATGCAGCTCATAAAAGCAATTGACTGGAAAGCACATTAAAAACTTCTCTCTCACTCAGTCCTGTCAGGGCCAGGAAGAAGCAGCTCTGGAATGCCAGGAAGAATGGGAGAGCAGGTACCCTGCATAAAGAAGAAAAGGCATTCAGAGCTGAGCTGAATTCATGTATGAGCAGGGGAACAGCTCAGCACTTGAGTGCCACTCAAACCTTGGGGCAAAAGTTGCTGTGCAGATCAGATGGAAAAGATCCAAACCCAGGAGGAAAGATCCAAACCCAGGAGAAAAGATCCAGACCCAGGAGATAAAACCTGGTAAATCTGTGATGCTGGGGACAAGGGCACTTTAGTTTAGGTGAGGAAGGTTCTGAGCTCACAAAGCTTTGCCAGCACTGCGGCTTCAGCCCCTGCAGGAATCCAGGGATAACGTGATGCTCCTTCAATGGAATCATCCCATCTTTGTCAGCCTGGGCTTGTGTAGGTGGGCAGGATGCAGCAGTTGGAGCCCTCCTGCCAACTCCTCCGTTTGGGTGAGAAAGCATCACTTTTAGCACTCACCTCCCTTTCTGCTCCTCGGAGCGGCAGCCCCCGGAGCCGGGGCCCGCGATCCGCCCCTGGCTCACACCTCCAGCCCAGGAGTCAGGAGGTGCTGACACACTGGAACTCAGCCTTCAGCTCTGGCATTCGGTGCTGACACACCCACAAATGATGCAGGAAACTGTGACGGTGTTCACAGGGGTTCTTGGATCAGGGAAGAGATGAGGACCTGACTCCGTGTTTCAGAAGGCTTGATTTATTATTTTATGATATATATTACATTAAAGCTATACTGAAAGAATAGAAGAAAGGATTCCATCAGAAGGCTGGCTAAGAATAGAATAGCAAAGAATGATAACAAAGGCTTGTGGCTCAGCTCTCTGTTTGAGCCAGCTGTGCTGTGATTGGCCATTAATTAGCAACAACCACATGAGACCAATCACAGATGCACCTGTTGCATTCCACAGCAGCAGATAATCAATGTTTACATTTTGTTCCTGAGGCCTCTCAGCTTCTCAGAAGGAAAAATCCTAAGGAAAGGATTTTTCATAAAAGATGTCTGTGACAGGAAACCAGCACCAGAAGCTGGGTCAGATGGAGATGCTCGAGCCAGCCCTGGGTGAGGAGAGAGGTCCAAGGGGCCGAGCTGGAGCTCTCAGCACAAGTCAGAATCAGCCACGTGGGATGCTCCAGTTTTGGCTTTGACATCCCTGTGCAGCTCCCAGTTCTGGGTTTGATGCATTGTGCCCCAAACCTTCTGAGACTTGACCCCTTTTTGAGGTGTTTCTCTGTTTCTCTGCTCTGTGGAGGCATCACAGAGCTGTGATCTCAGCTGAGAACATTCGGCAGGAAGTGTTGGGGAGGGCGTGTGGAGCTGAAGCCAGAGCTCTGCCCACCTGCAATCAGGTGATTCTTGCCACAGGTTGTCAGGGAGGGTTTTAGTCCTTGCTGGCTCCAGCCCCAGCTCTGCTCCTGCTGGGATTGGGCAGCAGAGGCGCTGAGACAGCTGAGGAGCCAAAGGGAAAATGCTGGATCTTGGAGCAGAACAGTGCCCAAGCACTCACCCTGAGAAGTGACAGCTTGGACAATTACCTGTGTAAAACCAAGAAAGCCAGAGATAAACAAGGCCAGAGCACAGACAGTGACATCTGGAAGGTCAGGACAGAGCCTGGGGAGATGGAGCTGCTCGGAGAGGACTCACCTGAGAGGAGAAAAGGGCTGAAAGGCTGTCAGAGGGGTTTACAGCTGAAAGGCTGTCACAGGGGTTTACAGCTCTATTTCCCAGTGATTAGCAGCCTCTCCCACTGCCTGCAGACTCCTCACTACACACACAGCAAAGCAGCTGCCATTTGGCTCCTGCACAGAGCCAGGGGGTGCCATGTCCCCATCTCCCCCTCCCAAAAAACCACATTACAAATGGTCCTAAGGAATCACCTTCCCAGATTATTGCCCTTCCTCCTGATGCTGATGTGACATTGGGAAGTGCTAATGGAGAGCAGTGGCAGAGCAAGGAAACTGCTTCTGATAATGCCAACCAAGAGAACTCAGTGAAGGAAAAGTACTGGAATTTTCTGAGCTCACTCAAGTTCTTTCATTCAAATGATGAGAGAATATTTTGCCATTTTTATTCAGGTTCTTTAAAATAAAAGGTTCACTAACAGGGAAAATCTCTGTCAATTTGAAACAACAAAACCCTGTCATTTAGAGAGAAAGGAGTCTGAGCGCTGTCACATGGGGAATATTGACACAGAGCATTTTCTCATTTCCAAAGCAAAATATTTCCTTCTAGAAAATGTGAAAATGAGGTATTTTGACATGTTCAAAAAATTCTCTTTTACTGCCTTCTCTGCTGAAAGCATTTGGCAAATTCAGACAGCAGCAATGTAGAAAAGTTTCAGTCCCTGAAACTTCCAGGCTGTGGATAATTGAGTTCAGCTCAGAGCCCAGCTCAGCTCTGGTAGGTGTGGAGCTACACTGCCTGGGTCCAGGTGCTGATGGATCTGCTCTGCTCCTTCTTGTAAATCCCATCCTTCTCCTTGTGCTGAAATGCCTGGGAGTGCTTGGATCATAACTGGGAGGAGTCAGTCAGAGCTTCCACTGACAGCAGAATTCATGGACTCCCAGGGTACTTTGGGTGGGAAGAGACCTTAAAGCCCATCCAGTGCCACCCCTGCCATGGTAGGGACACCTCCCACTGTCCCAGGTGCTCCCAGCCCCAGTGTCCAGCCTGGCCTTGGGCACTGCCAGGGATCCAGGGGCAGCCCCAGCTGCTCTGGGCACCCTGTGCCAGGGCCTGCCCACCCTGCCAGGGAACAATTCCTAATTCCCAATATCCCATCCATCCCTGCCCTCTGGCAGTGGGAGCCATTCCCTGGGTCCTGTCCCTCCATCCCTTGTCCCCAGTCCCTCTCCAGCTCTCCTGGAGCCCCTTTAGGCCCTGGCAGGGGCTCTGAGCTCTCCCTGGAGCCTTCTCCTGTCCAGGTGAGCACCCCCAGCTCTCCCAGCCTGGCTCCAGAGCAGAGGGGCTCCAGCCCTGGGAGCATCTCTGGTGCCTCCTCTGGACTCTCTCCAGCAGCTCCAGGTCCCTCCTGTGCTGGCCCCAGGGCTGGGGCAGCTCTGCAGGTGGGGTCTCACCTGGGCAGGGCACAGCAGCAGAATCCCCTCTCCCCCCAAGCTCAGGTGTCCCCTGTATCAGATCCCTACTGCCATCACTCCCTGATCACTGATCCATGAAATCCCAATTGTTCCTTCATGCTTTGGCCATGTGATCCCAGGGCAGCCCATTAGCACCCAGGGAAACAGGAATTGTGCTGAGGAGGCCCTGGTTACCAGCCCAGCCACCAAATGTCAAGCTGCATTTTTAGCTCTGAATGGAATTAATTTGCCAGTGTTCCCTTGTTAAATGTCAGCTCCTTGTGACTTGTATACATTAAACAATTCACAAATTGGAAAGCACTTGTGTAATCAAGTTAAGCGTGAGGTGGGCAGATTCCCTGCACCTAAACAAACCTGAAACTTCCCTTTTCCAATTAATATTTCATTTTATAACAGCCGCCACATTAATTCTTAATTAAACACTTATTTCAGACACTCTACTGATTAGTGTGAACTAATGAGGAACAATATGAATTGTTTATCCAGCTTCTACTTACCTTCCTTCATAAAAAGGAATTGGTGTTTGGATGACTCGTTTCATGTCTGGCTTTGCCCTAAAATGATTTACTTCCAGAAGAGCTTCCACAGGAACAGGTTGGATATGAAGGAGAATTTCCTCACTGAAAGGGCTGGCAAGCATTGGAACGAGAAGTGGAGCACTCACCATCCCTGGAAATGCTCTGTGGATGTGGCACTGTGAGTCTCTGTCCAAGTTTCTCTCATCTGCCTCACGATCGTCGTGAAGAGGACAGAAACTGGGACCACCGAAGAAGACCCTGGCTGGAATCCTGGTCTTGCTCAGGAGAGTTGTTCACCAAGATCCTGAGGCCTGAGCAAAGCCTTTGGCTTACCAAGCTGTTGTTTGCAGGTGTGTTTGTTTCCGTGGAAAACTGAACCTAATGAAAAGGAGAAGGGGGACACCTTGCCCTTTTCTTCCCTTGAGCCCGCTTCACAACAATGGCCCTGGAATTTCCCCAACTCTCGGCCTGGCTGGACTTTTCTGGGGTAACCTTTGGTGGTCCCCACAGAAGACCCCACATCTGCTTTACAACCACCATGAGGGACAGACTGAGATGGGAGAAGCCTCTCCCTCAAGGACTGAGACATGAGACCCCCGTGTGGAGAAGCTCCCCCTCCTCCCAAGGGCTGGGACTGAAACCCCCAACCCGGGGAGCTGTGTGGGGAGGCGAGCTGACCAAAGCGAGATGTTTGCCTGCAGCTGTGGCCATTGGACCAAGAAGACAATGGTTCTCACCCACTGCTGAGAATATGGACGGTGTACCCTTCTGCAATACCTTTTTCCCCCCCCCCAGAAATTACAATAGACTATTTACCAATTTTGATTCGATTTCAAGATTCATCCCCTTCCCCCATCACAAAAGACTATAATAGGAGTTTGAACCGGCCAGTATCTCTGAGATCTCCCCTGATGTGACCAGGTGAACTCCATCACCTGAAGACTTCGAAGGCCTTCACCTCTCTACATTTGGGAGCCATATACCTTCTTTCTATTCCTCCCTATTTTTCCTTATTCTTCCCTTTTTCCCCAGTTCCCCCCATTTGCATTTTGCTGTGGTTATTCAATAAAGGTGCACCTGTTTTTGATTATTACTGCAAACCCCCTGTGCTGTGTCAGTGTTTGCACTCTGAGATCAATCCATGAACCATCACAAATCCTGTTCATAAGGACAGATCGTGACAGGCACCTGGGGACATGTTTAGTGGTGACCACCACGATGATCTTAGAGGGCTTTTCCACCCTTAATGATGCTGGGATTCTGTGGTCAGAAATCAGGGAATGATTGGGCTTGGGAGGGACATAAAAGGTCATTTACACAAATGTTCATGATGTTCTGATTGTGCCTGGTCTGCTTTGATCCAGGCAACCACAGGCTAAAAACCTCTGGAACAAAAGTTTCACGTCCATCTTCCCAGCTAATTCCCAAAAAACCTCCAGAAGAAACGTCTTTTCAACCCAAAACCAACCAAAAGAGGCAATGCTGTTCTTAGCTCACGCTCAGAGCTTGTGCAGAGGCACCTGAGCCTCACCTGAGCCTACCCCACCCATGCAGCCCCTTCTCTGAGGCAGGGGGGCTCAGCACCTCCAGCTCCCCCTGCCCTGCAGTTGGAGGATTTCCCAACAAACCCCAGAAGCTCTGGCACTGGGAGTGCTGAGCAGGCATTTCCATGGCCCTGTCCCCTCTCAGAGCTCTGGCATTCTCACCCTGTGGCTCTGTGTGTGCACTCAGAGCTGTTTGCACCTGCATTTATGACAGCCTTTATTGACCATGAACTTGTCCTGGTGTTTTATCGCTTTTTATCACCTCATCCTTCAGAACCGGGAGCTCTTCCCTCAGCTTTTCACAAGCACCTTCAGGTTTCACTGTCCTGGAGGCTGTTGAAGCACGGAAAATTTGGTGTTTGAGACCCACACCTCACAAAACCAGCAAAAACTTGCTGGTGAGAAAGTTAAAAGGCACAAGGTCAGGCCAGATTTTTGGGAAGCTCTGTTGGCATTTTTCCTTGCTCCAAAAAGCTCATTGACTCTCTTTGTCACCCAGAGGCCACAAGAGGCCTCTCCCCTCACTCAGGGCAGGTCATTTTCCTTCAGGTCTGTTGATGAAGGGACTTTTTGAAGGATTTTTTGAATGACAAATTCATAATCTGGATTTTGTACCTATGAACTCCTTTGTTATTGACCTATGAAACCTTTATTAACTCCTATTTATCACCTAATAACTCCTTCAAAGATTTCTCCAGTTTTTGAAGCAGGATTTCTTCATTTCTATCTAAACATCCTTTTGGACCACTTTTCCCAGGCTGTGAGCCCTAGATGTTGTTCATGTTGCTGCACTATTCAAGCACAATTCCAGAGCAGGGAATTCCCATTGACATCAGAAGGTATTCTCAGAATTGTGACCTGACAGTTGTGGAATCACTGAGGTTGGAAAATACCTCCAAGATCATCAACCCAAGCTTCAACCAACATCTCCATGGCCACTGAAACATATCACAAATTCCCATGTATTTTGAACATTTCCAGGGATGGTGATGCCAGCACTGCCCTGGGCAGTGGTGCCAATGTTTCATCCCTCTTCATGAAGAATCTGTTCCTGATATCCCACCTGAACATCCCCTGGTGCTACTTGAGGCTGTTTCTCCTGGTTCAATGTCCTTGTGGTGCCCAGGAGGTGTCACTGTGCAGGGGACACGGAGTCTGCAGGCAGCAGAGGATGCAGGAATGCTGCCCATGCCAGGAGAACCAGTCCTAACCCAACACCACTAAATAAAAGCTTTTAAGGCTCTGCACAGGCTGAATTCAGTGAAATATCAGGACAGCAAAGACAGGGGAGCAATAAACACATAAATGGGAGCTTTCATTATGCCCACACAAGAGCTTGCAATGAGCTCAGGTACAGAAATCATTTGCACGCCCTCCAAATGACATTTCCTGGGAGCAAGAGCTCCGAGATGCCATCAGGAAAGAAGAAATTCTCGATTTAATCCTGAGTATTGGACCAGTCCTGCTCCAGGTGCAGCCATCAGGGTGGCTCTGGAATGGTGATCATTGGGTTTGTGGGAGGGAGAGAGCCACAAGTGGAAGTCTGTGATCACCTCTGAATTTCTGTGATCACCTCTGAATTTCTCCAGCTGCTCCTGAGCTTCCTTTAAAAGCTGGCTCCTCATTTGTTACCTTTCCTTGCTAGAATATTGGGGTTGATTTAAGGAATACTTTGCACAACCCGTTGACAGCAATTCCAGCTCTGAATTCCTTTAAACCTCTTGGGTTGGTGCCATCAGTTCCTGCTCATTTCCCAGCATTCCTTTTATTCTTTAAAGCTCCTCCTTAGGAGCCCACAGCTGGTCAGGCTCAGCCCCTGTGAAAATCCACTTCCCTGAACTCTCCATGGCAGCCCCAAAGCAAAGCCATAAAACCTTCCCTCTCTTCTGGAACCCTTCTGTTCCAGGAGATAGCTTTTTAAACCTTATTTGATAATGTTCTGGCAGGTGTTCTTCTAATGTATTTGGAAAAAAAATCTTCTATTTCAAACTGCAGTTCTTCAGCAGATTTGCAGTTTCTCAGAAGTTAGTTCCTCTTAAATTCTGGTTTTGTTTAAGTCATGAGAGCTCCTCTCTATTTTTCCTTTTAAGAAATTACTTACTCATTTAATATAATTCTATTTAAATCTAATCATTCCCTTCACCCCACAGTTTGACCATTTTAGGGTTTTCTGTTTTTTCAGTGGATGATGTGCCCTCACCATGTTCTGCTGACCCTGTACCCAAATAAGTTTATTCCACCCAAAAATACTTTGCCCTTTCTGCTGCTCTTTTTACTTTTTCTTCTTCTTTTTGTTATGTCATTACTCCTTCATGGCCTTTTAAAGCAAGACTTTAATAAAGAGGATTTCCACTTGTGGCTCTCTCCCTCCCACAAACCCAATGATCACCATTCCAGAGCCACCCTGATGGCTGCACCTGGAGCAGGACTGGTCCAATACTCAGGATTAAATCGAGAATTTCTTCTTTCCTGATGGCATCTCGGAGCTCTTGCTCCCAGGAAATGTCATTTGGAGGGCGTGCAAATGATTTCTGTACCTGAGCTCATTGCAAGCTCTTGTGTGGGCATAATGAAAGCTCCCATTTATGTGTTTATTCCTCCCCTGTCTTTGCTCTCCTGATATTTCACTGAATTCAGCCTGTGCAGAGCCTTAAAAGCTTTTATTTAGTGGTGTTGGGTTAGGACTGGTTCTCCCGGCATGGGCAGCATTCCTGCATCCTCTGCTGCCTGCAGACTCCGTGTCCCCTGTATTGCTGGCCAGGGGCTCGGTACAAATCACAAACAGGGCAGGGCTGCTGGGAACGTGCCTTGAGCTGTTTTATTTTCCAGCATCACTCTCCTTACATGGTGATGACAATGGGAAGCTGCCAGCAGCTCACATCCCAGGCAGCAAACAAAGAACTTAATGTTACAACTTATTTTATAAGTGTTTTGACCAATCACACAAAGCAAAAGCACATTGACAGTAGTTCTATCCAACCACTATAAGCACATGTACCTTTGGTTAAACAATGCTTGCTTATTTCAAATACAAGACCTGATTGTAAGCATTAAACACAATGCACAGAGCTCCATTATTGAGCTTCAAACCTCCTAATATCTCACTAGATAAACTTTTCTGCAGCTCAGGGAGTTATTCTAGACAAGCAATAATACACAGACCATTCTTCTATTTGTCCTTACTTTTCTATTTCTTACATAATTTTTCTGCTGACCAATCTCATGGCTGCTGCTTAGCTCCAATTACAGTTCTGCTGTCTCTGAGGCCTTTTGCAGCTTTCCCAAACCCCTCTGATTTAAGGATTCCCACACCCTGCACTTCCCCTGCAGAGACACCTCCTGGGCACCACAAGGACATGGAAAAAGGAGAAACAGCCTCAAGTAGCACCAGGGGCTGTTCAGGTGGGATATCGGGAAAAGATTCTTCACTGAAGAGGGATGAAACATTGGCATCACTGCCCAGGGCAGTGCTGGCATCACCATCCCTGGAAATGTTCAAAATACATGGGAATTTGTGATATGTTTTAGTGGCCATGGAGATGTTGGTTGAAGCTTGGGTTGATGATCTTGGAGCTCTTTTCCAACCTCAGTGATTCCACAACTGTTACGTCACAATTCTGACAGCTGCTGCTGATGTCCATGGGAATTCCCCTCCTCTGGAAATGTGCTTGAATAGTGCAGCAAACCCATGAACAACAGCACCAAGTGACCAAACTCAGGAGTTATCTCCCCAAAATAGGGTTTATGAACTATTCTCAGTTCTCTTCCCCAGATGGAAAACTGGAGATTCCTTCTTCCAAAAGCTCCCTGGCCTGGTTTCTCCTCAGTAGCCCTGGCCTCTGCAGGGAAGAGGTTCCCAGGGAATGGTGAAATGCAGGTGTCCTGGGTTGCCAAGCAAATGGTATTTATTTACCATTTGTATGGCAGTTGTCTTCTGTTAGGTGGGCAGTTTTCCTTATCTCTTCCACAACTGAAGGGACATCTGCTGATAACAGAATGTCCCTGCATGGCTGATAAGAACTACAGCATCCCACTGGGAGATGTGAGCCCAGAGGGAGGAGCCAAGCATTCCTACCTGAATATAATCTGGAGATTCTGGAACACCAGCACGGCTTCTCCACGGGATTCCCCAGAGAAACAGCAGCTGCCTCTGCCCCTGGATCATCAGAGGAACAATACATCCTTCTCCAGGATCCCTGCTCCAGCAGAACCACCCCTGACATTGCAGGAGGGCTGAGCCACAATTCCAATGGGACTGCTGCCAGCACCCTGACCCACAGGGTGTCAGCTTGGGTTCTGACTCTGGCAGTGTTTAGTTTACTGCATTGTTTATTTTATCCTTTTATTTTCTCCCCTAATAAAGAACTGTTATTCCTGCTCCCATATTTTTGCCTGAGAGCCCCTTAATTTAAAATTTATAAGAATTCAGAGGGAGGGGGTTTACATTTTTCCATTTCAGGGGAGACTCCCGCTTTCCTTAGCAGACACACCTGTCTTTCCAAAACAAGACAGCAGGGAAGAGGTTCCCAGGGAATGGTGAAATGCTGAGGCACTTTTCAGACTCCCTGAAAATTTGATCCCACCAAATTTGATGTTCAATAAATCCCTTTGTGCTGTCAGAGGCTGTGACCTCTCTCCTATCTCTGCTGGTCCGTGGGGACAGGCAGATTCCCTGGTTGGAGTTTGCCAGGCTTCTTGGATCATTATTTTCCCATTTTTTCCTCAGATTTCTCAACTCTTCCAACTGTGGATGGCATCCCCTGCTGCCCACTCCCATAATCACTGAAAATACTCAGTTTGGGGAAATCTCCTTTTCCAAGAGCTCAAGGAAGCAGCTGGAGCTCTGTCCCAGTTACCACTTTTCCATAGTTAGCTCTGCTCTGGGGGGTTTAAGCTGCAGGCAAAGGTGCAGAAAGATGTGGAAAAATCCCCTTTTCCCTGGAGCAGGTCCTGGAGAGCAGCAGGGAGAGTCAGCTGGGACCACCCCAAATGAGCTGAGCAGTGAGAACAGCCCGAGTTGTGCTCGTGCACCAGGGTGCACCTTGGATTTAACACCAGAGAGCCACACATTTGGGAGTGTGTGTGAGAAAATGATGGAAAGTTGGGATTTCCTGACAACTGCTTTGGCCTCCCCACGAACACGAGGGCCCTGCAAGGCCAAGTGACTTAGAGAGGACACAGCCCCTGCAGGAGAGCTCAGGGTCATCAAGCAGCTCCTCCTCCATGGACATCTTTGTGGTCTCTGACCCCATGGAAGCTCCTGAAGATCAATCCCTGGGGAAAAAAACTGGCAGTTGAGGCAGAAATTTCCCTTCAAGGCAGATTTTCAGCTAAAACTTTGCCAGAAAGAGAAATTTGTCCCTCTGAAGTCTCCAATTTCAGTGTGATTTTCCTCAGGATTCCTTTTAAATACCAGGATGTTAAATATGACAGTTTTAAGGATTTTTTTTTTTTTTTTAATTCCCAGAGGCTTTGGAAAATTATTTTGTAAATCTAAGAATCTAAGAGCTTTTTTTTTTTTGTTGGAGATTTTCATGTGAGGGAAGAAGAAGCAGTTCCCAAGCACATGTCAAAAAAAGAACTCCTTGTCCTGTGCAGCTGATGCTGGTGGCCTCTGAAGGTCCAGGATTTTTCCTCCAACTCCAGAATGGGTTCACCCTCAAACATCATTTGGGATCATGCCAGCAGTGAGAGCAGACACAGATTTATTTCTTTTCCACAGGTACCTGAAGATCTCCAAACCATTCCTTCCTCCTGGGTGTGCACAGTGACACAATTCTGTGCTGGCCCAACCTGTGTCAGGTAGAATTTCTGTCCATCAAAAATCCCCATGGATTTATTTTGGGAAGCTATGCATCAGCAGTTCTGTACAAGGTTCCTGTCTGTCAGCAGGACCAGCGCTGGGAAACTCCCAACGCGAATGGGAGATGGTCTTGCTTCCTGCCCCATGGCACCAGGCCCTTCCCAAGGTCAGGAAAAGCCCTCTCCACCTGTGGAAATCCCCACTCCTGTCAGCAAAGAAGGGCCCTGTCCAAAGGAAAGGGAAATAAAGACATTATGTCAGTTCTCAGCTGGTGTTTCACTCTCCTAAAGAGCTTTTTCATGGCTAGGAGTTAGCAATTCCTATATTCCCTCTAGGTTCTGCTCAGCCTGAACAAATATTAAATAAGAAATGGGATTTGGGGGAGGTGGATCGATTCCTGCAGCCAGTCAGGGATTTTGGAAGGCAGGATCCAACCTCCTTGCATGGATTGTGCAGCTGAGGGCACTCTGCATAAATTCATCCTGGGGTAAAGATTCCTGTCCAACATTCAGGTTTTACCTGCACCAGAACAAGAGAGGCACAGCCAGAGGGATTTATCAGTGGAGCAGTGGAAACACAGCCCCAGGCACAAACAGGGAATATTGATTTATTGCTAATCAAGGCCAGGATGTGTGAGGGTAATTTCTGTGCCAGGCAGATGATCCCAGGTGCTGCAGCTGGGAATTGCCCACTGAAGCACGAGATCCATGTCCTGGGGGAGTCAGGGCATCTTGGGAGGGAGGGAGAGAAAGATCTGCTGACAGGAGAGGGCTTTGCACTGGTGGTGACCCTCAGGAAGGAGCTGTTCCCAACGATGAAAATCCCAAGGCAGAGGATTTCATCCAGGTTAATTCGTACCTTCCATTACCCTGCCTTACATATCCTCATCCTCATCTTCATGGCACCACCCAAGGGGTGTCCAGCAGGAAATCTCAGGAATGCCGGGGGAATGCTGAGTTCAGGAGGAAGAGCTGGTTCGGGTGCTGTTGCAGACACCTTTTATGGAAAATCCTTTCCTTAGGATTTTTCCTCCTGAGAAGCTGAGAGGCCTCAGGAACAAAATGTAAACAATGGTTATCTGCTGCTGTGGAATGCAACAGGTGCATCTGTGATTGGCCCATGTTAGTTGTTTCTAATTAATAACCAATCACAGCCCAGCTGGCTTGGACAGAAAGTGGAGCCACAAGCCTTTGTTATCATTCTTTCCTATTCTATTCTTAGCTAGCCTTCTGATGAAACCTTCCTTCTATTCTTTTAGTATAGTTTTAATGTAATATATATCATAAAATAATAAATCAAGCCTTCTAAAACACGGAGTCAGATCCTCATCCAAGAACCCCTGTGAACACGGTCACATGGTGCCTCCCCCCATTCCTGGCAAGCTCAGGCTCCAGCAGGACCCTCCTGCTGCAGGAGAACAGCTCCTCCTGCCCACACAGGTTTGCCTCCCAGTTTGGAGCTGAAGGACCCCACTTGAACCTTTCCCTCCTCCAGGCCATGCACCTTCCATCCAGGTTCCCAAAATGCCACTGCTGCTTTTCCCAGTTCTGCTCTGGGGAAGCTGGAAGGGTCCATCAGGGCAATCCCTGGTGATCCAGAGCGTCCACCCCTGGGATCTGGCAGGAGTTTGACTCCTCTCCACCAGGAGCTGCTTCCCTTGGCTCCTCACACCTTGACACCAGGAGGAGCCAATCCCAGCGACAAACACAGGGCCAAACCCCTCCATTCAGGAAACCTGAGGTTCAGGACAATGCTAATTTTCTGTTATTAATTTGGGGAGTAGATTTATCATAACCACGGGTTCTGGTGTGATTCCAGCTCTAATCCCAGTAACAAGAGGAGCTGCCCAGCTGCTACTTCATGTGGCCGAGAGTGGGAATGGTCCTGCTGGGAAAAGCAGCCGTGTGGAACAGGAGCAGGGCTGGATAACAAGCCTTAAACTGCAGCAGGGAGCTCTGAGGAGAAGCTGTGACACTGCTGGAGCAGCAGAGAAAGGGGATTTAGGTTCAGGGGATCACGCCTAATGGTGATGAAGGGAAGCTTTTATTCCATTAAATAAAGATGAGGGAATCTAAAGCTACCTAACTTCTCCCAGATTAACGGGGGGAGAAATTCCCTGGGAAGCACTCAGAGGGAAGCTCAGCCTTGGAAAGGTCACCACAGAAAATTGGCAGGAGCAGCACTCTGCCTCTCTTGTGTCTCCCCAGTCTGCCAAGCCCTGCTTAGTCACAGGTTTAGAGCATTCCCAAGTATTGTGTGCCCTGCCTAGGACTGACTCACTTTTTATAGTGGTCAAGGGAAGCTCCCTCCTGACCACTCTGTTCTCCTTGGGAGCCTCACTCACCACAGATCCCCTTTTCCTGCCCCAGCCTTCAGCGTCCCAAATTCCTTAGATCTTCTGGGAATGAGCTCAGAGACCAAAGCTACATTTATTTGTCACACAGAGGCACAGCCCCACAGCTGATGTTCCCAGAACTTCCCTCCCTCCTCTCTCTTTCTCTCATGCTTTACCTGGTTATTATTCAAAGTTAAAAAACCAAACCCCAAAAACAGATCCTCCAAGGGCAAAGAGTGGAACAAGAGCAAGAGGAAGGGGAAGAAGTCATGGCTGTGACCTCCCCATCACCTACTGCACCCTAGGAGAGGGTGGGAGCCCCTCTGCTCTGGAGCCAGGCTGGGAGACCTGGGAATGTCCAGCCTGGAGAGGAGAAGGCTCCAGGGAGAGCTCAGAGCCCCTTGCAGGGCCTAAAGGGGCTCCAGGAGAGCTGCAGAGGGACTGGGGACAAGGGCTGGAGGGACAGGACACAGGGAATGGCTCCCACTGCCAGAGGGCAGGGCTGGATGGGATATTGGGAATTAGGAATTGTTCCCTGGCAGGGTGGGCAGGCCCTGGATAAAGGCTCTGCCATTTCCATGCAGGTCATCTTTATTCATTCCCTGTACTCCGAGGCAGCTTGAAAGGCTCAGGTGAAGGCTGAGCCTGCAAATTCTGGCAAGACAAGTTGGTATTACTCAGAAACAATCTCCATCAGAACAGGCCAAACAAATGTGACCCTCATTGTCTCCAGCCTCGGCTGCCCTATTTCATTACTGCCTTTCTCCCTCTCAGCTGAATCATTTGACTTTGTGCAGGATTCACCCATCCTGCTGCATCAAGGGCTCAGCCAGACAGGGGCTGACACTCACATGCTGGGGGCAGCAGCAAAGTTTCCTGAGCAGTTCCCTAAAAACAGGGGCAGCTTGGAGGAAAAAATGCCAAAGGCTACAAAACACAGAATCCCAGGCTGGTTTGGGTTGGAAGAGTCTTAAATCCCATCCAGTGCCACCCCTGCCATGGCAGGGACACCTCCCACTGTCCCAGGTGCTCCCAGCCCCAGTGTCCAGCCTGGCCTTGGGCACTGCCAGGGATCCAGGGGCAGCCCCAGCTGCTCTGGGCACCCTGTGCCAGGGCCTGCCCACCCTGCCAGGAAACAATTCCTGCCCAATATCTGATCTAAACCTGTTCTTTTTCAGTATAAAGCCATTGACTTTATCCTCCTTGACAAGGATATTGTATTTTAATTGTGTATTTCCTGTTCCATCCAGGAGCAGGGATAATTTTCACAGCCTGAGAGGGATGCTGGGCCCTGGCTCTTCAGCCAAACAATTTTCCTGGGAATTATCTCCCCATTACACTTCTGTACCTGAAAAACTGTCCAGCTGTACTCCCAGGTATCCCACAGAGTCTGTCCATGCAGCCCTTGGGATTTCTCACAGATGGGCACCTCTGTATTTAACCAAGGTGACTGAAATGATGGCTTAAAGGACAAGGTTTAGTTTAAAGTGCAGAAACCTTGGTTTACCAAGGTCGTCCCAAATATTCTCCTGCTGGACAGCCCCAGGTGGGTGAACTCCTCCTTTGTCAGCCCTTCAGGACACTGCCAGTGTCACTCCTCATGAGGAACAGGCTTTGAAGGGGGGTTTTAAGCACTCTCAGTTTATAAATATTTCATTTTTCTGTAACAGGCGCTGGAGATCGCAGCCAATCGAGCACATCACATTTACCTGGTGTGAGGGAAGCCAGGAGCTGGCAGCTTGCAGAGCCAGGTCAGCACTTTGTCCTCTGAGCCAGCACCTCCTGGCCCCACTCCCATCCTCAGATGCCTGATCCCAGCTTTCTGCAGCTTTGCAGTGAGGGAATATCACCCCAAGAGGAAGCACAGCAAACAAAGGGCTGATAGAGTCACTGGCAACCCTGGAATTAGTAAAAAAAAAAATCAAAAAACCCCAAATTTTTTTCTGTTATGAGGGGGAAAACAATTCTACATGTTTGATTAGAGTTCTTATGACAAATTAACATGTTCTGAGAACAACAGCTCTTCCTGGAGCATGGGAAAGCTTCTTCCCCACAGGAAAGTCATTCAAAGGAGAGGTGGGAGAGGAGAGAACTGATGAAGGATCCTCTGGAGCAAAGAGGAGCTCACTGCAGACAGAGCCCAAACTCCAGAAGACTTGAGAAAGAAATGAGTCTTTATTGAGATTCAAAAAAAGAATGTAAAAGAAAGCATTGTTCCAGAGAAAAAATGTCACAATCTGAGGGAATTACAGATTAAATTACTCCAATTTTTAATTCTTAAACTCTCAGTGCAGTTCCTAACACTGGCAGTGCTGAGATCCCTCCTGCCCTGAGAACCCCTCCCAAATGTCCTCTTTCTGTAAAAGCTCTTTCCTGGCATTTTATGGAGTGGGGATTTGCAATTTTGAGTTAAAAATCCAATTCCAGGCCATGCCCTATGGGAAGGCCACCCTGAGGATTTTGTGGATCCCCAGTGCCTGCCTGGGGTGCAGGCACCAAGATGGGAGATTCTGCTGAACATTACATTAAAGAGGGGTCCATAGAGCCAGGAAAGGCCAATTAAATATTGAATTTTCTTGTGTGGAGAGCTCTGCAGCTCTGCAGGAGCCAGGAGCCTGTCTGTCACCAGGAACCTTCCCCTAGGCAGCAGCAGAAGTGACGTGTGAGGACGTGAAGGAAGCACCGGGATGCCTGAGCAGGCATCAATTAGTCTGGAGCTGAATGGGGAGTCCTGGGAACATCAGAGGCAGGATTCAATCTGTTGGAAGTGGGTGGCAGCTCCTCTGCCATGCTGAGACAGGTTTGTAAAGAGGAAGTGTAAAAATAATAATAGGGGGAAAAAAATCAGCAGCATTTCATGTGCAGGGGCTGAGGAGCGTTTTCAACTCGGTCTGCAGCTCCTAGGAGCAGTTTGGGTGCTGGAAAATCTTCTCTGCTGAGCTCTGCAGGTCCTGCAGGACATTCAGGGCCAGGTTTTACTGGAGGCTCAGTTTGAGGGACGAGGCTTTGCAGGAGATGCTGCTCAAGGGGTGCTGCCAAGGTTGTGATGATGGGTCTGTGAGTCAGAGTTTGAGAGATGCTGGGTGAGAAAATTCCACCAGCCCAACACCCTGGAGCAGTGGGAGGTGTCCCTGCCTGTGGCAGGGTTGGAGTGAGATGAACTTGAAGGTCCCTTCCGAGCCAAGCCATCCTGGGGTTCCATGATTTCCCTTGGCCCTAAACTCACCTCTGGACCTTCTGGTTGCTCAAGCCCTGGGGATGGCTGAAGTCTCCCTGTGCTGGCAGCAGCAAGTCCAGCACTCCAGAAGGCCCTGGAGCACCTTCAGAGCAGCAGGGCTTGCTCATTGACAGCTCCAGGCACAGGGGACCTGATGGTGGTGGCTCACCCAGGGCTGCAGGGGCTGAGGGAATTTGGGATTTTTGGCTGCCTGCAGGACAAGGTTGAATGCAGCTGTTGGAAGGATCTACACCTGGCAGGGCATCCCTGATCCCTGTGGGATCCCACAGGAGGGGACTTACCTGTGCTAACCACATATCCTCTGAACAGAGAGAGACACAGCTCTCCCAGGATTTTCCTGGGAAAAGCTATGGGAAACTTAGAGAGAAGAATTCAAACAATTATTGTCTCTCTTTTTGTGACAGTTGTTTATAGCAATGGTTCCCCAGAGTGTGCTATTGATAGTTCACCAATAGTGTGACAGGTTTGCACATTGAGACCAATCAGGCCAGACTATAAAAGTCACACTTTTTCCTAATAAATGATTCTATTTTGCCTTCTGATGACTGGAGTCTCCCATTCCATCCCTGACTCAACAGCATCACTCACCCTCCTCTCCACACTGCAAATCCCACACTTCCAGAGCCAGGGATGCACTGGAGATCCACGGAGCCAAGAGGGAAGCAAGCAGGAGGACATGGGCTCTGTGCAGCAGCTCAGTCCAGAGGCATGTGTGTTGTGGTGTGATTTCATGGTTTACCTCAGATACCCCAGGTTTCTCCCATGAAGATTCCCACCCAGGTATGTCAATCATCCCTCCTTTCCCCACCCTGACCCCTCCCAGCACTGCCTGTCAGTCCTGACATTCCAGAAGGGCATCGAGTGATTGGCAGATCCAAAGGATGCCCTCTACCCCTGGGGGGCATTGGGCCATCCAGGTGTCCTTTGTCCCTTTGTCCCTCCCCTCCTGTCCCTGCTTGGTGGCTCCCTGCCCCTTCCCTGCCCCTCTCCCTGGGGTTCAAAGGAGCAGCAGCCACGGGCTCAGGGAGTTCTGTTGGAGCTGGTGCTGCATTCAGAGGCCTGTGGGCCAGAATAAAGCTCTGGATCCAAACCCTCCATCAGAACCGACTCCTTTCCTTCACCATCGCCTTAAAGCTTCTCTGGCAAAGGTAAACCTGAAGAGAGGAAGTTCCATCCCACCACCACCAGAGCTCCTGCAAGCCGGGACTTGTCTCCAAGCACCCAGCTGCAGCACCCAGCCAGCCAAAAGTGTCTGTGGGGTGAAACACCACACACCCAGCAGCCAAAAGTGTCTGTGGGGTGAAACACCACACACCCATATAGCCAAAAGTGTCTGTGGGGTGAAACACCACACACCAGCCAGCCCAAAGTGTCCCTGGGGTGAAACACCACAGTTGCTGCTGTTTGGTTCAGCAGCAAGGGCCAGACAAGCCCAGGCATATCCTGTCTGCAATATTGGTGATACCAATAGATGTGCCCGTGCTTTAGGGCCTTGCATTTATCCCTGGGGTGTTTTGTTCACCTCTGAAGGCCACATCATACAAATCATGAGTGGTAAGAGGGTGCTGGGTCCACCCAGAGTGGGTGCAGTGGAGGGGCCACTCCAGGCTCATCTTCAGCCATGTGCCAAAGGTATAAAGATTCCTGGTCCTTGCAGATTATGACCAGGAATACTTGAATAGGTTCTTGGCCGTAATCAAGTGGGATGGTGACAAAGCCATTATTTTCCATTCAAGTCATGGTGATTTATTAGTGGTGCTCAAAACTGCAAATCCCCACTCCATGAAATGCCAAAAAAGAGCTTTTAAAGCAAGGGGACATTTGGGAGGGGTTCTCTGGGCAGGAGGGATCTCAGCACTGCCAGTGTTAGGAATTGCACTGAGAGTTTTAAGAATTAAAAATTGGAGTAATTTAATCTATAATTCTCTCAGATTGTGATATTTTCTCTGGATCAACATTTTCTTATATATATTTTTTAAAAAATCTCAATAAAGCCTCATTTCTCATCATAATAAAATTTAGCTCTTTTTTTGAAGATTTTCAGCAGCTCCACCTACTGCTGCTCCCGTCCTCTTCAACACTTCCTGACTCACTGCTGCTTCCCCTCCCCCGGACAGGGATTGGGAAGCTGCTTCCCAGCAGGGGTGGGTGCAGCCTCCCCTCAGCCAGGTCTGTGATGGTGAGCAGGAAAAAGCACAGGAACAGGCTTGGCTCTTCCTTTGTGGGGAGGACCACGGGATTGGAAGGAGTCTAGAACTGTCCTGTTTGGGAATGTTGAACAGGATGGCTTCAGTGTGTTTCCCTTCAGGAGAGGGTCCTCAGGTTCAGCGTGCTCTGGGATGAGCTCTTGGTCATTCCCCAGGGATGAACTCATGGTCATTCCCCGGGGATGAACTCCTGGTCACTCTCCCCAGATGAGCCCTGGCTCACTCCCCAGGGATGAGCTCTGGCTGTGTTTCCAGGGGAATGTTTCTCCCTGAGGTTGCTCTGGGTCTCTGCAGGTGACCCGTGCCTCCTGCAGCAATACCCCCAGGGCTTTCTCTTCCTTTGCATTTCCAGACCATGTTCCAGCTCCAGGCTCTGAAGTCTGGCAATTCACTGGCACTTTCCTTTCTCCATCTTCCATTCTGTCTCCACAGAACTCTTCATCCTGCACAGGAGTCTCCCAAGCTCTCCTGATCCAACACTTTGAAACACAAATGCTTTCTTCCACTTCACAGCATTAAAGCAGAAGACTCCAAAGGGCAAAGTGCTGGATCCAGGTCCTGGATCAACAGGAGTTCATAGAGTCATTGGTCTGTTCCTTGAGGCCATGGAAAAAGGGATTCCCCTGACAATTAAGAAGGAATTGTTCCCTGGCAGGGTGGGCAGGCCCTGGCACAGGGTGCCCAGAGCAACTGGGGCTGCCCCTGGATCCCTGGCAGTGCCCAAGGCCAGGCTGGACACTGGGGCTGGGAGCACCTGGGACAGTGGGAGGTGTCCCTGCCATGGCAGGGGTGGGGTGGGACGGGATGAGCTTTAAGGTCCCTTCCAATCCATTCCATTATGTGTTTCTAATTACTCAAAGCCCAGATGTTGCTTCAGAACAACTCAGTACCTGTTTGACACCATCCTCCCATGGCAGGTTTACTCTTCTCTGGGAAAAACACCCTGGCTGAATTACTCCAATCTTTCCCCATGTAATTTCCAGCCTCTGATCATTCTATCTTCAGTCCACCTCTCTTTTTTCCTCTCTTTTTCACAGTGCATTCCCACGTGGGGATCGCATCCTTGCCAAGCCCCTGAGGACCCTCAGCTCTGGCTGCTAAGTGAGGCTCAGGGGTAACTTTGTCCTCCCCGTTTGTAGGACACACTGGAAAGCCCAGATCAGCCTCTGAAGTGGTGCTGCCCCTTGTCAAACCACACCTCACCCCGGGCATTTCATCTCTCCTTGTCCTCACTTCTCACCTGCCTTTGCTGCACTTCACCTTGTTGGTTTTACAAGAATTTTCTAATTGAATCATGAGTTGTCACCATCAGCGCTCATCCAAATTTACCCACAGAGCTGAAAGGAGTTTTTTTGTTGCCTCAGCATCATTGTGTGGTGCTGCATGGGGTCTCAAGAGGAGCTGGTGCTTCCAATATCCCAGGAGAGCAACCCCCCTGCCAAACCAGCAGCTGGAGCCCAGCTGGGACACCCCGGGCTCTCCAAACTGGAACAGATGTCCCCATTTAGGCTTTCAGCTCTGTCTGATCCCTTCCATCAGCTAAGCTGGTGATAAAAAGATGGAAACAAATAGCTGGCTCTTCAATCCCCCTGGAAATGTGGCACTATAAAATGAGCTAAATTGTCCAGCTGGAATAATTTTCTGTGGGGTCAGAGAGCCAGGAAAGAACCAAAAGACTGAGGAGCATCAGGAAATCTGTTCTTTACCTACAGTGACAACAGGCATTTACCAGACAATAAATTTGTAGCCCCATTCTTGCAATGTCAATGAGTAATTTTATTATTCATCAAAACTAAAATATCATGTATAAAGATGTGTTTGTAGGTGCCAAAGAATGTGTGATTCTTTATTGATAGGAGGGTTTGCATATTTTATATTTGTAAAACAGCATTAGCATAAATTCCACAAAGATCTCGTCTATTGTCTGTGTGGGTGTTGGTCTGGCTTTGTTGATTAAAAATTTTTTCAATGAGCTGGGCCCAGGACAGAAGCCTGACAGACTTAAATCCCTTTCTTGAACAGATTTCTGATATGAAATTCAAAGTCTGATGTTTCTTAAATTGTGCCCACGCTGGATGATTTGCTTTCAATCCCATTTCGCTGCTTGGAGGAGCCTCTCCTGTCAGGTTGGGTCAAAAGCCTCATGAAAGTCGAGGTCTATCAAATCTATCACTTCCCTGTGTCCATAGGCCAATGACCCCATTAAAGGCAGAGATTAAATTACTCTGACATGATTTGTTCTTGACAAGTCCACGCTGGCGGTTCCCACTCCCTTCTCTCCTTGCACTGCTGATAAATTGATTGGTTCATAATTTGCTCCAGTGTTCTTGAGCAGCTCAGGGTCCATCATTCCCCAGCTCTTCCTCTTGCCACAGCTCCTCAGGGTGACCCGTGGGTCATGGGAAACTCCCCTGTTCTTTGGGAACAGCCTCATCCACGGCTTCCAAGCTGTGGGGAAGCCACAAGTGCCAGGACACGTTTTTGGAGCCTGAACTCATTTTGTGCGTCCCTCTGTTGGGAATTGTAAGACTGTGGCTCGCATGGGCTGTTTGGGTCCAACCTGGCCAGCTCTGGACCCCAGCCCACACCATCTTACATGGACAAGAGCAAAAGATTGGAAAAGCTCTTCTCCACATGGGGATGGACGTCTGTCACAGACATCTTTTATTAAAAATTCTTTCCTTAGTATTTTTCCTCCTGAGAAGCTGAGAGGCCTCAGGAACAAACTGTAAACAATGATTATCTGCTGCTGTGGAATGCAACAGGTGCATCTGTGATTGGTCTCATGTGGTTGTTGCTAATTAATGGCCAATCACAGGGAGCTGGCTCAGACAGAGAGTCTGAGCCACAAGCCTTTGTGATCATTCTTTCTTTTTCTATTCTTAGCCAGCCTTCTGATGGAATCCTTTCTTCCATTATTTTAGTATAGTTTTAATATAATATATATAATAAAATAATAAATCAAGCCTTCTGAAACATGGAGTCAACATTCTCATGTCTTCCCTCATCCAAGAACCCCTGTGAACATGGTCACAGATGTCCTCTGTTTATTGACTGCTAGGAAACACCTCAGACTCTGGTGACTCCCCAGGTGAGAAAGAGGCCGTGGCCTGATGGCAGAAACCTTTTATACCCAGGGGAATGGGGGGCAGAGGAGGAGGACTACAACCAATGGGATACCAGTGAGGAGGGGCGAGGGAAGGGACTGACCAGGAATGGACCACCAAGGGTAACACTCAGGGAGGAGGAAAAAGGGGAAGACCATGAGGTCATAGGATACAAATCATGTGAACAGTGCAAACTACCAAAACACCCAGTGCAAACAACTAAATAACTATTTAGTGCAATACAACACCTCCCCCTTTTCTGTTAAAAAATTAAAGGATAAAGCATTGGACTATTTCTGCTACAGATTATGAATTTGTCCAACAGGGAATGGGGGGAACTGGGGTGTTGGGGAAGATGAAACAGGAAAGCCTTATAAATATGATTGCCTGGCAAAAGATTTTGAGAATATAGAAACTATAAGTGAGATTGAAATGAAAGCAAGCTTTGAGATCCCTCAGTTACTGAACAACTGGAAAACAATGGTGTGGCTGGCTGAAGGTAATCCCCATTTGATGGAACAACACCCTCTGCTTGCAGACAGGCCCAAGGGTCAGAGCAGCCCCTACAGCTTGGCAGAAGGGGCCCAAAGAGGAGTTTTTAGGGTTTAAAATGTAGCACAGTATGGTAATGTAATGATTCTTATAGGCTGTATGGAAATGCTATAGGATTTGTATCTTGTACTACATTGGTTAGTGAGAATCAGAATATTCAACACAGAAGAAGATTTATTGTATTGGAACGGGAACCTCTCTCCCTTACCCATTTACTCTCTCACCCTCTCATCCTCTCTGCCCCTCTCTTCTCTCAGGCCTGCTCCAGCTGTGGCTGGCAGCTCCCAGCAGGGCCCTGCACCCAGGCCCTTGGCAATGAACCCCAAGCTCCTGACCTGGCCTCAGAGATCTCTGCTCTCTGTCTGTCCCGACCGCCCTACCCCCGGCACTCCTACACTGGGAGCCTGGGATTTTCTCACAGGAAAGCAGTGCTAGACTGGGAGCCGCTGGGAGGCTCAGGAGGAGCTGCAGAGCCTCTCGGGCTGGCCTTTCCCGCTCCCGTTGCCGCTGTGGGCTGGAGCCGCGTCGGCCGCGCCGCAGTCGGTTTGGTTTGGGCACGGCGGGCGGTGTGAACAAACAGCATCTGCTCCCAGCACCCCCAGCTCTGCTGACGCCGGGCCCACAGGAATTGTTGCTTCCCAGCTTGGATTGCAGCCCCCAGCCCAGCCATTCCACCCCAGCTGACCCTCCCTGCTCGGACATGGGAACACCGGGAAGGAGCTGAGCTGTGGCACAAAAATCTGCCCACAAAACTGAATTTGTATGTGTGGAGGGGGGGACACTTGCAGGGGGTGACACCTGCTGAAATGCCACTCACCGTCCCCTGTCACAGACATCTGGGATTTTTCCTCCTGAGAAGCTGAGAGGCCTCAGGAACAAAATGTCAACAATGGTTATCTGCTGCTGTGGAATGCAACAGGTGCATCTGTGATTGGTCTCATTGATTTGTTTCTAATTAATGGCCAATCATGGTCAGCTGGCTCAGACAGAGAGTTCGAGACAGAAGCTTTTGTTATCATTCTTTCCTATTCTATTCTTAGCTAGCCTTCTCATGAAATCCTTTCTTCTATTCTTTTAGTATAGTTTTAATATAATATATATCATAAAATAATAAATCAAGCCTTCTGAAACATGGAGTCAGAGCCTTATCTCTTCCCTCATCCTCAGATCCCTGTGAACACTCTCACTGTCCCCTCAGGTGAAGGTCACAGAAGCTTTTGCAGGGTCTCCCCATCCCTGTGGCCTCCTGGATGCCCGTGGAAAGAAATCCCAGTCCAATTCCCGAAGGAGTTGGAAAAGCCAGGATTTGCCTCACTGGCAGCAGGACAAGGCACTCCTGCTAAAGGTGAGCGTCCCTGGAAAAATCCTCCAGGCAGAGGAGCTGCCAGTCAGAGATGGACAAACCCTGGAGTTCACCGGGAGGAGCTCAGTGCGTCCCTCCCTCACGGGAATTCTGCAGGGAAGGAAAGTTTTCTCCCTTCCTCAGTGTTGTTTCCAAGTTACAGGAAGAAATGTGGGAGTTGGCACAGCCCCCGGGAAGGACTCAGGCTTGGCTGAATCACTGGATCTCTCCCCACCTGTCCCCAACCCCACACTGGCTCCCAGGGCCAGGCAGAGCTGAGTTCCAACAGGATCTGGGGATCATGGAGAGATCCAAACCTGGATTTGGCTGTGCTGGTGGGTCCTGGTGCCCTCTGCAGCTGGGTGAGCAACAAAAGTGGGGCACAGAAACCCAGGAACTGCTGCTGGGGCTCTGCTGGCATCCCAGAGGATCCAGTCTGGGGAATCCCGGTCTGGGGAATCAGCTGGGGCTCTGCATGGGAACAAGGTTCACAGGACTGGGATTTCTGTCCATGAGCATCCAGGAGGCCACAGGGATGGGGAGACCCTGCAAGAGCCTCTGTGACCTTCACCTGAGGGAACAGTGAGTGCCGTTTCAGGAAGGTGTCCCCCTCTCCAAGTGTCCCCCCTCCACACACAAATTCAGTTTTGTGGGCAGATTTTCTCTCAGCTCTCCTTAACAGAGAAAAATAGCGGGGAGAGGACTTGTGCAGTGGCTGGCAACTGATGGAGAGATACTGAAACTTTGTTCTCCATTTGTTTGGCTGTTTAGGAGGAGAAAAAATGAGCAAGAGGTGGCAGAGCATCAGGGACATGCTCTTGGAGGAGGGATAAAATAGATGTTACAAATTCCTCCTCAGAAGTTCCTTTGCTGCTGCAGCCAGCTGAGACAACAAAGCTCAGAGCACCCTTTGGGGGCTTGTTTGGTCTCCAGGAAGCACCTTGGGAGCCAAACCCAAACCAAACCCTTTTAATTGGAGCTCCCAAAGATATTTGACTGGTTCATGCTGGAATCAGGTTTAGTCATCATTATGCAAAGCTAATTAGCAAGTCAGAGCCTTTTTTTTTGTCATCACCAAAGCATTGCTGCATTTAGAAATGAGATCCCCGAGATCTTCCCTTTCCCTGCCCTTTCCTGCTGCTATTCTGGAATTAAAGCTCCTCTTTCCATCACGACAAAGGATGTGGTGGATGTAGAAAAATGTTGTCTTCAGCTCTTTCCTAAAATGTCAAAAACCGAGAAATGCTTGAGTTTCTTCCCCAATTATTCTGTTCTTGGAATTCATTATTGCAGAAAAAAAAATCTGGGAAGTTTTGAGCATTTTATTGGACTCCTGGAAATGCCTTCTTACCCCTGCAGCCTTTGGCAACCAGGGTTCCAATTTCTCACTACTCCTTGCTTAAAATTTCTGCTTCCAAAGTGGACTTTGGACAAATTGTTTGTTTGTTTGGTTGTTTGCTTGTTTTTAAATTCCTGTGAGTCATAGGTATTGGGAAAACATTTTTCTTTTTTAACAAAGATTGAAAAAAAATCCTTTCCAAAATAAGAAATGCTCTCAGTTCCTGCTCTGTGTTTACCTGTGCTGCTGTGGCTCCCCAGGTTTGTGGTGGTCCCAGCAGGAATTTCTCCATGGAAAGGTGCTCAGGGGCTGCCCAGGGAGGTTTGGAGTGCCCATTCCTGGAGGTGCCCAAGGGAAGGACTGGAGGTGGCACTCAGTGCTCTGGGTGGGGACAAGGTGGGCATTGGGCACAGGCTGGACTCGATGGGCTGGGAGGGACTTCCCAAAGTGAATGATTCTGTGATTCCATGTGGTTCCAGGCGCTGGGAATGACCCAGTGGCCATGGCAGGGTGATCCAGGACTCTCTGGGGTTTCTCCATCAATGAGCTGTCCCAGGGCCCCGCTCTGGGCAGGAGCATGAGCATCTTTCCAATCAAAATTTACTTTTTTAGGGGAGAAGGAGTGGAATAAAGGGATGATAAAGGCTCAGAGAACAACTCGAGGGAATTATTAGAAGGGAATAATTAGAAGAGAATCACTGGAAGTCACCTACACCAAAGGCTGATCTACTCAGAGCAGGATCAACTCTGAGGTCAGACCTAAACCTGAGGTTTCTCAGGATTTTCTCCTGGTGTTGAAAAGCTCCAGGATGGAGACACAGCCCCTGCCATGCCTGACTGTCCCCAGGGTGACAAATTTCTCCTCACAGAGGTCTGGGACATCACCACAGACAGCCAAGAGACCCTGGGTACTAGCCCTGCTCTCACCTCACCCAAGGAGCAGCCAAGAGCACCTGGGAGGGCAGGGCTGGGGCTCTGGAGGACCCTGGGGAATCAGAAATTACCTGGAAAATCCATCACACAATTCAAGGCTGGATGAAAACATTGGGCAGTGAGAAGGAGAATTATTGGAGGTAACCTGCAAAGGAAGGCTGGGATAAGGGAAGGGAAGGGAAGGGAAGGGAAGGGAAGGGAAGGGAAGGGAAGGGAAGGGAAGGGAAGGGAAGGGAAGGGAAGGGAAGGGAAGGGAAGGGAAGGGAAGGGAAGGGAAGGGAAGGGAAGGGAAGGGAAGGGAAGGGAAGGGAAGGGAAGGGAAGGGAAGGGAAGGGAAGGGAAGGGAAGAAACCTCGCAGGCTGCAGATCCAGAAATGGTTGCCATGAAGGGGATAATTTGTTCTGCCTGTTCATTCTGCTTAGGAGAGGAGGTAATTAAATCACACCCAGGGAAATTCAGATTCATCATTAATAAAAGTCTTTCCAGTGTGAGCAGAGTCAAACTCTGCCATCCATTTTTCCAGGCTTTGCTGTGGAGTTTCTCACAGGAGGCTTCCAGGAGCAGGAACATTTCTCCAAACCTTTTGCTGAAGGCCCCAGAGCTTTCCTTGGGTCAGGGGGTGGAACAGGTGATTCCTTTGGATTTGTCCAACCCTGTTTTCTCTGGCTCTGTCATGCAGGTTTCGTTTGGGTTTTTTTAGAAATGTTTATGCACCAACTGCAACTCCAGAGATCTCAGTACCTTTAATAACTGGATATTAAGTCCCTTCTGAAAGCAAAATGGGTGCTCATAAAAAGCTGGGTTCTTTAGAGGTGACACTTTTGATGCCCTTTAGTCTAGAAAGGCCCTTCATTTTCCACAACAAAAATCTGATGGGAAATGTTGTCCTCACTGTAAAAACATATTTGATTTTCTTTTATCTTCAGACCCCCTTCATACTCATTCTGCATTTATCTTGGCACTGCTTGGGCATCTGATATCCTTTTGAGTGGAAAAGTCACTCCAGTCACTCCCTGAGGGCCAAGGACACAAAAAATGAATAAATCAGGGATTGTGGGAGAGAAGTGACCAAAGCAATGAGGACTCTCAGTTATCTGTGCATGGCAATAGCAATAACAATATTTAACCACTTCTCCTGGATTTTCTGTGGTGCCACATGAGATCCAACTGAACTAATTCCTTATTTTCAGAAAGCACCTCCCAAAAACCAGACCTAGACTGGACCAAACCCTTCACTTTCAGGCTGGATTCAGGTCCAAATCTTTTCCCTCTTTAACTGCCTGGAAATTGAGCAGCAAATGTGAGGACTGTATTTTCCTTTGGCTGCAAAATAAATTACCTGAGCCAGGGTCCCCCTCTCTTCCCCACAGCACATGGGGGTGGCCAGGCCAGGGTTACACTGGGCATGGTGGGAATTTGGGGAGTTTGGAGAGAGATTTGGAGTTTAACACATGAAAAACCAGACAATGAGCGGCCAGGTGTGTCAATAAGGTCCATTTCAGCAAAGCTGGGCTCAGTTAATGCTGAAGACAAGTCCCAGCAGCCGAGGGAGGTGCACGCTCGGTGTCTGCTGCCTCGGTTATAAAAAGGCAGCTCATGATTCAGTGTGAGAAGAGGCTGAGCACAGATTTATCTCCAGACCTGCCCTTCTTGCAGCAGTGCCACCAACCCACCAGCACACCACGAGAGCCGCAGCCTGCTCCCTTTATTTAAACCCTGCCTTTCACAGGTTGCCTGTTCCCCAGCAGGCACTGATGTCAGACTCGGGAGGAGAATGGCATGGGGGAGATTTGCTGGCGGTGCATTTTTGGGACTGCCATCAAACTGATCTATTGCTGGCACAAACAATAAAAAACTGATTAAAACTCAGCCCTTCATAAATTAAACATTGTGGTCTCTGGCTGGCACGGCTGCCACTTGGCACAGGGCTGCAGCAACGGGGCCTGGTGCAGTATGGATCCACACAGTGACAGCCCAGGGGGATTTATTCTGCTCCCTCACCACACTCCCAAATAAAAGGGGCATTGGAAAATCAGCAAGCTCCTGAACCCAGCTCCTGAACCCAAACTCCTAACCAGCAAGCTGGGTTAATGGAATTTGCAGAGCACCTGGCCCAGGTGAGCTGCTGGCTAAGCAGGTGTTGGCAGGTTTGGGGCTCTTTATGGATGTGGATCTTTTATTTTGGGGGATTTATGTGAACTGGGAATGTTCCACACAATGGAACACTGGGGGTGGTCCATTTTGGGGGGATTTATGTGAACTGGGAATGTTCCACTGAGGAACATAATGGAACACTGGGGGTGTTCTGTTTTTGGGGAATGTATGTGAGCTGTGAATGTTCCACTGGGGAACACAATGGAACACTGGGGGTGTTCTGTTTTTGGGGGATTTATATGAACTGGGAATGTTCCACACAATGGAACACTGGGGGTGTTCCATTTTGGGGGATGTATGTGAGCTGTGAATATTCCACTGAGGAACACAATGGAACGCTGGGGGTGCTGTGTGGAATCCCCAGAGCCAGCCAGGACTAAACCAGAGCTCCCCATCCACAGGGTTCCATTGGAAGGAGAGGGAGAGCGGGGGTAGGAAGGCAAGGGGCAGGAATTGAATTCCTTGATGGGAACAATGTGCTGCATTCCCACTTTGCCTGTGGATGGAACCTCTGAAAGCACTCAAGGACTGGTGCCAGCACGGCTCCTTCTCTCCTGGAGCTGCTCCCTCACTCCCACTCCAGCTCCTGCCCTGGGAAGCACCAGGAAGAGAGGGAAGCACTCATCCAAACTCCCTCCTGTGGTTTTGGAGTCACCCCCAGGCAGCCCCACCCCACTGCAGGCAGCTCAGACATCTCTCCAGAGGCAGTGATGGGATATTCCTCTGCAGTGAAGGATCCCTGAGCTCCAGCATCCCGTTGTGATGGCCAAGGGATTCATTCCCACCTCATCCTATGGGGTTTTTTTGGAAGGATGTTTCCCATCCCCTCCCATGAGGTTTTTTATAACCCCTTTATAAGTCTTTTTTTCTCCCTCAGTCTCCTTTCTGAAGGTCCTGCATCAGGATTCTCTGTAAACCCACACAGGCTCCCTTTGCTCCAACCTGAGCACTCCTGGGATTCATTCAGAATTCTCATCACCCCTTTCCAGGTGCTTTTTAAACTTGTGATGCTCACAAGAAGATGAAGGCAGTGTAGCTGCTGATGTGGTCAGCTTGGGAGGAATGGATCCCTTGAGTCTGTCCCTTGGAGGACATTCCCATGGGTGGAATGTGATCTCAGACTCTCTTTCCGTGAACCAGCCAGAGCCTGGATTATCCACGCCTGCCTTTGTGGGGGACAGTTATCCTGGTGAGCTCCAGCTCAGCACAGGGGAGGTTCTGGTGGGATATCAGGAAAAATGGCTTCACTGAAGAGTGGCTAAGCATTGGAATGGGTGGAGTCAGAATCCCTGGAAGGGTTCACAAAATAAGCAGGAGTACAGGTTTAGTGGGCATGGTGCATTCAGGCAGAACGTGGACTGGGTGACCTTGGAGGTCTTTCCCAACCTTAATGTTGTCAGAACCCAGGAAATTCCTCTGGCTGCCCTGGGTGATTTGAGACCCTGGCAGGGGCACAGAGACCTTGGCACGGAGTCAGAAACACCAAAAACACCTGTGCCTTCCATTTTAGTCCATGGAAACAATTACCAACTTTGTGTGAGGAGTTACAAGCCACAAGAGTTTGAGTAGAATGATAGTGAATTTGTCACAGGGTGAAAAAGTAGAATTTTGGGGATTTAGAATGGGGGTTCAAGAGGCAAGATGGAGGAATCTGGGTGTGTCCTGTCCTTCTCCTTCTTCTTCTTGTCCTCCATCTTCTGCTGTGATGGTGACATTTCTGGATTGGTTTAGAGTAGAGACAGACTGTCTAACATAGGTGATAGGTATTGGAAAATTATTGTAAATAAAGTACATGTAGTTGATAGTATAAAAAGCTAACACCACGCCAAGGGCGGTCAGTGTGCCTGAACCCGACCTGCTGGACAGATCTCAGCAGGTCAGAGAAGGAATGTAACAGATAAGAGAAAATAAACAACCTTGAAAAGCAGAACCAACAAATCTCAACTTCTTCTTTGCTCATGGGGCTGGGAAAAAAAGAGACTTTCTAACACCTCAGGGTCATCTCAGCCACAGAAACCCGAGAAATGTCTCCACAGAATCAGTGATTATATCCCTTTCTTTATCTCCCTGTGGCATGGGCTGCACCTGTTCCCAGTGCCACAGCTGCACATTCCATGGACATGGGTTCCATGGGGAGATTCTCTCCAGTTCCAGGGAGCAGAACTCCCCTTCCCCTGGGACTGGGGGAGAGCAGAGCTCCTTCCTGCCCTGTGCCTGCAGCTTTGGGGGTGCCCTGCACAGGGAAGCTTCTGAGTGCTCTCCAAAATTCCCAAATCCCCTGCTTTGGAACTGATGTGGTCTTTCCTGACCAACAGGAAGAATGTGGAGAATGGATCCACAGGCCAGACAGGTGACAGGACAAGAGGCACCTTAAAGGGAATTCCTCTGTGACACTGAAGAGCAGATGTGAATTCAGTGGGAATAACCCTGGCATCCCTGAGGAATGGACCTGGGATTGCTGTGCTTCCTGTCCCTGTGGTAACCAGGCTTCAAACCCAGAAATGTCCATTTTCAGTGTCTCCAGCTGTTTATCCAACTAAAAGCAGCTCAAGCAGCAGCCCCTGTGCATTTCTGAGCCTCTTGAGGCACAGCCACCTTTGTCCCCAGGTCACTTCTCCAAAAGATCCAAGAGCTGGGAACTGGAGGCAGTTGAAAGCTGGATGTACTTTCAGTGGAAGCTCTGGTAGGTGCCACAGCCACTTTTCCATCCCAAATGGCACCTTCCAAGTGAGGTAATGATCAACTTTGCATTTAAAATTTAAGCCTTGTTTGTGTTTTCTATTTGTTTTGTGTTCTGGGTCCTTTTTCTGCTGAAGAGGGTTTTTCAGGAGGAAGAAGAAAATCTGTTTAATCTCCCTGTAGTGAGTTTATGGATAAATGACCAAGTTCTGACCTCCCAAACAGTCAGGACAGAGTATCTGGTGTCTGATCCATCTGTCTGTGTCCCCAGTAAGGTTGAACAGTGGAGGATGCACTAAAACTCCCCTTCCTAGAGCACATCCTGCACAGCACAAACCTTGGGAACAGCACTGGGACTTCTGCCAGACACTCCCTAAGCTGTCACCTCCTGCCTCTCCAAATCCAGGGGCTGCAGAGTGATCATCACCTGTGGGGAGTTTTGAATGAGTTACAGATGGACCTCTGAGTTGGTTTTGATTTTTTTTAATGTGGTTTATTTTTCTTATCTTCTACACAGGCAGGAAGGGTGAGCTCGGCTCACATAGTTACAGCATGGCTCAGAAGGTCACAAGACCCTCAGTTATAAGACTTTTTAAGGATTTATTGACCAATAAAACACTGCCAACAAGGATATTTATGTTTTTGACCCAATCCTTAAATATTTTGTCTTATGAACTCATGCTACAGTGTGAGCTTTCTTAGTTAGTCATGTTGTGGCACACAAACCTACAGTGCTGCATTCTAAACTCCTTGTTTACCTCTGTAACTACTTTCTATATCTTAAACTCTAAAACTCTAAACTTTCCTCCACTTAGCTTAGTATGTCTCTGCTTTAAACCATAAATTCACATTCTCACTTCCAGCACCTCAGTCTGGGAGCCTTCTCCAAGGTCTCAGATCAAATCCTGGGTTTAATTCCAAGCTTTGGCTTACAGGCCCAAAGTTCTGAGGGTTCCTTGCACTTCAGATTCCAACAGCAGAGTAGGCAGCAAGATGACCCTGAGAGAAGGATATTTCAATCCCGTCCAGAAAATCTGGGAGAGCAGAGCTTGCCAGCCCAGCCCAGTGAAACCTCTCTAATGGGAACAGAGGGAGATGCCAGAGCCAGGTACTGCAAGGAGCAGGAGCTGCTCTCAGCCAAAATTCAAGGGGAAAATGATGCCTGATTTAAAACATTCCCTCCTGTCATGAGTGCCAGTGCAGGAAACATTAAGGACTGAAGGAATTCCTGGCACTGCTCAGTCTGTCCTTGGACTCCTCTGCTGCACTGAAACTGGACTGCAAATCTGTCCCTCAGCTCCAAGTTAGAGCAGAGGAACTCCAGGCTTGTTGGGGAAGATGAAACAGAAAAGCCTTATAAATATGATTGCCTGGCAAAAGATTTTGAGAATATAGAAACTATAAGTGAGATTGAAATGAAAGCAAGCTTTGAGATCCCTCAGTTACTGAACAACTGGAAAACAATGGTGTGGCCAGCTGAAGGTGATCCCCTTTTGATGGAACAACACCCTCTGCTTGCAGACAGGCCCAAGGGTCAGAGCAGCCCCTACAGCTTGGCAGAAGGGGCCCAAAGAGGAGTTTTTAGGGTTTAAAATGTAATACAGTATGGTAATGTAATGATTCTTATAGGCTGTATGGAAATGCTCTAGGATTTGTATCTTGTACTAGATTGGTTAGTGAGAATTAGAATATTCAACACAGAAGAAGATTTATTGTATTGGAACGGGAACCTCGCTCTCTTACCCTTTTACTCTCTCACCCTTTTACTCTCTCACCCTCTCATCCTCTCTGCCCCTCTCTTCTCTCAGGCCTGCTCCAGCTGTGGCTGGCAGCTCCCAGCAGGGCCCTGCACCCAGGCCCTTGGCAATGAACCCCAAGTTCCTGACCTGGCCTCAGAGATCTCTGGTCTCTGTCTGTCCCCACCATCCCACCCCCTGGTGCTCCTACACAGGCTGGGCTCGGTGAAGGGCTTGTGAGCTGATCCTGTGTGATGGGAATGGTGGCAGAGCTGCTGGGAGTAAGGGTGGGGTGTGCTGTGGGTCAGCTCAGCTCACCCAGAGGTTGTAACTCATGTGTGGCATTCACATTCTCTGAAAAAATCCCTTCACCCAGGATTTTTCTCCTGGGAAGCTGAGAGGCCTCAGGGAAAAGGAAAACAATTCTTATCTCATTTGCTTCTCCTGTGTTGTGCTCATGTGGAATGTGTTTGGAGATTGTTTACCCACAGGTGATTGTTCCATTGGATTCTGCTGTGAGTTGTTTTCAGTCTTCAGCCTATCAGGGCCAAGCTGTGTCAGGACTCTGGAAAGAGTCAGGAGTTTTCATTATTATCTTTCTAGCATTCAGTAAATATCTTTTCTGTATTCTGTAGCATAGTATAGCATTCTTTACTGTAATACAGTATTATAAAGTAATAGATTAACCTTCTGAGAACATGGAGTCATAAGCATCACTCCTGCCTTCATTGGGACATTTCCCAGCAAATACAGCACCCATGGGCACAAACACTCCTGAGCCTGTGGCACATCCCTGTGTCCCTGTGTCTCCTGGCAGTGCTGGCACCCCAGGCTGGTGCAGCTCCTCAGCTGGGGGATGTCTGCAGGGACACCTGGACAGTCTGTCTGCCCAGGAAGAGGCAGCTCTGGCTCCTGGCTGCCCCAGCACAGGGACAAGGGGCACACACAGGTCAGGCTGCACCCTTGGGGTGCTGGCAGTGCCCCTTCCCCCTCCTCAGCCCCACCTGGGGCAGGAGTGCAGCACCACTGCCCTCCCCAGAGCCCAGGCACAGCTCCAGCTGGGAGTCATTCCTTCAGCCACTGGATGAAGTTCCACCTGTGCTAATGAAGGGGCCTTAAAATTCATGTCCTGGTGTCTTTTCCTTGCTTCAGTGCCATTTCTTTCTCCAGCCTGATGCTATCTGGCTGCAGTTAAATAGCGCCAGTCGAAGGGACACCTCCTCAATATTGATTCCAAGTTTGTTATTCCATTCAATCTTCTGCTCAATACCACTCATGGATACCCCAGGCTGGGCACTGAGTCCTCAGCCCTCACTGCTTTGGGATTAAATGGTCTGTTTCAGCATGAAACACACACAATATTCATCTTCATTTCTAGAAGCTAAACAAGTGTATAAGTAGATGACATTTCGATCAATTAAGCTGCTCCTCTCTCTTCCCCAAATTAGCTCTTTCCAAAGCGCTTCTGCAGCAAAGCAAGGATGGGTTTTGGAAAAGGGGGAGACACTGGGAGTGGGATCAATGTCACTGAAGAGCAGGCAGCCCCTGGCTGGTCTGAGACATCAGGAAGTGGCTGCTGCCCAAAGCAGGACAGAGCTCAGCTCAGCTCTGGACACCCCCATGCAGGAGCAGCCTGGCCCTGTGTAAGAGTCTGTCCGAATTTTCCCTCATCTGCCTCACGATTGTCATTGGGGGACCACTGAAGAGAAGACCCCCTCTATCTGGCTTTGTAGGAGAAAGTTACACACGCCAAAGGCCCTGAGACCTGAAAGCACAGTGTTAAGTTATTGTTTTCACAGGTGTTTGCTGTATGCTAAGAAGGGGCACTGTGCCCTTTTTGCAACAACAGCCTCGGGAGCTGTCCCACCTCTCGGCCTGGCTGGACTTCTCCTGAGTTTCGGGTGGTCTCCCACAGAAGACCCTCACCTGTTTTACAGCCACCGTGACAGACAGACTGAGATGGAAGGAG
This sequence comes from Camarhynchus parvulus, assembly GCF_901933205.1. NCBI lineage: Eukaryota > Metazoa > Chordata > Aves > Passeriformes > Thraupidae > Camarhynchus > Camarhynchus parvulus. The sequence continues at coordinate 860,025 of NC_044585.1, forward strand.
CCTCTCCATCAAGGACTGAGACATGGAACCCCCATGTGAAAAGGCCCCTCTGCTCCTTCCAAGGACTGGGAGTGACACCCCCAACCCGGGGGAGGTGTGTGTGGGAGGCAAGCTGACCAAAGCGAGATGTTTGCCTGCAGCTGTGACCGCTGGACCAAGAAGACAATGGCTCTCGTTTACTGCTGAGAGCATGGACTGCCTGTTACATCTATTCCTTATTGTATCTGTTCCCCCCCCCACAATTTTCAATAGAATTATCATAATAAAACCTCTGAGTTAGCGAGAGATTTTGAGATCTCCCCGACATAACAGGCGGATCCTCGACTGGACTGGACCAAAGGACTTTGTCTCTATGTTTGGTAGCTCTACCCCCTCTTTCTCTCTCTCTTTTCTCTCTCTTTCTCTATCTTTTTCTCTCCCTTAATCCCTCTATCGCATTTTGCTGTGGTCATTCAATAAAGGTATATTTGTTTTGATTATTACAGCAAACCCCCTTGTACCGTGTTGGTTCTTTTGCACCCTGAGATCGCCCCTACGAACCATCACAACATCCGTTCACTAGGACGGACCGTGACACCCTGATGCTGCGGCTGGGCACAGTTTGGGCACAGTTCTGAGGCAGAGAATTGGTGAGGATTTCCAGAGCTTCCTTTGCTGAGTCAGCAGTGCCTTTTCAGGAGCAGCTGGTGACAGCAATGCTGAGGGGGCAGCAGCAGGGGATGCAGAGATGTGACTGTCACCACTGTGCTCTGGGTGTGTCAGAACCCAGGACATCCCTCTGGCTGCCCTGGAGGACTCGAGACCCTGCCAGGGGGCTCAGAGACCTTGGCACAGAGCCCAACACCCCTGTGCCTTTGATTTTGACCCATGGAAACGATTACCAGCTTTGTGCAAGGAGTTACAAGCCACAAGGCCTTGAGTAGAATGATAGTGAATTTGTCACAGAGTGAAAAAGTAAAATTTTGGGGGTTTTAGAATGGGGGTTCAGGACGCAAGATGGAGGAATCTGAGCGTGTCCTGTCCTCCTCCTCCTCCTCCTCCTCCTCCTCCCCTCCTCCTCCTCCTCCTCTTCTTCTTCTTCTTCTTGTCCTCCATCTTCTGCTGGGATGGTGGCACTTTTGGATTGGTTTAGAGACAGACAGACTGTCTAACATAGGTGATAGGTATTGGAAAATTATTGTAAATAATGTACACGTAGGTTTTAGTATAAAAGGTAACATCACCTCTGGGGCCGTCAGTGTGCCTCTGTCTGACCTGTTGAACAGACCTCAGCAGGCCAGGGAAAGAATGTTACAGATAACAGAAAATAAACAACCTTGAAAACCAGAACAGAAGAATCCTGACTCCTTCTTCAGTTGCCGGGCCATGATTGGCCATTAATTAAAAACAATTCACATGTTTGGATAAACAATTTCCAGACCACATTCCAGAGAAGCAGAACATGGAGGAGCTGAGGCTTCTCATCTTCCCAGGAGAAGAAATCTTGGCAAAGGGATTTTTCAGAAAATATCATAGTGACAAGCAATGAACAACATGAAAGTGGGGAGAACAGCACCCCTGTGTATCTTCCTCCTTCTATACAAAATCCAATTTCTCTACTAAGGGCATGTGTTGAAATAGGTGAGGTTTGTCAAGCTCTGCTGTTCTTTGCCTCTGCCCCAGTGCAAGGACTGAGCAGAACTGGAGCAAACCCTCCAAGGGACAGCCACGGTGTCCCTGCTCTCTGCAGCTGCTGGCTTGTGGCTCTTCATGTGTCAGGGATGAAGAGAGACAGGGAAGACTGATTTGGGGATCAGAATCTGAATTTATTGTGGACGGCCAATGCTTAGATACTGTTTTAGGAAGACTAGTAATGTTTACTACAAGGATTAGGTTAAAATCACATACACAAACTTAATCATATTACAACATTTCTTGCTTGAAGAGTTTAATGACATTTTCTTTTTCTGGTAAACCAGTCTGCTTGAATCTTCTTGCAATCCTCAGAATTCCAGGATGACAAGGCATCCTGTTATCAAATCTCTTATGCTAATCAGATCCAAAGTCCATCATCTGTCTCATGTCCCAATATCCCAACATTCATGAACAGCCATTCCCTGCTCTGGCACAGGGAGACATCACCTGGTTCTTCAGGTGGTGCCTTCCCAGGGGCTGGGGTAAGGACAAGGCTGTGACCCCCCTCAGGGTGCTGGCAGCTCTCTCCTCCCAGCAGGCACCCTTGAAATGCCCAAAATCTCTGAAGCACAACCTTACCCACACCTCCCCCTCCAAACCTGGTGTCTAAGGCCAGAAATGGGGCTGTGTGTTCTGTCCCCATCTGTCAGAGCTGGGGCAGTTCTCTGCTGTCCATGGGGCAGTTTTTTCTTTATCTCTCCCACAGCCAATCCTCCCTCCAGGAGATCTCTGCTGTCCATGGCCACTGAGTGTCCCTGCAGGGCTGATCCAATTCCAGCATCCCATGGGGAGATGCTGCGCCCAGGGGAGGAGCCAAGCATTCCTACCTGGATCCAATCTGAGCCTGGAGCAGCACAGCAGCCTTTGCCCACTGCATTGCCAGGGGAGCAGCTTTCTGCTGCCCTGCATTGCCAGAGGGAGCCCAGGCCCATCTGCAGCAGCCCTGGAGCTGCAGAGGAAAACTCCCCCTTGTGCAGGATCCCTGCTCCAGCAGCAGCACAGCTGGCACTGCAGGAGGGCTGAGCCCCCATGGGATGGGGCTGTGCCACCCCCTGACACACAGGGGGCAGGGCATGGTCTCACTCTGGCAGTGGTTTTTTTTGTTTGTACTGTTGCATTTGTGTTTTTAATTTTCCTAGTAAAGAACTGTTATTCCTACTCCCATACCTTTGCCTGAGAGCCCCTTAATTTCAAAGTTATAATAATTCAGAAGGAGGGGGTTTGCATTTTCCATTTCAAGGGAGGCTCCTGCCCTCCTTAGCAGACGCCTGTGTGTTCAAACCAAGACACCCTGGCCAGCCAGGACAGAAAATGCTGGGTGTGAATCATTCCCCCCAGAAGTCTTCTGGACCATGCTCTGTGTTCCCATCTCAGCTCCTGCTGCTGGAGGGAAATGCCCTGGGCACGAAGGGTGGGACATGTCCCCACACCATGGATTGAGGTTCTGGGAATCTCAGGTGTCTGGGGGTGCCCCACAACTCTCAGTGACTGGAACAGGCACCTCCTGGAGTGGGGTTCATCCCATCCCAAGGTTGAGATGATCCCCCTGTGCTGGCTGTGACCTGTGCTCTGCCTCAGGGCCACGAGGTGACAGCCTGGAATTGTGCATCCTGTGATTATTGCAGGTTTGCTCGCAGAAAACCACAAAAAAATCCTTTGTTCACTAAAAAACACAGTCCAGGACCTTGTGAGTCTTGATAAGGAAAGCACACTTTAATCAATTTAGGTTGTTGCCTTGGGTGCTTGGTTAAGCAGATTTCAGACTCAGAATGATTTTATCTTGGGGCATTTTGAAAGGACATTCCTGGAGATGAGCAGTCCAAGAGCTTGGGAAGGAGAAGGGGTTCGTGTACCCAGAGCAGATTTTAGAGAAGAAAGCAATGAAATGAGAGATTATGAAGAAATTTTAAGTCAATAGAGAGTTGTAGTTAACTGTGAAATTTTGAATGGGACAAACTCTTCATTCAGGCTCAATAAACCAGGCTCAGTAAAGCAGATTCAGTAATTACCCAGGAAATCTCTGGTTGATTCAAGTGCTTTTTGGGAAATCCCGCAGGGCTTGAGCTCTAAAAGCAGCTTGGATGGAGCTCCAGAGGGGCAGGACTGGATCATTGCAGGGAAGGAGAGCTGAGCAGTGACCTCAGTGCCTGAACACCTCGTTCTAGCTGGAGAAAATCAGGGAATTGGGCTGAGGAGAGGCTGCCTCAGCCCCAGCCCAAGCACTGAACTCTCCAGGAATGTGCAGGCAGGCTGGGAGCAGCACAACTGGAAATGCTGGACAAATTCTGCTGGTTCCCATCATGGATTCTCTGCACCCAGAAATGTGGAAGAGGAGCAGGGAATTTGACTTCAATAGTAAAGCAAAGAACTTGAAACCACCCCAGGAAAAGCTGTCACCCACTGCCACAGGTGTTCAGGCACTGCTGGGACAAGAGGAGACTGAATCCTGGAGCTCTGATATTGAATTTAGACGCAAAGAAAAAATAGGGAATTCTGAACCAGGGTTTCAGGCCAAGCTGTCATTTGCCATCAATAGTGACAAGGAAAATTTCAAGTTAAATTATAAATATGCAGAGCTGGCAATTCCAGGGCTCCAATTTAAATCATTAACTAATTCTGTCATTCCTGTGTGGAGCCTTTTGGAACATCAGCTGGGAATGTCAGGCATAGGACTGACCTAAATTCCATGGACCTGAGCTTTGGCTGAAGCAGAGTCACCTGCACTGTTCTGTGGGTCAGGATGAGACCACCTCAGCAAAGCTGAAGCTTCCACCAAAAACTCTTGGGAGAAAAGCCAAGAAGCAGTGGGAATTCCTCCTGGACAAAGGCTTTTCCCTGGGGAATCGCCTGCCCTGCTCCTGAAGCCCCTGCAGGAGCTGAGCTCCCATCACTCCCAGCCCTGAGCGCTGGGAATCAGGAGCAATTTCGGTGCTCCAGAGCTGTGCCTGCTGCTGGAATAAAAACTGATGGAATAAAAGCTGCTGGAATCAAAGCCCAGCCATAAATCAGAGTTAACTCCCCTGGCTCCAGCAGCTCCCTGGATTTGCACTCAGGTGTTGCACAGAGAAACTGCTCCAAGTTTAAACCAGGATCATGGGATAAGAGCAGACAGCAAAATGTGCTTAATGCCCCTGACACCCTGACTGCTTCTCCTGCCTGTTTATTTTGCCTGCATGAATTCATTACATCAAAATTAAACCTCTTTTCTAAATTATTAATAATCCTAAATGTTTGTGGAAATACAGGACAAATCAACATGACAAACACAGTGATGCAGATGAAAGAAAAGATAATGGGAATCCTTCCATATTTGCATATGGAAAATGAGGAGTGTGGAGTTAATGAGATTTATCCTTCTTTCTGGCCATTTTAGTGGAGGATTTTTTAAAAAATCTATTAAACTCCAGATTTCCACATAAAACAACACAAAATACTACAAGAAGAGACATTAGAGTCAATCTATTCTTCATGCTAGGCACAAAATCAATCGCATTTATTGTTCAGAAAAATTAAAAACCTTTCTACATTTTATTAAACTGCACATTTCAACCGTGGTGAGAGATAAATAATTGATACATCCCAAATACATCACCTCCAAAATACTTATTGGAAAAAAATCACTGCTTTATTACCCATTCCTTTCAATAGCTGTTGTGATGTTTACAACTTTAATGGTGCTTTTTTTTTTAAACAAGAACTCACAGTGGCAGCTGATTATTTCATTGTGCTTAACATTATTTTATAACAACCCACCAAATCTGCTGCAGATAAACCCCATTATCTGAGGGAAGCAGCCATGCACTACCAGGTAACAGCAATTTGGATCTCTCAGCCTGAGAGCACTTGAGCAGCTCCCTGAGAAATGGGTCTGGGCTGTGCTGAGGGAGGCTGAAATCCCACCTGGATCTGTCTGGAGGGAGGAGAATCCTGGGGCTTGGGGGCTTCCCTGCTGGGGAATGCAGAGGGGTTGGAGCTGTTCCTGCTGGGAAGGTGCTGGGAGATGCCCTGGATGCACACAGAGGTCAGTGCTGGCCTTAGGCTGAAGGAGGGCAGGGCTGGATGGGATATTGGGAATTAGGAATTGTTCCCTGGCAGGGTGGGCAGGCCCTGGCACAGGGTGCCCAGAGCAGCTGGGGCTGCCCCTGGATCCCTGGCAGTGCCCAAGGCCAGGCTGGACATTGGGGCTGGGAGCACCTGGGACAGTGGGAGGTGTCCCTGCCTGGCAGGGGTGGGATGGGATGGGATGGGATGGGATGGGATGGGATGGGATGGGATGGGATGGGATGGGATGGGATGGGGTGGGGTGGGATGGGATGATTTTTAAGATCCCTTCCACCCAAATGGGACAGATGAGTAATGTGATGGTTGACTCTCACAATTAAAAGGCAAATAAAATGTATATATGTTACGAGAAGTTTTATAGATTTATAGTTGTGTTTTACCCTCCTTGTGTTGTTATCAGGGGTGCCCTGGGTTTGGGACATTTGGAAGGGTGGGATTGTTACTGTGACTGAACAAGGAAAAATCTCAGCACTGGGAGCTCCCCCTGTGACTACCAGCCACGTGGCTCCTCTACAAAATGGATTCTCTGCCTTTTATATCTTTAGCTCTTCTGAAAGTTTTGTCAGTCAACTCCTTCTCTGCCATCCATTGGTGGAGATTACTTTTTACACTTTGATTTGGAGATTACTTTTTACACCTTGATTGGAGGTCGGGTGTTGTTATGCCACATTTCCTGGTAACAAGCTGGCTTTCTCTAAATGCTCTGACTACCAAGGCTATTACAAGGCAGGGAGGGAAAGAGGACTATGGGATGACATATTGAAATAACATTATTGTACATCTATTTAATATCTATCTCTTAATTGTGAGAGCCACCTCTTACATTACTTATCTATATCAAGAGCAAGAGAAATCATTTCATCCACACATTGCCTGGGTTATGCAGACAAAATCATCCCATCACACATTATTTTACTCAGTTTTTCACATATTTATACAGTCAAAACCCGGAGAAATTCACTGGTTCAGTGTTCATTGGTCCCATGTTACACAGTTCTTGGTATTTGGTTTCCTATTGGTTATTGATCCCTTCCCCTCCAATGCTAATTAGGTTCTCATTGTTATCTCTCTTTTCCCAGCCCAGGTGTCTCCCATGCCAGGGGTGATGTTTGGAGCTGATGTTTGTTAATGGTCATTATCTTTTGTGTATCTTGGTGCTACTCCCAGTCTGCTGAGAAGTTCAGCTCATCAGGCCTGGACTGGTGGAACATTCCTTTGAAAAGGAACTTCAGTTCCCTTCCCCATGGGCAAAGGCGAACAAAACAAAATTATTTTATTCTTAAAAAAAATAAATAAAATAAAACTTTGTGTCATTTCCAACAAGCCTAACCTTGACTTTCCTTTATCTTGCTCCACTGACTATCCTGGGATGTGCAGGGCTGCAGCTCTCCTGGAATCAGAGGATTTCACATCCATCCCTGAGCAGGGGCCATGGAGTTTTAACCCAGGCTCGGGACTCTTTCCTCCCCCTGCTGCTCACTGTGGTGCTGAGGGGAAGCTGATGGGACAGATTTAAGATCTTTTGCACTTCACAGGCTCCTCTGAGCCCAGCCAGAGCACCACCCCTCACTACCCCACAGCCTTTAATCTCCAATCCCATGGCCTTGCCCCCAGCTGAACTCGGGCAAACAAACCAGGACAGACCCTGATACCCCCAGGAACCCCCTGAGGGCTTTGGCCAGGTCATGCCTTGACCTCAGGCCTTCCCAGCTGCCTGGGAGTGTGATGGTGTTTCCTGGGTGAAGTTCTTCATATCATCTTGCTGAGATCAAGTTTCTTTAGAGATTAAAGGGATAGGAAGGGATTCACAGTCCCTCAGCCCAGTGTTTGGAAATCTGCCATTGCTCTCCTAGCTAAGAACTTTTTGTTTGCTGAACTGTTCATGTTCAGGACCAATTTGTTCACAATTGCTTTTATGTGGGTGTGCTTTTCCCCTCTGTTTAAAATTTCCAGCATTAAGAACATGTTTGAGAAAGAAAGCTGAAGTTATAATTTGCTCTTTCTCCAAAGGTTTAATACCAGCAGATTTTCAGCTCCTGGATGTGCTTATTAAAGAGCTAAATCTTAGATCGTGAGACACTCTGGCATGTTTATTGTTTGCACCATCCAATTAATAAGTAATTAATAGTTCAGCAAAGTTTAGTGCATTGAATTGGGGCTTGAGGAATGGGGAATAATTTCCTGACACTGGGGAAGGCAGAAATACAATGAAAAACACTGAGTGTCAAGTGTCGGGGTTGGACTTTAAAAGGCACTGAGGGCAGAGAGGTGGAGCTTTTCCTGTCATTCCATTTAAATGAGGGCAAGGAAGGTGTCTTGGTTTGGAAAGACAGGTGCCTGCTAAGGAAGGCAGGAGCCTCCCCTGAAATGGAGAAAATTAACCCCCCAAATTGGTATAAATTTGAAATTAAGGGGCTCTCCGGCAACAAAAATTATGGGAGCAGGAAAAAACAGTTCTTTAATAGGGAAGAAAATAAAAGGGTAAAATAAACAATGCAGTAACTAAACCAACACTGCCAGAGTCAGAACCCAACCTGACACCCCGTGGGTCAAGGTGCTGGCAGCAGTCCCATTGGAATTGTGGCTCAGCCCTCCTGCAGTGTCAGGGGTGGTTCTGCTGGAGCAGGGATCCTGGAGAAAGGTGCAGTCTCTGCCTCTGAAGATCCAGAGGAAGAAGAGGCAGCTGCTGTTCCTCTGGGAAATCCAGTGGAGAAGCTGTGCTGGTGTTCCAGAATGTCCAGATTATATCCGGGTAGGAATGCTTGGCTCCTCCCTCTGGGCTCACATCTCCCAATGGGATGCTGTAGTTCTTATCAGACATGCAGTGACATTCAATAGCAGTTATCAGCAGAGGTCCCCTCCCAGGGAGGAGTGATTGTGGAAAAGATGAGGAATTTGCCCACTAGACAAAAGACAACTGCCATACAGATGGTAACAGAATACATCTTGCCTTGCAGTCTGGAACAGAAGGTGTGACAATGGAGGGGTTGGGAGGAGATTAAGGGAGGCTCAGGCAGCGTTTGGAATGAAACCCGTCCTTGGTGCTGGAATGGGGCAGGAATTGCCAAAGGGAGCAAAGTCCTGGCTGGGAGAAAAAGTCACAATTACAGTGAGAGAAGCTGGGAGGATGAACTCAGGAAGGGGATTCCAGAACCTCCATGCAGAATTTGGAATGACAGAGAGCCAAGCCACACCTGCTGCAAATTCATCCAGCAGATTGCTCAGGTTTGGGGTGACTGCAGAATAACAAGTGCAGCACCTCTATCCAAAACCCCAAAATGAGTGTCTCTGGCTCCCAACTGGGACCTTCAAATCTCTACAATAAAGGCTGAATGAAAATTATCAAAGGCAGTTCAACGAATGGCAAATGGAATTAACACAGATCAAAGGCTGCCACTGGTAAACTGGGCCAGAATAACCGGATGTGGCTCTGTGACAACAGAACTGCTTCTATGGGTGAAAGAATTAAGGGATATTTCAGGAGTGGCAGTGAAGTGTCTTCTGCAGCAGCAGCAAGTGGGACACATCCATCTTTCCAGAAAGTTTCCATTTTCCTCTGCTCCTGGCTCCAAATAAAGGCAGATTAAGGCCCCAGCTGGAGCTTTGGGGATTAAACACCTTCAGGTTCAGAGGAGTGCCCTTGCTTGAGTGCCTTCATTACAGCAGGAGAGGTTGCTTGGCACTCCCAGAAAAACAAACCAATAATTAGACCTGGTCCTTCTATTCTGGTAATTGCCTGAGCCACAAAAGGCTCCTGAATTCCTAAATCCTTCCCAGCTTCCCAGCCGTGGGCATTTCCTCTGGGATCTGCTGTGATCCTGAGCCCGTTTGCCAAGAGCACAGGGGAAAAAGGATTATTTATTCTGGCCTGAGTCATTGATTTATTATTTGTGGCCCTTTTTATCTGGCTGAACAAAACCAGCTGCTGGACTCATGCAGCTCTCCATTCTCTGAGGAATCAGGACACCTTGGATAACTGAATGCCAGGATGACAGCAGCACTCTGAGGGTTTGGGGCAGTATTTCAGGGCTTATGGGACCCTCCTGCAGGATCACATCACTGAATTTGGATGTTCCCCACAGCCTGAGGCTCTGATTGCCTTAACCACCGTGTCTGGAGGTTTGGGGTGCTCCAAATGTGGCCCAGTCACCCTTCCCAGGGACAAGGGACATGGGTCAGAAACACCAGCCACTGCTTCTTCCTCTGGGGCCTGGGAAAGCTCCTCTCTGGTGTCCCCAGGGCTCAGGATTGGGGCCAGCCCTGGTTCTTCTTCAATACCTCATGGCTTAGCAAATTCATGATGACCCCAGTTTGGGGGGGATGTGGGTGTGCTGGAGGGTGGGAAGGGTCTGCAGAGGGATCTGGACAGGCTGGATCCATGGGCCAAGGACAGGGGGGGAGAGTCAGCAAGGCCAAGTGTCAGATCCTGCACCTGGGTCACAACAGCCCCATGGAATGCTCCAGGCTGGAAGCTGGAAAGAGCTGATATAAAGTGTTAAAATGCAGCCAAACCAAAATATTTGCAGTGCCAAAATCAAATATTTAGGGGATTTTTCTAACCTGCTTTGTGAATCATCTTAGGGTAAAATATCATTTTGGGGTCATGGATGCTCCCAGGAGGTGGCAATTCCAGTTTGACACCAGTGGAGTTTGCACTGTGGGTTCTGTGCCTCCACGTGGGTCTGATTTAAAGCAGAGCTTTAGGAAGGAGACACCACAATTTCACTTTAAAGACTCCCATTGATCCAGCACATGCTCCAGTGAATTACTGGTGATAACACCCCTTATCTCTAATCATTCCCCCCCTTCGTGCTGGATGAAAGGCAATCCATGTTCAGCCACACTGAGAAGGTCTCTGTGTGTCCAAGGAAATGATTTTGCTATGAAATAATATGATTTGGGAAAACAACTTCTGCTTCAAATGATTTTTGGGTACACTTTTAACTTCAAAAAATTCCTTCTGGCTGCATCAGCATTGACAGTGCCATTAATCCTGATTATTGTTAGTTATTGAATGTTATTTATAATGAACATTTTCATTGCCTTTGAAGCTGAGGTTTGCTCCTTCCCAGCCCCAAAATAACCACATTGAGGTTTAGAGTTCAGAGCAGTGCTCTGTCACATTACAGAGCTCCTGGATACCATTAACAAGTTATTTGATAATTACTTCCTAATACGTTTGGAGTCCTTCGTTCCGATCGTTCATTTCAAGTTCATAAAGCTGTCATACACCCCGTGTGCTTTAATGGCTTTAGGTCCCACTGCCATGAATAAAACATATCCACATTTAACTGTTCTCCAGCCTCTACTTTGAAACACTCAGAAATTCAACAAGTTCGCTGAAAGGAGGAGCTGGGCACCTGCTCAGCTGAAGGGAGTTTGCTGCTCCTCCTTCTCCTGGGTTTTGTCACCATGGCTTTGTGCATCCCAGCTCCCAAATTCTGTGAGCAGGAAGCTCAAGCTGTCCTAAAACTCTGAATGATGACAGATCAGGGTAGGTGGGCTCTGAACCAACCCCCTGGTGAGATCCAAACCAAAGCTACACAAACTCAATCTGAGTTTCCTGGGAATGGGGAACCAGAACTTCATCATCCACTGAAATATTCCTGTGAAATGTGCAGTGAAGGCGCCTCAGGGTTTGTGAAGGTGCCTTGGGGACAGGATGTGTCAGGTTTCCATGCAGATGGCAGAGTTGTTTTGGGTGGAACATCCTTTCCAGAGCTCCTGGTTCCTGAACCTCATCTCTGTCTTGGGGGAAGATTTTTTTATATTTATATAAAAATATATTTATTTATTAACCTAGGGCATAAAGCAGCAGGTGCCTCAATCCTGCCCCCAGACACGTGGGCATTGTCCCCAAGGTCCTTCCTGCTCTTCCCAGCCAGAGGACACCTGTGTGTGGGGAAGGAGGAAATCTGTGTTATATCATGGGAAGGAGGAAATCTGTGTTATATCATGGGAAGGAGGAAATATGTGTTATATCAGGGAAAGGAGGAAATCTGTGTTATACTATGGAAAGGAGGAAATATATGTTATATCCTGCAAAGGAGGAAATCTGTGTTATATCATGGGAAGGAGGAAATATGTGTTATATCAGGGAAAGGAGGAAATCTGTGTTATACTATGGAAAGGAGGAAATCTGTGTTATATCATGGGAAGGAGGAGATCTGTGTTATATCAGGGAAAAGAGGAAATCTGTCTTATATCATGGGAAGGAGGAAATATATGTTATATCCTGCAAAGGAGGAAATCTGTGTTATACCATGGGAAAGAGGAAATCTGTGTTATACCACAGAAAGGAGGAAATCTGTGTTTTACCATGGGAAGGAGGAAATCTGTGTTATATCATGGGAAGGAGGAAATATGTGTTATATCAGGGAAAGGAGGAAATCTGTGTTATACTATGGAAAGGAGGAAATATATGTTATATCCTGCAAAGGAGGAAATCTGTGTTATATCATGGGAAGGAGGAAATATGTGTTATATCAGGGAAAGGAGGAAATCTGTGTTATACTATGGAAAGGAGGAAATCTGTGTTATATCATGGGAAGGAGGAGATCTGTGTTATATCAGGGAAAAGAGGAAATCTGTGTTATATCATGGGAAGGAGGAAATATATGTTATATCCTGCAAAGGAGGAAATCTGTGTTATACCATGGGAAAGAGGAAATCTGTGTTATACCACAGAAAGGAGGAAATCTGTGTTTTACCATGGGAAGGAGGAAATCTGTGTTATATCATAGGGAGGAGGAATTCTGCGTTATACCATGGAAAAGAAGCTACCAGGGCATTCTCCTAAGGTTTGGAGACAGATTCCCAGCTGGCTGCCGCCCTCCTGGAGGACTGGCTCAGCCCATGCAGCAGTGCTTGGCTGCAGCTTCCTGGCGATTGTTTCTTCATTCCCCTCTCTCCAAGGTGTGGGACTCTAAACTGCACCTCAGCCCCAGGAACATGGAATGGGAGCTGTGCATGGAGCAGAAGCTGTGCCCTGTTGGAAAGGCTTCCCTCATCATTGTCATGCTCCATCTAAAAGGCTGATCCAGCTGGGACTGGCTGTAAAACCAGGGGAAACCCACACCAGATCCTGGCATCCACATCCTGTCTTCTCTGGGCTTTCCTGGGAAGGAGAACTCCCATTTAGGTGCTTCATTCTCCTCTCCACCATGGCCCAAGGAGAAGGAACAGCCCAAGGTGTGCCTGGAGTGGGGATGGAGGTGGAAAAACAGGACACCAGGCAATGGGAGAGCACAAACCACATCAGACAAACCCTTTGTGGCTGGAAGTTCTGTTTGTCCACCCTGAGGGCCCCTCTGATGGAGGCTGCTGAGGTTTCCCCCAGCTCCAGCTCCAGCAGCTCCCCGTGTTCAATGCATCCCACGCTCTGTTTTATTACACTTCAAACCCACTTTGTTTGCAAAGTAGGAAAAGCTGTCAGAGGCCATTAATCCAAACAGAATTTAATCTCTCAAACAGCATTTACTCAGACAGAGCTGCTAAATCTATATATTAAAAAACTGTTGACAATTAATTAAAACGCTTCGCTGCTGAAGTGGGAACGGGGCTGCTCTGCAGGGCACTGTCAGGTGGAGCAACAGCCTCTCCCTGGGACACACCTGGGCAGGATTAGAGGGAAAACATCTGCTTCCCTGCAGGAGTTTCTGTGCTGGCAGCTCTGCTGCAGCCTGGCAACAGCGTGACTGAAGGGACAGCCACAGGAACACGGAGCTGTGCATCAGGCAGATGGTGAAGAGCATCCCAAGTTTTTATATTGCAGCTCGGAAAAGCTGAGGCAGGAGCTCAGGATCTCCTGAATGAGGCTTAGAGGTATCACCAGCTGGAGACGACAGGGTCCTAGTAGGGATTTTAGGGCAAGATTCTTCCCCCAGAGGGTGCTGGCACTGCCCAGGCTCCCCAGGGAATGGGCACGGCCCCGAGGCTGCCAGAGCTCCAGGAGCCTTTGGACAGCACTGCCAGAGATGGACAGGGTGGGGTTGTTGGGGGTCTGGGCAGGGATGGGGGCTGGGCTGGGGGATCCTGGGGGTCCCTCCTGCTCAGGATATTCCGTGATTCTGGTGGATATTTGTCTTGGTTTGGAAAGACAGGAGTCTGCTAAGGAAGGCAGGAGCCTCCCCTGAAATGGAGAATGTAAACCCTCCCCACCCCTCCGAGTTGCTATAAATTTGAAATTAAGGGGATTTCAGGCAAAAATATGGGAGCAGGAAATAACTGTTCTTTAATAGGGAAGGGAAAAAACAAAAAGGATAAAATAAACAATGCAGTCCACTAGAACAACACTGCCAGAGTCAGAACCCAACCTGACACCCTGTGGGTCAGGGTGCTGGCAGCAGTCCCATTGGAATTGTGGCTCAGCCCTCCTGCAATGTCAGGGGTGGTTCTGTTGGAACAGGGATCCTGTAGAGAAAGATGTATTCTTCCTCTGAAGATCCAGTGGAAGAGGCAGCTGCTGTTCCTCTGGGAAATCCCATGGAGAAAGCCGTGCTGGTGTCTCAAAACCTCTGGATTATATCTGGGTAGCAATGCTTGGCTCCTCCCTCTGGGCTCACATCTCCCAGTGGGATGCTGTAGTTCTTATCAGCCATGCACTGATATTCAATAGTCTGTTATCAGCAATGTCCCCTCCCAAGGGAGGTGTGAATGTGGTCACTCAGAGAGAGAGATAAGGCAAACTGCCCACTTGACACGGGTAATCTGCCATACAGATGGTAATGGAAAACATCTTGCCTTGCAATCTGGAACAATATTCCATGGCAATTAACTGGAGGATGGATTTGGGGATGTCACCAAGAAGGGGATGCAGTCCATGGCACGTGCCAGACAGTGTCAGGGAGGACATGAGGGAGAGGGAAGATGACCTTTCCAAGTGGCAAAAGAACATCTCCATGGCTGTTCAATTGTCAGCACAAGGATCAATTTTCTCCCATTGGCCTGAGGTGTGTGACATTTCCTTTAAGTCCAGGTCAGAATTATTTTCCTTTGCTGTAAGACAGAAGCAGTTATGGAATGATTATTGCCTACACTGTGATGACAAAATGCTGCTGTCTAAAAGACCAAAGATCAGAAGATTACAAAGATCAGAAACCTCCAAAAATTGAAGCAGCAATGGCCAAAGCAATAAATGTGTCAGGAAAGGACAAGAGCAGGTGGAGAGGGCACAAAATCATGGAATTACAGAATATTTGGGTTGGAAGGAAGCTTTAAAGGCCATTTAATCCCTAGTCCTGCAAGGAACAGGTATCTCAGGTTACCCAGATCTCCATCCAAAGTTTCTCCCTTTTCCTCTTGGGAACAGAAAGCAAAATCCTTCCATGGCCTCTGTGTTTTTGTGGCTGTCAGGGACCAGAGGGGATGGGCTGGGTGACAAAATTGTGTCACTGTCACACACACAGAGTTGTGGCTGCCAAGCCACAGCAGCCCTGTCCTGCCTGCTGGCATGGCTGGGCACACATTCCTACCAGCAAAACTCCTGCGCTTCCCTGGTGTCACCTCCTCCTTGAGGACACCAAAACCTCAGGGTCAGGCCCTGCTCCTGTTGCTTATTTTTCTGTTCTTGTGCAAGTTCCTCTTGTGCTGCTTCAAATCCCACTCTGGAAAGGATGGGCCAACACCTTTGGAAAACTGGCTGCAAAATTCTATTCCTAGAGGCAGGAAGACAAAAATCTACTCAGGAAGTTTCTCCCTGGACTTCAAACGTTGTCCAGGCTTCTTCTGGGCCACTGAAATCTCAGCTCCAGCCATTGAACTGTGCTGGTTGTAGTGGTTTTGTTCAAAATGAGCCCTCATTTCTCCTGCTTGTGGAAATATGGCAAGGTTTAGCTGTGTTAGGACCAGGACTAGGACTAGAACTAGGAATATATAGTCCTTTGTTTTCCTGTTGCACAGGGTTGTCTGATCTAACTAGGCAATAAATCCAAACCACAGGGGCAATAAATCCACACCCTTGGGCCTCTGTGGGATTAAGCAGAGACAGACTCAGGCACCTTCACAGCCCCAAACCCCTGGCTGAGGGACACAGCCCTGGGCCCAGGGGGTGCTGGCACTGAGGGCTTTGCTGGGCACAGCTGGAGCTGCTCCAGCATCCACCACACTCCACCTCCAGACATCTCCAACCCAGCAGGCCCAAGGCACACTGAGCAATCCGCCAGCACCCAGAAACACCAAATCTCACCTCAGAACAAACATTCTGCTGTTCGCTGCTGTGAAACTAGAACCCTTTCACTTCCTGCAAGGCTTTGGAATGTCCACCCCTGTCTTGGTTTGAACAGACAGGTGTTTGCTAAGGAGGGCAGGAGCCTCCCCTGAAATGGAAATGCAAACCTCTTCCCTCTGGATTATTATTATTTTGAAATTAAATGGCTCTCAGGCAAAGATATGGGAATAGGAATAACAGTTCTTTACTAGGAAAATTAAAAACACAAATGCAATAGTACAAA
The DNA here is from genome assembly GCF_901933205.1 of Camarhynchus parvulus. Lineage (NCBI taxonomy): Eukaryota > Metazoa > Chordata > Aves > Passeriformes > Thraupidae > Camarhynchus > Camarhynchus parvulus. Next base: position 876,212 of record NC_044585.1, read on the forward strand.
CAAAAAAAAACACTGCCAGAGTGAGACCATGCCCTGACCCCTGTGTGTCAGGGGGTGGCACAGCCCCATCCCATGGGGGCTCAGCCCTCCTGCAGTGCCAGCTGTGCTGCTGCTGGAGCAGGGATCCTGCACAAGGGGGGAGTTTTCCTCTGCAGCTCCAGGGCTGCTGCAGATGGGCCTGGGCTCCCTCTGGCAATGCAGGGCAGCAGAAAGCTGCTCCTCTGGCAATGCACTGGGCAAAGGCTGCTGTGCTGTGCCAGGCTCAGATTGGATCCAGGTAGGAATGCTTGGCTCCTCCCCTGGGCTCAGCATCTCCCCATGGGATGCTGGAATTGGCTCAGCCCTGCAGGGACACTCAGTGGCCATGGACAGCAGAGATCTCCTGGAGGGAGGATTGGCTGTGGGAGAGATAAAGAAAAAACTGCCCCATGGACAGCAGAGAACTGCCCCAGCTCTGACAGATGGGGATAGAACACACAGCCCTGCTAAATCTTCCAACCTAAGACAACTCTGCATCTGACACAGAGCAGTGACAGTGCAGTGACAAAGTCTAAGCCTGGAGCTCCCCTAAGGTACCAAAGGGGACTTTGTGCCCAGCCCTGTTTTCTCCCTGTACCTGCTGAAGCCCAGCCCAGATCCAGCAGTGATACATTTCCATCTCCTGGATCCCCTCTGATCTCCCTTTCTCCCTGCTGACTCCTCGCTGTGCCTTTCTGTCCCCGAGCAGGGAGGTGACCACAGAGGGGACCAAAGTGGTTCGTGTCCCAGCTGCTCCATCTGGGTGCTTTTCCAGGCTGGTTCCAGCTGAACTCCCAGCACTGAGCTCTGTCCCTTGGAGCCCTTGGGGAAGGTCCCTGGGGAGGATCTAGGTGGGCTCTGTGAGGAGGAGATCTGCACTGTCCCCAGAACAGGCTGCTCATCAGAACTCATCCAGGAGTCATTCCCCATTGGGAACTGCAGTGGGAAAGGATTGAAATAAATCATAGAATGATGGAATATCCTGAGCTGGAGGGACCCACAGGGATCATTGATCCAGCTCCTGTCCCTGCCCAGACCCCCAACAACCCCACCCTGTCCATCCCTGGCAGTGCTGTCCAAAGGCTCCTGGAGCTCTGGCAGCCTCGGGGCCGTGCCCATTCCCTGGGCAGCCTGGGCAGTGCCAGCACCCTCTGGGGGAAGAACCTTGCCCTGAGCTCAGCCTGAGCTGCCCTGGCCCAGCTCCAGCCATGCCCTGGGTGCTGTCCCTGTCCCAGAGTCTCGGGTTGCTGTTTGATAATTGCTGCCCCCAGATGTGCAGGATGTCTCTGTTTCGGCCCACGCGGCTGAAGAACGAGTCTGGACTCTTCACTTTTCAGTCTTGAGGTTGTTTATTAATTCTTATCTATACAATTTTCTTTCTGCCCAGCCGAGATCTGCTCAGCAGGGCAGCCACAGGCACTCTGACCACTCGTAAGGTGGTGTTGTCCTTTTATACTGCAAACTACATATAACATATTTACACTTAATTCCCAATACCTATCACCTGTGTTAGACAGTGCACTTCTACTCTAAACCAATCCCAAAGTGCCAACATCACCGCAAAAAATGGAGAACAAGAAGAAGAAAGAAGAAGGACCAGACGCACCCAGATTCCTCCATCTTGTCCCCATAACCCCCATACCAAAAATCCTAAAGTCTACATTGTCACCCTATGATCATCTTGTTATTACACTACTCAAACCTGCGTGACATTCACGTCCTCATACAAAGCTGGCAACTTGCTCCAAGGGTCAAAATCAAATCTCCAGGTGTTCTGGGCAGCATGCCAGGGTCTGCAAGCCCCCTGACGGGGTCCTTGGCAACTCTGGACACCCAGAAGGATATGCTGAGTTCTGACACCAGAGCAGAGATTGGAGCTGCCCACAGGAGGAGCTGCAGCCCCTGGTGAGCTCTGAGCTCAGTGTCCTCTGCTCCAGCTGAACATCCCAAGTGCTCTCAGCTGCTCCTCCTGTGGACCCTCCAGACCCTTCTCCATCTTTGTATGGCAAATGTGAGGCCATAAAATCCTCGTGTCTGAGCCCAACCCCTTGCAAAGCCACATCCTTTACATCCACCATGGAAAACCATTCCAGAGCCATCCCAACAGGCACTGGCTTAAGCAATCTGTAACAAGCACTGGGATCACGTTTCTTTCCTTCTCTGCTTTCCCAGAAAATTGGCAGGACCTGAAAATGAGCGCTTCTTTCTCTTTGGAAATTTGCCCTTCAGATGGCAAACAGGGATTGATTTTGTTCCTGGGGCTCGTAGGAGGCTGAAATGAAAACAGCTCATTTTAATATTAGCCCTGATTCCTGTTCATCACCACCTTTTCCTGCCCAAACATCTGCTGGATCAGCACTGGGGTGTGGGACAGCAGCTGGAGGAAGCAGCATTTGGAATTTTACTGCAGGGGGGTGAGGAGCTTTCTCGTTGGCTCCATACAAAGACCAGCCGCACTGAATTTTGATGTTGAAAAGAGAATAATTGCTCCTAAAATTGATCTTTACAGGCTTCAATATTTCCCCCATCACATTATGCTTCTTCCAACTGTGTCTTTTTACAGCCTAAGACAAATGACTTAAACATCAGGCTAATACAAAGCAGATTTTTCAGACTGGGAACGTGTTTTCTTTCCGTGCACACGGGGCTGTATCCAGCGTGTCAGGCAGGACATTTTCATTTGGAGGGATTTGGTTTTAAGTGGGTGAGCACTGTGATTATTATTGAACAGCCTGACACACAGAGAATGTCTGGCTGTCCTGTTGTCAGCCCTGCAAACCCCGCACGGGAGGGATCAGTGCAAACCTCAGAACCTCATTAAAAAACCCAGCTCAGGCTTTTGATGAGGTTGGGGAACTCTCAGAAGTGCTGAGTCCTCCCCTCCCCTATCTCGGAGCAGGATAATCACTCTGTGGGTGCAGGGAGACAATTAAGCTCATTAACATCTCCTTTCTTTAAAAGATGGAGTGCCAGCTGCTTGCATTCAACCGCCCAGCAGCAGCCAATTACCCAACGAGGGTTAATAACCCCAAAGGTGCAGGGACAGGGAGCCCGTGCTGGCAGGGACACTCACCTGGCCACCAGAAATAGTCACTGCTAAATAGTCCTGGACACCTGGATTCATTAATTTCTCTCCATTAATTAATTTCTCTTCTAAATGAATTCTTACAGCCACGATCAGCACAACCATAGCCAGGTAGGATTAATGGTTGTGCTCATTCTCTCTCCTCACAGGGAGATTTGTGGCCTTTGGAGGATGTTATTTCTCAGCTTTTGTCAATAATATCTGGGCTTGCTGGGACTTTCACTCTTCCAAAGCCTTGAAATGGAAACTCCCTAAATTCTCCTTCAAGCCAGAAGACCAAAAACACCAAGAAAGCTCCTTTTAAATGCTTTTATTCAAACACAAACTGAGGTCACTTTGGAAATAGAGGATGCTCAGATCCACTGGGCAAGGCAGGGTTTTAATTGAGGGGCTTGAACATGAACCACACTGAAAATTTGGGAAATCAGCTCCCAGCCCTGGCTGGGGGATCCAGCTCCCATCCAGCTCCTGACTGACACTTGGGACAGAGAGAAGCTGCTCCAGCTCTGGAGGCTCCTCTGGGAACTGGAGCTCTCCAGCTTCTTTGGAATGCCAGGGAAGAAGGAGGGGAGATTCAGGGAGAAATAAATAAAAAGGAAACCATAAAGCTGAAGAGTTTCAAACCTGCTGGAGCAGTGGGACAGCCCTTGGCAGGGAATTCCTGTGCTCGGGAATGCCAAGGTCACTGCAGTGGTGGGGAGGAAATACATCCTGGGGACCAGCTTTCCAAATAATATTAAATATCTGGATATATTTCCCCACAAGGGGTGGAACATAGACACAGGAGCCATGGAGCTCTCCAAGGAGACTCCAGGGCTATCACAGCCTTGTGGGATCTGCTCTTGTGCTGGGAATCCTGCATTTGGGAAAGTCAGGAAGAAGCAGAAGTTTATTTGAGGGCAAAACTGTATTTAGGAAAAGCAAGAAGAACCAGGAGGTGATTTAAGGCAAACCTCAGGGTCCAGCTGGTGGCTGACCATTGAAGAGGTACCCAGCCACAAACAGTCCCAATTCTTCCCATAAACTCCTCGGATACAAGGGAAAATGGACACTAAGCCAAAGCAAGTTAATTCCCTAAGAGCTCAGGCAAAACATCTGCAAAATCCCGGGGATTTTAAGGCAGGGAAAAATCAAAATGGGGTAAAACTAAAGAATCTTTCAAAATTTCCAGGAAAAAACAAGATCTCTAGGCAGGAATTGAGCAAGTAGTGGTTCTGCAAAATCAAATCTATTGGGAGGAATCTCCAGGTTGGACTGCCCTGGACCACTCCTCCCATCACACAAGGGGCCTGTCAGGGAGCAAAAGCCCACAGGATTTAGAACCATTTTATTTCCCAGTTCTTAGCTTTGTGTGCTCAGAAATCTGGGAGGAATGTTGTGCCTTGGAAGCTCCTGGAACATTTCCTCTTACATTGTTTCCCAGCATGAGCCAGGTCACTTTGTCGCACGGGGATGGAATAATTCCATTTTTATCTCTGGGACCTTGGTTTGGTTCATCTGCACATTTCAGGCTTGGCAGGGATATTTTTCCCCCTCTTTCTTTCCCAGGATATACAATCAAATCATCCAGAATCAGTATATCAAAAAAGATGATGATGCATAAACCAGCAGCCCATTGCACAAACAATAAAACCAGGTAAAATTCAATATCCAGCACTAGCGAGTAATTCCAGCAGCAATTCCAAATTTATTGCCTTGTTTATTTATTCCATTGATGTCAATAAACATCACGTCCTCTCGTGCTGACAAATCCATCTCCAAGCATGGTTTTGTTTCTCTTCCCTGGAGCCTTGCAGGGTCTGCAGGAGCCTGGGAATGGCCTGGGAAGCACACAGGGATGTCCTCAGAGCATCCAGGGCTTTTCTGGCCTGGATCCATGTGCAAAGGACAGCACAATGGGAAGATTCCCAAAGTGATGTTTGGACAGATGGGTTGGATGTGCTGAAGCCTCTGGTGGGTTCCAGTCTGAGCCCCTGGCGTCACAAACTCCTCCTTGATCCCTCCCTTCCAAAGGGAAGAGGCTCCAGGGAAGGGTTGTTTTGGGAATTGCTCTCTCCTGAGGGCCGGTTGGTGGTGTCATTGCACAGGATGGATTTGGGGAGGCTCTTGGGGTGTTGAGATGTTGTGTGAACACCACCAGGAGTGATGGGGCAGAAGGGCAGGAAGTGCCCAGCAGGAAAGGCCCTGGGGGTGCTGGTGACAGTGGCTGGACACGAGCCCAGGTGTGCCCAGGTGTGCCAGAGGCCAAGGACAGCTGGGCTGTGCCAGCCCTGGGGTGGCAGCAGGAGCAGGGCAGTGCCCGTGCCCTGAGCTGGCACTGCTGGGGCACCTCCAGTGCTGGGGCAGCTCTGGGACCCTCCTGCCAGGAGAGACCTGGAGGGGCTGGAGCGTGTGCAGGGCAGGGAACGGAGCTGGGAAGGGGCTGGAGCCCCAGGAGAGGCTGAGGGAGCTGGGAAGGGGCTCAGCCTGGAGCAAAGGAGGCTCAGGGGGCCCTTGTGGCTCTGCACAGCTCCTGCCAGGAGGGGACAGCCGGGGGGGTCGGGCTGTGCTCCCAGGGAACAGGGACAGGAGCAGAGGGAACAGCCTCAGGCTGGGCCAGGGTGGGCTCAGGGTGGATTTTGGGATAATTCCTTCATGGAAATGGCTGTCCAGCACTGGCACAGCTGCCCAGGGCAGTGCTGGATCCCCATCCCTGGAAGTGTCCCATAAACCTGTGGGTGTGGGGACAGGGGTCAGTGGTGGATATTGGGACAGTTGGGCTCCCTGATCTTCAAGGTCTTTCTCCACCTTGCTGATTCCATGGTGGACAGCTCCCTCAGAGTCTCCTGAGCATTTTTTGGAATTGCAGCAGATTTCAATGAGCCAGCCAAGGACACTGAGGGGCAGCAGGGAATTTTAAAAGCATTATATTTTAAAGCATTAAAATGTAAAGTTTAAAGAACAGCAGCGATCTCATCCAGTGAGGAGCCAGTCTGAGCACAGTTCTTTGGAGGCACATCCAAATGTTCCCTGTGGCACATCCGAAGACTCCTGAGAAATGTCTGCACCAGTTTAGGACCATGGTCCTAAACTGAAGGAAGGCAGATTTAGATTTTAGGAAGAAATTCTTTGCTATGAAGGTGTTGGAGCAGAGGAATGTGGAGACTCCATCCCTGGCAGTGCCCAAGGCCAGGCTGGATGGGACTTGGAGCAGCCTGGGACAGTGAAAGGTGTCCCTGCCATGGCAGGGGGTGGCACTGGATGAGTTTTAAGGTCCCTTCCCACTTAAACCACCCTGAAATTCTCTGACTCATGCAGGCAATACTGGAAAAAGCTCAGCAGGATGTGGGAATGTCACTGGTAGGGATTGGTCCTGAAATGTGTCATAATTCTCTGTCCTTTGGCTTCTTGAAGGGCTTCTGGAAAATCCCAGGACCTCTTTGCTGCAAGACCTCACTTCATTAATGTCAGTCCTGAAAGAGCAAATTCACAGGAGAGATTAAAAATATGAAATATCCATTTTTTTGAGAGAGAGAGCAACAGGAAAGGATAAAAGTGGTATATCCCAAAGAAGGCTGGGGTGCCAGCCAGCACTCCTGCATTCCCAGCAGGATGAATGCCACAAACTCCCTGTTTCTATCCCGAAATCCTGAGCTCTCAGGCAGTAATTGTGGGTACCCCAGAGCCTGAAAGTATCACAGTTACAACCCCGAATCCCTTAAATTTGCATCCTCCCAGAGAAAAACATGACAACTCAGCAGCTGATTCAGCTGGAAAGTCTCCCCCAATAAGTTATGAAAAGAGGACTGGGAACCTGCATTTTTATCATTCCAACTCTTTCTGGGTTTTTTTTTCTTTTTAATAAAGCCCTGTTTATGATGGTGGATAAAACATTCCTGTCATCCTTAATAAAAGCCTTTACTAGCAATGCGAAAGGAGCGGTGAATGGATAAACTGTAAATCAAAGCACAGCTTGGAAACGGGGCAGTTTAGCAAAGCAGCATTTCTGGGAGCTGCTGATGGCAGGAGATTACATTTTATATCAGAACAGATTTAAATTTAGGGGGAATTAACCCTCCAGCTCCACTGCAAAAGCTTCCCAAGGCATCAAGGCTGTTTGAGTAAAAGGAAGTTGTCATCAGTGGAAGGGAGGCGACAGGAAAAAATAACTGAAGGGGACAATTTTAACTGGATCTTTCTTACAGAAACGAGCTACAAAAATTGTGACTGGATTTTAATTAGGAGGCAAATTTTTTCCTGTTCTTTCTTGGCTTTGGGAAGATGGTAAGTGACAGCGTTTCAGGGATCCAAAAGCTTCTTCTTGCTGCAATGAGAACACTTCAGTTTTTAAGTCTTTCTGTAGGTGTCAGGAGAAAAATCTTTCTGTTTCTTGACGTTTGGACAGAGTCATGAGCTGGAAACAGTTGGTGCAAAACAGTTGTTCTGCCCTACCTTGCAGGGAGCTACAGGAGCTCTGCTGGGAAGGGACTGAGGGGGGATGGATCACAAAATATTCCTGCAAAGCCACAGAAAGTCTGAACCCCCAGAAACAACTGGGGAATTTATGCACCTTAAAGTCAAGACAGGAGAAAAAGCTGAGTTGGGGCTGAAAATCATGCAAAAAAAAAATTATTTCATCAATAAATTATTCTTCAACCCTCGCTCTGTCCCAGTCCTGTGGGCTTGGATAAGTAATTCCAATAAATCAATGTGTTCACCCCTCTCTCCGCTGTGTTTCAGTCCAGGTTTGCTCTGGAAATCTCCAGGAACGCGTTCAGAAGAGGAATTCTCCTCACTCCGGGGTGCTGGAGCCAGCCCAGACTCATCTGCTGGCTCTGAAATCCTTCGTGGCTCCTTGATTTCCCGGGTCCCTCCCAGCCCACCCCTGCTTCCTCTGGCTCAAAAATCCTTTCAAACCAATTCCTCACTGTGTGGGGAGGCAAAGTTCCTTTCCCACCACCAGCACTGCTTGTAGCAATGTATGAACAGCTCAGACTGCAGGGTGCACCAGCCATTTCTTCTGACCAGAATTTGGAATTCATCAAGGTTACTAAGACATAAACTGTGTTAAAATAAGAAGCTGAGAAACTGAATTCCAGGACCACAAGAAGGAGATAACAGAGCTGGGAGCCACCTGAACTATGACCAATCACATATTCTGAGAAGTGCATGCAAAATGCATAAACAAAACAAAAGCACCAATAAAAAATGGGTGATCAGCGTGTGCGGTAGAGTTAAAATGTATAAATAAGTACATAACATAAATAATAAACAGCTTCTACCTAATCATATTAGTTAGTTGTCCAAGAATCCTGAATTTCCCACAGCTGGTGATGGACATTTCACAAAAATTCCTGTTTTCACTGGAAAAATGCAGGGATTTGTGGCAGACCCCGAGAGGTTGAGCTCAGAGCACTCCAGAGGTGGAGCTCATCCCCCCTGGCTGCCCCGGGGATTGGGGATTGTGTAATTAATGGTAATTAATTCTCATCCTTGCTCTGCAGGTGTGGCACAAACACTGGCACGGGGTGGGAGCAGCTCCTGGAGCAGCCCTTGGATGTGCTGGAGTGGCAGGAATGTGGGAATGCCAGCAGGAATGTGGGAATGCTGTGGGAATGCCAACAGGAATGTGGGAATGCCAGCAGGAATGTAGGAATGCCATGGGAATGTGGGAATGCTGTGGGAATGCCAACAGGAATGTGGGAACGCCATGGGAATGTGGGAATGCCGTGGGAATGCCAACAGGAATGTGGGAATGCTGGCAGGAATGTGGGAATGCCATGGGAATGTGGGAAAGCCAGCAGGAATGTGGGAATGCCATGGGAATGTGGGAATGCCATGGGAATGCGGGAATGCAATGGGAATGCCAATGGGAATGTGGGAATGCCAGCAGGAATGTTGGAGTGCCAGCAGGAATGTGGGAATTCAATGGCAATGCCAGCAGGAATGTGAGAATGTTGTGGGAATGCCATGGGAATGTGGGAATGCCAACGGGAATGTGGGGATGCCATGGGAATGCCAACAGGAATGTGGGAATGCCAGCAGGAACGTGGGAATGCCGTGGGAATGTGGGAATGCAGGCAGGAATGTGGGAATGCCATGGGAATGTGGGAATTCCAGCAGGAATGTGGGAATGCTGTGGGAATTCCAGCAGGAATGTGGGAATGCCGGTGTGGGAGCCTCAAGGACATCTCCCCTCTCCCTCATCAAGCTGGAAGTGATGCAACTTTTTAAACTTTTTTAACCAGCTTTAGTCAGGGCTTTGTTTGCCTCTGCCCAGGGGAAGGGAAGTGAAATTTTCTCTTTAAAAGACTCTTTTACCGAGGGTTGAGTTTTGCTGGGTGAGGCCTGACGGGCTTCAATCAACAAAAAGAAAATTCCCAGAGCCAGAAGATGCAGAGGAGGTAAAAAACCTTAACAAACATCACCCCTGGGGTGGTCAGACACCTGGGCTGGGAAAAGATCAGTAAGAGACCCACGGAATGAGGACAAAATTAGCACCAAAGGAAGAGGGATCAATAACCAACAGGAGATTGACTATTAAAAACTGTGCCATTTTGGACCAATGAACAACAATTTATTTGTATTTTGTCTGTGTAAATCCATGAAAATCTGGTAAAGTACCAGGTGTGACAGGAGGATTTTCACTGCAAAACCCAGGCACGTGTGGATGGAATAATTTCCATTGCACATCCTGGCCAAAATAAAGTAATGCCTGATTCTCTGAACACTTGAGAAGATTTTGTTGGAGAATTTCTGGTTTTCCATGTTTTGGTGACAATGACACCACATTCCTCATCCATAATTCATTCCCAGCACAGCCAAATGTGTTTGTAACTCAATAGTGCCCCATCAGTGAGCCCCTGTGGTCTGTGTTATCCTCCTCTGGAGGGTTTACAAGCCTGGAACTGCACAAGGAGAACCTGGGAAGGAGGCAAAACATAGGACTGGCTGGAAAATCCCTCTCCCACAGCAGCAGGAGGTGAAAAACCTCCCTGCTTGGACTTGGGAATTGTGGTTATTAATTGTTGTGGTGTTGTGGGGCTTAGGATGAGGTGAGAGATGAGAATTCACTCTTAAGTTCTTAGAAGGTTGATTTATTATATCATGATATGATATGATATGATATGATATGATATGATGTGATATGATATGATATGATATGATATGATATGATATGATATGATATGATATTATGTGATATGATATGATATGATATGAATGAAAATTATATACTAAAACTATACTAAAGAAAGAGAAAGGATACATCAGAATGAATAATAAAAACCCGTGACAGACTCAGAGAGTTGACACAGCTGGCTGTGATTGGCCATTAATTATAAACAATTCACATGCTGGGTAAACAGTTCTCCAAATCACATTCCGAGGAGTAAAACATGGAGAAGCTGGAGCTTCCCAGCTTGTCAGGAGAAGAAATCTTGGTGAAGGATTTTTTTTAAAAATAAATATCACAGTGACAGGGAATGTCCAGTCCAGGACTGGTGGGACAGAAAGGATCCTCTCCCAGCACTCCTGTATTCCCTCCCAGAGAAACCCAAAGCTTTTGGTAGCTGAACATTTTCCTCCTGGGATACTCCTGTGTGTATCCTCAGTGAAGAGCAGGACCCACAGCTCTCAGTGCACCCATGGGGAGCTGATTACAGTCAGAGAAAGTGAAACCCACTGGCAGAAAAACTCCAGGGCTGCTGATTGCAGGGATGCAGCTTTCAACATCTAAAAATCAGGGCTGGGAGCTCAAGCACCTGCTGCAGCTGAAGTTTTGCCTCTCAAACAGGAGCTGTTTAAATAATGCTAAGAATAGTGGAGGAGTAGATAAAGATAATGAAGTGCTCCTGTTGGGATCCCTTTGACATGCAGAGAATAAGAACCCAGAGTTATTTTTTAATAAAAGGGGAACTCCTCCTGGATTTGATCTCACTCCCTCCCAAACCTTAAGACAAATACTGTTGTCACTAAATTAAGCTGTGAAGTCTTTCATTAAGCACCACCCTTGGGAATTAAAAATGTTCTTGGAGAGCTGGAGGAAGGAGCTGAGCTCCAAGAATGGAATAGGCACAGGAATGAAAATGTGGAGAAACACACCCGGATATTTAATCCATAAACTAACACAGACACTCCCGGCGGGTTGGGAAGGCAATCACAGCCTCCCAGCACAGCCCTGGAGTTACAGCGAGGTGTAAAGACAGGGATTGTCTTCATTAAGTGAAATATTAATGAACAGAGGGAACAAAACACTGTAAACACAGAGAGCCATGGCAGCAGCAGCAAAGAGAGATATTTGGGATAAAAAAATCCAGGCATAACTCAGTAAAGTGTCCAGACAAGTGCTCAAAACATTGCTGCCAGGGTTCAGTGGCCACTGCAGCATCTGCAGGGAATTCTCCCAGATATCTGAGATGTCACTGTCATATTTTCTGAAAAATCCCTTCGCCAGGATTTCTTCTCCTGGGAAGCTGAGAAGCCTCAGAGAAAAAGGAAAACAATAATTATCTGATTGCTTCTCCTGTGTTTGGCTGCTTTTGGAATGTGGTCTGGACATTGTTTACCAACTGGTCATTGTCTGATTGGTTTCATGTGAATTGTTTTAACTTAATGGCCAGTCATGGTCAGGCTGGGTCAAGGTTCTGGAAAGAGTCATGAGGTTTTCATTATTATCTTTTAGCCTTCTGTCTGTATCCTTTCTCTATTCTTTAGTATAGTAATATAATATAATATAATATAATATAATATAATATAATATAATATAATATAATATAATATAATATAATATAATATAATATAATATAATATAATATAATATAATATAATATAATATAATATAATATAATATAATATAATATAATATATATCATAAAATAAATTAGCCTCCTAATAACATGGAATCAGATTCATCTTTTCTCCCCATGACGGGGGACCCCGAAAATACCACATCTGAGACATTGAAAAGGAAAATTCCAGCCACAAAACATCTGCAAAGTGGGAAAAAACATCTGGCCAGAGAATGTCTGTAGTGCCTGGTGTCCATCATGGATTCTGGAGCCCGGGCTGGAATGACATCCATGGGAATGCCATGGGAATTGGCATTATTTAAACATCTTGCAGCACGGAATATCCACCTCTGCCCCCCCAATGCCTCTTTGGAACACATCTGGTGGCTCAGGCATCCAGAGCTTCCCTGGGAAATGCTCCAGGCCAGGCAGAAAACAAGGAAGGTTTTTCACTCTCCTGTCAGAGGAGGAGATGGGGAGTGGGGATTTTGTTGTGTGCAGCTGGAACTTTGGGAAAGTTCCTGTTGGATGAGCCCCCAGAGGAGGAGTGTTCCTGCCTCATCCAGAAAATCCAGTCGAGGGTCTCCAGGTTTCCCCACTGCAGGACAATTCCCAGGCAATGGAAGCTCCTTTTCCTCTTACAGACAACACTGAAATCCCTCATTTCAGCAGGATCCTGGGAAAGTGTTCCAGAATTAGTCTCCACAGCCATCAGCATCCCAGTGCAGCATTCCTGACAAAGCACATTCTGGAGAGAACAGGCTCAGCCAAAACAGACCTGAGGCTGACAGAGCAATTTCCCCTCTTTTTCTTGTAAAGCTCCTTTCTAATTATAATCCCTGCTGGGTGTGGTTTATTTCTGTGTTCTCAGAACTGGGAGGAGCTCCAGGAGAGGACTGGGGGCTTTCCTTTTTACTGGCTGGAATATTTTGATTATTTTTAAATTAAAATCAGCCTGATACTCTCTGATCTGTGCAGAGCCAGGTCTGTTCTATTTCTTAAGGGTTTGCAAAGCTCTGTCTTAGGCCAGGTTTAAGTGAATGAAGGCAGTTGTTCTACCTTAAACCTGATTTAAGTAAATGAAGCACCATAACCAGACTGAGACAATCCCAAAGGATCTCCCCTGTTGTTAGGAAGGGAAGTTAATAAACCCTTTAATTTTAATTTGGCTTGTTTCGATTTTGTTTAGTTTGGGTTGGGTTTTTTTAAGTTAGGGGAGGGTTTTAAGCAAGATTCAAGAGAACTGCTGGAGATAAGGCCAGAAATCCTCACGTTTAACAGTAAAAATGTATGATTTGGGTGTGACAGTGTGGTCATTAATTGTTGAGGTGTTGTTGTGGGTCCCAGGACAAGGTGAGAGATGAGAATTGACCCCAAGTTCTCAGAAGGCTGATCTATTCTATTCTATTCTATTCTATTCTATTCTATTCTATTCTATTCTATTCTATTCTATTCTATTCTATTGCTATACTAAAACTATACTAAAGGAAGAGAAAGGAGACATCAGAAGGCTAGAAAGGAATGAATAATAAAAACCCATGACTGACCAGACTCCTGACACAGCTGGACTGGGATTGGTCATTAATTAAAAACAATTCACATGGAACCAATCAAAGATGCACCTGTTGGTAAAGCAACCTCCAGACCACATTCCAAGCAATCAGATAATTATTGTTTACATTTCTTTTCTGAGGCTTCTCAGGAGAAAAATCCTGGCAAAGGGATTTTTCATAAAATATGTCAGTGACATGACAAGATGCAGAGCTGGTCAAAGGCACTTCTGCCCTGAGGAACTGGCCAGAACTGTCTCATCAGGGCCTAGGACTGGTGCCAGTTCTGGCTCTGGATTAAAAAGCTTTCCTATATTGCTCAGCCTCTTCCTCCTCCTCCTCCTCCTCCTTTCCCCGCTTAAAAAGGCCACAAAAACCAAGGAACGGTGGTTCCAAATAGCACAACTGCACAGGAAGCCACATTTTGATGCCAAGGCTTGGTTATTTCCCATCCTGAGCACTTTGACCTCTCCCTCATGTCCCAGGTATGAGGAAGACTCAGCAGCAATCCCAGAGCAGGAGGGCTGCAAACCCCAGTCCTGGCTGAGTGCAGGATCCAGCGAGCAGCAGCAGCAGGGCATTTCCAGCTGCACATCCATCCCATGGGATCCTGTCACACACATCTTTTATGGAAAATCCTTTCCTTAGGATTTTTTCCTCCTGAGAAGCTGAGAGGCCTCAGGAACAAAATGTAAACATTGATTATCTGCTGCTGTGGAATGCAACAGGTGCATCTGTGATTGGTCTCATGTGGTTGTTTCTAATTAATGGCCAATCACAGCCCAACTGGCTCGGACTCTCTTTGGTCTGAGCCACAAACCTTTGTTATCATTCTTTCCTATTCTATTCTTAGCTATTTTTTTTATGAAATTGTTTCTTCTACTCTTTTAGTATAGTTTTAATACAATATATATCATAAAATAATAAGTCAAGCCTTCTGAAACATGGAGTCAGATCCTCGTCTCTTCCCTCATCCTTGGACCCCTGTGAACACGGTCACAGGATCCCATCATCCCAAAGCACAACCAGGGGGGCCAATTTTGGCCAAATCCTCAGGAAAAACAGGACAGAGCTCCTTCTACTGCCCCCCACCCAGAGCAGAGACCCCCACCTGTAGCATGGGGGATGTCTCAGACAAGGAAACGCAGGAAAATCAGGATCCGTAAGGGAGTGGAAAGGGATTTTGAAGGTTGAGGCCCATTTTGAGGCCCAGTAACCACCTGGGACCATTGGTGTGGTGACATGGGGACAGCTCCTTCTGCAGCCTGTCCAGAGCCACTGCTGGAGCTCTGGATCAGGGAATCACAGAGCCCTCAAGGCTGGGAACACTTTTAAGGTCATTCAGTCCCCAGCACTGCCGGGTCCACCATTAACCCAAGTCCCCAAGAGCCACAGGGAGGGGCTGGAGCGTGTGCAGGGCAGGGAACGGAGCTGGGAAGGGGCTGGAGCCCCAGGAGAGGCTGAGGGAGCTGGGAAGGGGCTCAGCCTGGAGCAAAGGAGGCTCAGGGGGCCCTTGTGGCTCTGCACAGCTCCTGCCAGGAGGGGACAGCCGGGGGGGTCGGGCTGTGCTCCAGGGAACAGGGACAGGAGCAGAGGGAACGGCCTCAGGCTGGGCCAGGGCAGGCTCAGGGTGGATTTTGGGGTAATTTCTGCATGGGGAGGGTGCTGAGGCCTGGAACAGGGAAGGGTTGGAGTCCCCATCCCTGGATGTGTGAAAGTGACAGAAATGGGACTGGCAGCAGCCCGAGGGTCGCTTGAAGCCATTCCATCAGACCCTCTGGAGTTTCAGGTGGCTTCCTGCAAGCATTGATTAAAAATTTCCTGATTTTACTGGTAATGTTCTTATGGATCCCTCCCAGCTATTGGTTCTGCCCTGGAGAAGCCCAAAATCCCCAAGGCTGGACCCTGAGCCCACCCCAACACCCCCAGAAGCTCCCACAGCTCATGGCAGTGCACACCCCAAGGAGAGGAACCCCAAAATCAGCAGAATTATTCCATCCCCAGCATTCCATGGGATGCACAGGCTGCCGTGGATCCACCTGCTCTCACTTCCTGATAAATTCCAGCCAAGGCCTGTGGAATGCTGACTCTGTTCCCATTCTGCAGCTCTCAAACCAGAGCTCATTGCTGTGCTCATCACACCTGCCACTGGAGTTCTGCATCAATCTCACCACCAGTTCTGCACAAAATGGGCAAAAATCCTCTTTTCTGCTTAAAAGAAGGTGTGTGTAGGCAAAAATTGAGGGTTTGGTATGAGACAGCAAGGTGGGATAAAAAAAGATGTTTTAAAAATACACGTTTGGAGCATGTTTTCCCTCAAAAATATTTTTCAGATTCTTTTTTTTTTTAATGAAAAGCTTTTTTTTCATGCCTTACTAGTCTCTGATAATGAAAAAAGGGAAATCTGGGGGTTGGCCCTGCCTCTGTTCATATTTGTGGACAGGATGCTCAAGCCTTGACTGAGTTCCCCTGTTCTAAGCGAGAAAGGGATGTGATAATTCAGGTGGCAAAGGCTTTTTGAGCTGTTGGAGAAGTTCATATTTAAGCTTGACCTGTCACTATAGGACATGAAAGAACACAAACTCACACTGCTGTTCTCAAGGTGAAGGAAAAAAGGGAAGTTTCTTTTCTGACTCCAGCATTTATAGTTTTCCAAAAGTGACAGCGGATTGGAAGGTGACCATGCCACCTCTCCAATCACACTGGACAAACCAACAGTCCATCAACTCTCTCCTCCTCCATAAAGGAATGCAAAACAATGAGTTATTTACAGAAAGTGTGTGAGAAAGTTCACTACAAGAATGTCAACATCAGAAGGCTTAGAAAATCTTAAAAAACCAGGGTGACATTGACCCAGGATCAAACAACTGATTTGGCAAGAGCCCCCAGTGCCTGGTGAGCAGGGAATGACATTTCTCCAATGGAAACAGGCAGGGGATGAAGGTGGGATCTGCTGTTTGTCCAGCAGCTGCTGCTGGCACCAGGCAGGCTGCCTTGGAACCTGCCTGTTCATCCTCGGCTGGGAGCAGCTGGCCCTGCAATTAGCAGGGATTGAAACAATTAAAAGGAAAATGAGGGTGGAGGCAGCACTTGCAGCATGGAGGTTCAGAGGGATGTGCAGGGTTAAGTACAGGGATCTGCGCTGTGGGGAACAGGGAAAGGCTGATTTTCCTGCCTTGATCAGCTCCTTCGTGCTCTGGCAGCATTTTTGTGCTGCTGCTCCCTTTTCCTGGTGCTGTTGAGGGTCCTTTTCCCCAGTTCCACACGAGCAGGTTGATATTCCTATGAAAATTGCAGCAAGATTTCTGCCTCTGCTGCTGGAGCAGGACACCTGGCTGGATTCTGCTTGGTGCTTTCCATAAAAGAGGAGAACTCCTTCCTGTGGGAAGGGACCTCTGGAGATTTCCTGGCCTGACCCTCACTCAGGGCAGGGTCATTTTCAGAGTCACTTGGGCTTGCTCAGGGTCTTGCCCAGTTGATGTTGTCACATTCCAAGGATGGAGATTCCCAGAGTTCCTCTGTTTTATGGTGTTGAACCTCTCCATCCCCAGTTTCCCTCCGTTTTGCAGGAGATGCAGATTCCCTCATGGCATAACCAAGTCAGCAAGTCTGAGGACAAGGGGCACACTGAAGAGGGACAATCCAAGATGTTCCTGTGCTCAGCAGATTCCCTGCACTGTCCCCAGTCCAAGCTGGGAGTCAGCTGCAGGAAGGCAGGGATGGAATGACCTGGGCAGAGCACAGAGCTGTACCCTTCACCCTGGAATCATGGAATGATGGAATATCCTGGAAGGGTCCCCCCAGGATCTTCCAGTCCAGCTTTGCCCTGCCCAGACCCCCAACAACCCCACCCTGTCCATCCCTGGCAGTGCTGTCCAAAGGCTCCTGGAGCTCTGGCAGCCTCGGGGCCGTGCCCATTCCCTGGGCAGCCTGGGCAGTGCCAGCACCCTCTGGGGGAAGAACCTTGCCCTGAGCTCAGCCTGAGCTGCCCTGGCCCAGCTCCAGCCGTGCCCTGGGTGCTGTCCCTGTCCCAGAGCAGAGATTGGAGCTGCCCTCGGGAGGAGCTGCAGCCCCTGGTGAGCCCTGAGCTCAGTGTCCTCTGCTCCAGATGAACATCCCAAGTGCCCTCAGCTGCTCCTCCCAAACTCTTGCCCATCCCTGTGTCCCTCCTTTGGATGCTTTCCCACACCTTTAGATCTTCCTGATCTTGGGGCACCCAAAACTGCCCCCAGCACTGGAGGTGAGGCCGCCCCAGCCCAGAGCAGAGCAGGACAATCCCCTCCCTTGCCCAGTGGAACTGGGTGCCTTTGGAGAGCTCTATTTACCCAAAAGAATCACAGCTTCCACTTTGGGTCTTCTTGGAGAGAAAAGTGTGATGTCTGGGAGACAAACATTTCCTGGGGTGCAGAACAGCTGCTCCACCACGAGATCCTGTAGCTCTGAAAATGGTAAAAAACTTCCTCTTCCATCCCTCAGGAAAGTTCTGTTCCCATCAAACTCTGCCAGGCACTTTTCTGGGTTACAGAGGCTTATGAGCTTATGGAAACCCCATCCTAGATCTGCTTTTTTAGGCATCTCCTTTCCTTTGAAATTCCCCAGCAGATGGAGGCTGAAGCCCTGAATCAGTTGGCCCCGGGACAACTCATTCCCAACGTTCATGTGGAAATTTGCAAGTCTTGTGATTTGGAATAAAAAGCCCTGGGATATCTGAGATCTCGGTCAACCCCTCCCTTGATTTTTTTTTTTTTTAAGAAATTGCCAGAAAAAGCCCTCCTGACTTTAATGCCTGCATTGTTCTGATGCATGTTCAGAGTGGAACATAATGGCTGGAAGTCCCTTTGCTCAAGGGCAAATTTATTTCCTGGCCAACATCTGGCTCCAGGCTCATCTTTCCTGCAATTTGCCACTTGCTGGCATGAGGGAAAAAGAGAATTATTGAGCTCTCTCTCTGCTTGGATCCAATTAGTCAAAGAAAAGTTGCTGGAGGTAATTGTGATGCACTCAGGAAAGATGCAAATGTTTGCGCCAGGTCCTTCCTGCCACAGCTCAGGGCAGGGGGTGGCACTGAGGTGATGGGGACACAGCCTGGCCTGAGGTCACCCACTCCAGAACCTTCTTTCACAAACACTTGGGGGGACTAAAGAAGGATGAGTGGGGATCATAGTCACCTGGGATACCTCCATCAGCAGCTGGGGATGGCATGGGGTCACAGAATGATGGAATCTCCTGAGCTGGGACCCACAGGGATCATTGATCCAGCCCCTGTCCCTGCCCAGAGCCCCCGCAACCCCACCCTGTCCATCCCTGGCAGTGCTGTCCAAAGGCTCCTGGAGCTCTGGCAGCCTCGGGGCCGTGCCCATTCCCTGGGCAGCCTGGGCAGTGCCAGCACCCTCTGGGGACAGAACCTTGCCCTGAGCTCAGCCTGAGCTGCCCTGGCCCAGCTCCAGCCATGCCCTGGGTGCTGTCCCTGTCCCAGAGCAGAGATTGGAGCTGCCCTCGGGAGGAGCTGCAGCCCCTGGTGAGCTCTGAGCTCAGTGTCCTCTGCTCCAGCTGAACATCCCAAGTGCCCTCAGCCTCAGCTTCCCCTCAAGACCATCCACCATCCTCACAGCCTCCTTTGGGTGCTTTCCAATAGCTTTAGATCCGTCTCACATTGTGGAACCCAAAACTGAACCAGGAGCTGCACTTTCTGGACCATAAGCTGTTTTAGACATTGAATTCTCCTCTTTCAAGCAAACAGAGGTGACATTAATCCATTCCATGGATCCATTGAAAAGAAAGAAACCTGTTACCTTAATGTTATGTCCAAGACAAAGACAGGACTATGGGACAGGGGCTCAGAAACACACAGGGACATGTCTGTCCCTCACGGTCAGGCAGAGCCATTTCCCACCCCCACCAACCCTGTTATCCATGACCATCCAGGCCTGGACAAACCCATGGCCCTGTTACCCATGACCATCTGGGTCTGGGCTGGACAAACCCATGGCCCTGTTACCCATGACCATCTGGGTCTGGGCTGGACAAACCCATGGCCCTGTTATCCATGACCATCCAGGCCTGGACAAACACGTGGTCCTGTTATCCATGACCATCCAGGCCTGGACAAACACGTGGTCCTGTTATCCATGACCATCCAGAGCTGGACAAACCCATGGCCCTGTTATCCATGACCATCCAAATCTGGGCTGGACAAACCCATGGCCCTATTAAACCCATGGACAGGCAGGTCCTGGGTCACTGGGCATGGCCAGCAAGCACCTTGAAAGTGAAGGAAAAGTCCTCAAAGTCCTTCTGGTGTTACCTTTCCATCCCTTTTGCTGGCCACAGATCCATCAGAATCCCTCATCGCCAGAGAAAGCCCTGGAAAAGGAAGAAGTTGAGGATCAAGGAGCAAACCCAGCTGGTGCTCAGGAGTGCAGGTGCATCGCTGCACTCTGAGTGTTTTATAACTTCTTCCCGAGCCCTGCTCCCCATAATCAGATTATGAAACCTTCAGCTGAAGTTAATGCAAACAAACAGATCATGCGGAGAGCCATAAAAATAAAATATCATAATAAAACCCCTAAATCGAGAGCATCTCCTGTAAACAGAGCGCTGTAAACACAGTAATGTGTCTCTCTGCAACGATATTTGGTGAGCTATGGAAGAGCCCCAAGAGATGGCAAGAAAACACAGCTGTTCTCTCCTTGCAGGAGGTGAGGGATGGCTGCAGGGTCAGCACAGGCTCTGCTGCGCTCCTGCAATGGGAAGAGGGATCCCCCCAGGGTGGGTGAGGCTGGAGGGAGCCCAGAGGGTCCCTGGAGACCCCTCGTGCTCCAGCAGGGCCCTCGCAGAGCTCAGGGCACAGCAGGCTGTGCTCACAGCTCTGCCATGGCCCCAGCGAGGAGCCCCCAGAGCCTCTCTGGGCTCTGCTCAGGGCTGGCACTGCCCAGGGCAGCAGCTCTGCCTCCTGGGCAGGGGCAGCTCCTGGGCTCAGGCCCTGCCCGTGGCTCTGGGGCCATGGCTGGGCCTGGAGCCGAGCCTGGGGCTGCCCTGAGCCTGCGCACAGGGACAGACTGGGGGACACACGGACACACTGACAGGGACAGACTGGGGGACACACGGACAGACACACAGGGACAGACTGGGGGACACACGGACAGACAAGGACAGACTGGGGGACACAGGGACACACAGACAGGGACAGACTGGGGGACACAGGGACAGACAGAGGGATACCCAGAGGCAGACAGAAACACCCAGGAACACACAGGGACAGCCAGGGATAGACAGACAGGGACAGACTGGGGGACAACTGCTAGAGCAACAGAGTAGTTGATTAAATGTTTCCCTGGAATAATTCTGCCAATTGTTTCACGGCTCAAGTTGGACAGACAGGAACAGACAGACACATAGGGACACCCAGGCCCCCCAGGGGCTGAGCCCTCTCTCTCCCTGGGCTCCTCTCCAGGCTGAGCAGCCCCAGCTCCCTCAGCCTCTCCTGGCCCCGAGCTGCTCCAGCCCTTGCTCAGCTCCAGGGGCTCCTGGCCCTGCTGTGCTGAGGATCCAGAGCTGGACAGAGCAGCCAGAGGTGCCCCCAGGGTGGGCACAGGGGCAGGGTCACCCCTGACCTGCTGGCCATGCTCTTCCTGATGTCCCCAGGATCCCACCGGGCCCAGGTCACTCTCCTGGCTCAGGGACACCTCGCTGTCCCCAGAGCTGCTCCAGCAGGTCCCCCCAGCCCAGGCTGGTTGTTCCTCCCCAGGTGCAGGACGTGCACTTCCCCATTCTCAACTTCCCAGCAGCTCTTCCCTGCCCATCACCCTTCTGGGGTCCTTAGTTTCCAATATTTTCCTTGGCTTTGCTCTGGTTCATTCCTCTCTCCACAGCCTGATTTGGGCAGGTGTGGTTTGGGTGGGGATGATTTGGGTGGGGAAGTTTTGGGTGGGGATCACCTGGGTGGGAATGATCTGGAAAGGGATGATCTGGGAAGGGATGGTTTGGATAGGGAGAATTTGGGAGGGTCTGCTTTGGGAAGGGATGATTTGGGTGGGGATGATCTGAGAAGGGATGGTTTGGGTAGGAAGGTTTTGGAAAAAGAAGGTTTGGGAAAGGCTGATTTGGGTGGGGGTGGTTTTGGTGGGGATGATTTGGGAAGGGAAGTTTTGGGTGGGCATGGTTTGGATAGGGAGGATTTGGGAGGGTCTGCTTTGGGAAGGGCTAATTTGGGCAGGTGTGGTCTGGGTGGGGATGATTTAGGAAGGGAAGATTTGGGAGGGGACAATTTAGGAATGATTGATTTGAGTTGAGCTGATTTTGGAGGGGATGATGTGGTTTGGGTTGGGGTGATGTGGTGGGGATGATCTGGGAAGAAATCATTTGGGAAAGGAAGGCTTGGGAAGGGGATGTTTAGGTAGGAAGGGTTTGGGAAGAGATGATTTGAGTGGGGATGATCTGGGAGGGATGGTTTGGATAGGAAGGTTTTGGAAAAAGAAGGTTTGGGAAGGGCTGATTTGGGCAGGTGTGGTTTTGGTGGGGCTGATTTGGGAATGGATGATTAACTCTTTGTGCTGTCAGGGGTGGCCACCACACCTGGGTTTTTGGTAGCCATTACCTCAATATTACCTGGAATTGTTAAAATTCTTTCCAGCTATGTGAATAAACTCAAGCCATGGAACAATGGCAGAATTATT
The DNA here is from genome assembly GCF_901933205.1 of Camarhynchus parvulus. Lineage (NCBI taxonomy): Eukaryota > Metazoa > Chordata > Aves > Passeriformes > Thraupidae > Camarhynchus > Camarhynchus parvulus. The sequence goes on from NC_044585.1 coordinate 898,308, forward strand.
CCAGGGAAACATTTCATCCATCACTCTGTTGCTGTAGCAGTACCAACAAGTATGATTGGGATTTTTTTTTCATGAAATACACCGATTATTCCTAAAAAATCCAAATTCTGCCTTTCTACTCAGCAAGAAATAGGGGAAAAAAAAACTCCAGAGAAAGGAATTGTCTGAAATCTCCTTTTTTGGAGAGGGTTTGGATGGCATTCCAAAGCTTTTCTTATTTCTTATGGAAGATCAAATTCCTGTCCAAGCCGTTTTTCCAAAAAGGACAATAATTTGCTCCAAAAATCCCCCCCTTTCCAAAGTTTCTCTTGGCTCTGTAGGGACACAGCTCAATCCTCTGCATGTGACAATGGAGCTCAGCATTGTCCTTTCCATCAAGAACTTCTTTCATGCTGGAATTGCAATTCGGATGTTTGCTTTTGCTCCTAATTTTGTAATGGACTCTTTCACTGAGCCCAGCTCAAAACAAATCTAGCCTAATTTCAATTCCAAGAACTCGGGACAAGACTTTAAAGCTTTTTTTTTTCTTTTTCTTTTTTTTTTTTTTTTTCTTTTTCTGAAGAAATGCTGCATCAAGAGAAATCTTGGAGCACCAAGGGATTCCCAGGGAAAGGAATAATTTTGGCAGTGGATTGGGCCACGTTGGGGGGATGAGACCTTGGGGATGTGACAATCCACAGCTTAAGTCTGTGCTGATGGACGCTGTGGAAATGTCTGAATGACATGTTCTGATTTAGGAATCACTATTTTTTTACCCAAAATGAATGAGGAAGACCAGGAATTTCTGTCTCCACTTTCCATTCCAGCAATGCTGGGGAGAAATCCAAAATGCTTCTGGTTTACCTTGCATTGTTGTCACTGAAAGTACATAAAGCCCATGGCTGATAATTGGACCTGATGTCCTTAAAGGTCTTTTCCAACTTTAATGATTCCATGGCTCTAAACCCAGCAGTGGTGAATTAACATCCCCAGAATGGGAATTTTAGATTGGATTTTAGGAAAACCTTTACCTGGGTGAGTGTCCCAGCAGGTGGAAGCACCTCAGCTCTTGACCTGCTGGTTGGAAATAGGGTAGGGATGATCCGGGATTTGGGCAAGGAGGAGCTTTAGACTGAGAAGCTGGAATGGAGGCACCAATGGTCCTTTCCAAGCAACTTTGCCATGCTTCCACATCTGTCCCATCATGGGCAGGGACAGTCTGGGAGAGCTCAGATAAAATGAGGGAGACAATGTTCTGTGTAGGAATCTTCCTGTCCAGGAGGCCCAGGAGGATCCATGGGCCCTGGGTGTGGAAAACCAGGAGGCCAATCCAAGGGGAATTTTGGCTCTTGGCTAGGGAAAGGCCTTTGCTAAGGAAATACAGCAGTGCCATGTTTTCCAGTGAAAAATCATCCTGGAATTCAGGTGCTTCTGTTGGGCAGCAAATACAGCTCCAGGGTACAGCCTGCTCCAACCCTGTGCAAGTGAATTCCTTGCAAATTCCACCCATAAATCCCACATTTGGGCTGTGCAGGTGAAGCCAAAGGGTTCCTGGCACTGGGAAGAACAGCTCAGGAGAATCCCAGAGGCTGTGGAGGTGATGCCAAAGGGTTCCTGGCACGGAGAGGTGGAGCTCAGGAGAATCCCAGAGGCTGTGGAGGTGATGAGGGCAGAAGCTGCTCTGACCCTCAGCCCTCCCCTGCAACAGACTCAGTTCCCTCTGGAATGGCAGATCCAAGCACGGAGATCCAATCAGGAGGGATTTCCCCTCCTTTTGCTTTACTGGGATAACTCCCTGACACCAGGTGCTGTCTCTGGGAAGAGAGGAAGGTGCTGTGCATTCCTGGGGACTCCCAGGTATTTCTCCAGAGTTTTGTCTGCTGAGCACACCTGGAGCAGCCGAGTCCCTCAGACTGTGCCCTGCTCCTGCTCTCACCCTGGGCAGGTGCTTGCTGGGGTACCTGTTGCTGATTCCACGACTTCTGGGGCTCCCCTGTTGGGGGAGACCCTCCTGGAGTGGTTTTGTGTCAGGAAAGAGATGCACTGGCTTTTTCAGCATTCAGGTTCTGATTTATTGTTACCTTATCTAGAGTTTTGCACGCTGTCCACACCAGGCTCAGTGCGCTGGAAAAGCACCACAAAAATGGCCAACACTCTCTGGTTACAAGGTCTTTTAGAGCTAAACTATCCAATTAAGAGCTGACACCTAGATTATTTTCCCTTTTAACCCAATGTTGAAGATTGCAATGCAAGATGTTTTCCATTACCATCTGTATGGCTGATTACCTTTGTCAAGTGGGCAGTTTGCTTTATCTCTCTCTTTGAGTGACCACATTCACGCCTCCCTGGGAGGGGACATTGCTGATAACAGACTATTGAATGTCCCTGCATGGCTGATAAGAACTACAGCATCCCACTGGGAGATGTGAGCCCAGAGGGAGGAGCCAAGCATTCCTGCCTGGATATAATCTGGAGATTCTGGAACACCAGCACAGCTTCTCCACTGGATTTCCCAGAGGAACAGCAGCTGCCTCTTCTTCCACTGGATCTTCAGAGGAATAATACATCCTTCTTTACAGGACCCCCTTGCTCCAACAGAACCACCCCTGACACTGCAGGAGGGCTGAGCCACAATTCCAATGGGACTGCTGCCAGCACCCTGACCCACAGGGTGTCAGGTTGGGTTCTGACTCTGGCAGTGTTGTTCTAGTGTACTGCATTGTTTATTTTATCCTTTTATTTTTTCTCCCCTATTAAAGAACTGTTATTTCCTGCTCCCATATTTTTTGCCTGAGAGCCCCTTAATTTAAAATTATAGCAATTGGGAGGGGTGGGGAGGGTTTACATTCTCCATTTCAGGGGAGGCTCCTGCCTTCCTTAGCAGACTCCTGTCTTTCCAAACCAAGACACCCAATAACTGATCCCAAAGAGCCCCCAATGCAGACTTTTCCACCCAATTACAAAATGCCCCCCAAACCCATGGAGAAGGAGGAGGAAGAAGCATGAAGAAGAAACCCAGGACAACACCCTGTGCCCTCCATCTTGCTTCCATCCACAACATAGTAAAAATCCCAAAACCTCAATTTCTCACCAGGTGATCCACCTACACTACTCTCTACAATCTACTTCACACTTTTGTGGATTCCAGTCTATTCTGGAGTTTAGGAAACTTTCTCCACGAATGAGGGTCAAAGTCAGTGCTCCCCTGGGGATCAGGGCACCCCAGAACAGACAGAGAAATATTCAAAAATATTCCCAGTGCCCTGGGTTTCCACAGGTGCTGACCTTGATGTGTCACATCACTGGGAAATGCCATTGAAAATGACCTCCAGCTACTCCTGGTGCCATTGTGGCAGTGATGCCACACCTGGCAGGTGACAAAGGTGGCAGGGACACCCACACATAATGTGTGTCCTTTAGGGGTGACACAGACACTGGTGTGCAGGGACTCAAAGAGCTCCTGGAGACAATTTGTGGTTTAAAAAAAAAAAAAAAAGGTTCCCTGTTCTGAAATGTGAAATTCTGGGAATTCTCACCAAAAATTGGGCAAACATCTCTTCCCTGCAGCCTCGTGGGTGTCTTCTGTGTACTCCTCACTCACTCCCAGCTTTAGGGGCTTTGGGAGTGCTCCTGTCACCATTCTGCTCCAGAATTGTCCCCTTGAGGGGGCTGGACACAGAGAGTGGCACCCAGAGAGTGGCAGCACTTCTAGAGCCCTGGGAGGGGACTCTCCATCCCTGGGAATGCCCAGGACAGGGCTTGGAGCAACCTGGGGCAGTGGAAGGTGTCCCTGCCTGTGGAATGAGATGGGATTTAAGGTCCCTTCCAGCCCAAACGAGGAATTTTATGATGCCATGATTTAGTGCCTCCCAGCTCAGCAGAATTTCCCCATCTCTGTAAGAGCAGAGCTGAAATCTTCAGCTAAAGGGCAGCTCCTGTGTCCTACACCAGGGAATCATTTCCATCACCCTCCCAAGGAAAAATGGCTCGGGACTGCTCCTTCCCTTCCCTTCTCTGTTCCCTGAGGAGCTCTGTTCTGTGAGGAACCTTGAAATGATTGGCTCCCAACAAAGCCTTTAGCAGAAAAATGGGACTTTTCTAATCAAGACCCAGCAATTATGCAAATTGCAGAGACAAAATGCTGATAAGAACAACAAAAATAATTCTGCCAATAATTATCACATTGAGCTTCTCTGCTTCTTATTAAAATCTTCCACTTTTCCAAAGAAATTGCTGTTTGGACACATGAAAAAATTAAAATATTTTTTGTAAACTGTACCTGAAAAATATTTCATGACCCCTGGGTATCTCTTTAGTGTCTGTAAGACCCAGAGAAGGAGTTGTAGGAGTTTGTAGCAGCAAAATCATTGCAAGACATGAAGAGGGAGCAGAAATAATTGAGGTCTGCAGGGGCTGAATGCAGAAATGATTAGAAGAGATACTTATGGATAACGACTCGAGATGGAATATAATCACTTTCTTGGAGGGCATGGAGAACAAAAAGATGGGATTTGTTTAGCTTTGCACATTGGGGCATAATTAGAAGTAATAGGATTAAAATTTTTGCATGGAAAATAATCTGATTATCAGGAATTATTTGGAAATGAACTGTGGTCTCCAAAGGGTTAATTTTGGCTTCCATGCTCCATCCTCCTCCTCCCTCCAGGCACATTCCTGGCTGGGGCACTTCCAGCAGCTCCTTCTGCGGGGCATTCCCTGGGAGGAGCTGCTCCAGCCTCCCTCTTTGGAAGTGTAGTGTAAATTAATCTTTTTTTATAGGAATTTATTTTTTCCCAGAATTTTAATGATTTAATTTTCTCAGGGAGAGTGAGATTTGTTTGGATCCCTGCTCCTCAGTTTTCAGGGCCCAAAACTTCATCAGAAATGGCTGTCCCAGGAAAAGGAGAGGCTCAAAGCTCACTCAGGGGAACCAGGGCAGAATTTGGGGAGCTGGGGGAGAATTCCCTGAGATAAATCCCTGACTCATGGACATGTTTCCATGAGCAGGTGGATCCGGGCTGTTTCTCCTCCTGGAAGACCTTGTGGAAGAGGGAAAGGCACAGTGAAATGTAATGGTCTCATTAAAGTGCTGAGTGATTTTTATTCACCTCAGAATGATGTTCTTCCTGAAAGACACGATTATTTCCAGGACCTCAGGCAACTCCAGATGAAGAGATGTCTGAATCCATAATAAGCTGGGAAGGCTTTTCTTCCAAGCACTCGTCCAGCCTGACAGGAGAGCAAGAGCTCAAGGTTTGGGGTGCTTTAGTCAAGGAAAATGCACGAAACGCAGCCAAAAAGAGGGAAAATGGATATTGGATATCAGATTTTTTAGGGTGGATCCATGGAAAGGGTGGTCAGGCACTGGCGCAGCTGCTCAGGGCACTGGTGGAGTCACCAAAGCCACGGGGATGCGGCACTTGGGGCATGGGGCAGTGGCGGCCTGGGCACTTTGCGGTTTGATGATTTTGGAGGGTTTTTCCAACCTGAACAGTCTGGGGATCCAGGAGCAGCCAGGTGCATCCTGCAGCTCCCGGATTCCAAACTGGGAGGGTCACTGGGCTGCACCAGGCTCTTCTGGGGCTGGCAGCGGGAGGAGGAGGAGGAGGAGGAGGAGGAGGAGGAGGAGGAGGAGGAGGACGAGGATGAGGAGGATGAGGATGAGGATGAGGATGAGGAGGATAAGGATGAGGAGGAGGAGGATGAGGACGAGGAGAATAAGGATGAGGAGGACGAGGACGAGGAAGAGGAGGAGGACAAGGAGGATGAGGAGGAGGAGGAGGAGGATGAGGACGAGGATGAGGATGAGAACAAGGACGAGGACGAGGACGACAAGGAGGACGGGGAGAAGGAGGAAGAGGAGGAGGAAGAGGAAGAGGAAGAGGAATGGTTTGACGCCAGGCTCTCTCCCAGTTCCCACACTGGGATTCCCCAGCTCACACCTCTGCCCCTGTGATCCTGGCAGGGCTCAGAAGGCCCCGGGGTGGGGATGGACAGGAGGAATTCTGCTCCTGAGGAGCTGAACCCAAACCCCCTGAGGGCCCAGGACTGTGGGCACAGCACCATTTCCCTGGATCCTTGGGGCATTCCTTACGGTGGGACCTGCCTCCCACCGGGATCACCAAACCTCTCCTTGCCCCTCCTGAGCAGATCTCAGTGCCATTCCCTGCCTGCCTGGAGCTGTAAAGCTGCAGCTTTACTGCAGCAGCTGCTCCTTTACAGCCCCTGCTAAATGCTGGGCTGCTCCCAAACCACTCCTGGGCAAAGCCTTTCCTTAGGGCATGGGAAAACCACCCAAGGTCGTCTGCCTGCTGCAGTCACAGCAGCTCTGTCCTGCTCCTGATGAGGCAGGCTCTGCTCTGGAATCACTCTGGGCAAGGCATTTTCCTCTGGATTTGGATCACTGCGTTTCCTCCAACCTTCCCTGGCATTTTCCAGCCTTTTGGAAGGTCAGGGCTGGATCTGTGAGGCCCCAGCTCTCCCTGGGGAAGGGGAGATGCACAGGAGCTGTTGGGACACTTGTGTGGCAACAAGAACATAATAAATTAACAATAATGGCACTAACGAGCTGCATAATTGGAATTTTGGGGCATTTTGAGCTCCTGGATTTCAACAGGAAATGTGAAGCTAAATAAGAATGTCCGCTGAGGAATATTTTGACATTCAGGAATAAGCAGGTCCCAGTGTTTGGTGCTCAGAGCCAGATGGGACTCCAGCCCTATTGTAAGGAACAAACAATAGTAAAAGGTCTGGAAAGGAAAATAAATTAATTTTTCCATGACAAGAGGGTTTCTTCCCTACAGTCTGAGAAGCCCCAGAGCTTTTCCTCCTGTGGAAACCACATTGGAATTTTAACATCATAAATGATGTCTCACTAACACAATATTGTTGTTTTTTCTCAATTTCAGGTGTTCCTCCACGCTGAGGGGTCCCATATTTTATGGAATCACTATTCCAGAGTATGGATTTTTCTTGCTTGGAGCAATAAGAGAAAACAAACAGAGGGATTTACCTTCTCCTGTGGGGATTCATTTTTAACTCCTCGCAATGTTGGGAATCTTCTATTGAGTGTTATCACTAATGGTTTTTGATCTATTGTTTCACCCGTTATTTTACTTCAGAACAATCTCTTTTTTTTATATTTTGGAGGTTCTCCTGGCATATTCCTGGGATGAATCACATCCCTGTCCAGCTCTTCTCCTCTGAGACATGAAAAATCAAACCAGGCTTTCTTGGGTGAAGAATTTGATATTTAGTATTTATTCATTGTCCCACTAAGGAGAAAAACCTTCATTATGACCCAAAATTCTTATTTTTATATAGTAGGATGGAAAATTGCACTTCCAGGTTTTTTTTTTGGTTGGCTGCTTGGTTGTTTTTTTTTTGTAACACTGGGTGAGGTTTAGGGACAATTTTATATCCCTTTCTAATATAATTGGCTTGTTTTGTCGCCTGTGTCCTGTCCCCAAAGTGACACCAAATTTCAGGGAGAGATCGTAAATGCAATTTTATTTTTGCATACTGAGTGCCACCAGTAAGCAGAGAAACCCACACTCTGAAATTCTGGGGCTTGTAGGGCCACTTCTCCCAGGAGTTCCACCCCAAAACCATGGCCAGCTCCTGGAGAACATCCAAATTTCCCACATTTTCCACCACCCAGAACAAATCCCTGTGAACCAACGCTGCTGGCTGAATCCCACTCCGGAGTGTGGCTCTTCCATCCTGAACATTTGCTCATCCATAAAACCCAAATAAACAACAACAACAACAAAAATTAAGCATGGGGAAGAATCAATGTAAGAGTGCCATCTGGTGACATCTGCCATGGACCTGCCACAGCTTCTCCTGCAGTGCAGTGGGGAAAAACAGGGAGAAGAGGTCACTCCATAGCAGTTTCCCCAAACCGATCCATTTTCCCAACAAAAATGGGCAACAAAACAGGAGACTCCAACTTGGTGGCTGAGGGCTAAAAATCCGGCCCCAAATGTGCAGAGCCGGGTGCAAAGTGGCTGTTTAATATTCATAGCCATGCAAATGGACTCACTGTCTTTGCAAATGGGTCGTTAGGAATGTTGGACATGGGGTTGGGATAATTAGGGACGTTGGACATGGGGTTGGGAGAACTGTGCCCACAGACCTGCCCTGCTGGGCTGGAGCAGGCTGAAAAGCTGGGACTGGGTCCCCCCTTGATGTATTTAAATATTAACATCTCATGTTTATGCAAATTCCTGCCACGCTTCAATGTTTGGAATCACAACTTGAGCACGACCTGACGTCACGCGTGACATGGGGCGGCTCTTCCTCTCCAAAAGAGGTTAATTCCTATCATCCATTGAATGTGGTTTTCTACCTGGAATCTGCTCTTCCTACAAAGCAGAAGTCCAGGATGAGTTCCAGGGACAGGCTGCTTGCAGTTGTCTGTTTTTCATGGATATTTCCACATTGTAGGAACACACAAGACCTTTCTTACTTTTAAAGGCTTAGAGTGGGGTTTTGGCTCTGCTTTGGGTTTGAGAGCCCCAGGAGCCATTCTGCCTGCTAAAAATAAGGATCAGCCTCAAATTTAGGGATAAATAATAACCCCCCTCCAAGAAATCTGTGAAAAACACACCAGTGAATGACTTTTGGGGGGATTGGTTGCATATTCCTGCTCTTCCAGGAAGATCCACAGGGGCACACAGTGAGGTGCTCCCTGGGAAGGTTTGGGTGTTTGGCACCACCCAAACCAATCTCCAGCGTGGGTGGGAGTGGGAATGACTCAGGGATCATTCCCAAGATGCTTTTTAAGGTTCAGGAGAGCTGGAGATTTGTTGGAAAGGGCAGAGCTGTCCCACAGCAGCTCTGAGGTTGGGTTTGGGCTGGCACAGCTGAGGGCAGGGGAGAGGCTCTGCTGGGAGCCCAGCTCAGGTTGTTGCCTCTTTGTTTAAATAATGTGGGATTTGGGGCAGGTCCAAATCCAAGCTATCCCAACCCCTAAAGGACAGGGGCATTAGAAGTGCCATCATTGGGCTATCCATGAATCAAAGGAGAACCTTAATCAAACTGGAAATGGTCCTGGGGCAGGCCAAGGAGCAAATTCCAGTGTCCCTGAAGTGTCCCCCAGGTGTGGCTGTGCCAGAGTGGAGCTCCCACTCCCAAATCTGAGATCAGGTGCCAGCAGAGGACAAAACTCACCTGAAATGAGCTGCTCTGGGAATGTGCTTCACTCACTCCATGGAGCAGGAGATAACAACTTCTGCCTGCTCCTGCACACTCAGGGCACAGGCTGGGCCTCCTGCTCCCAGCACTGCCACATTCAAAGCCATTGATGGAAAATCCCATTTTATCAGGGTCCTGCCAGGTTTCAAATCAACTCAGTGGTTGTGGGAGTTGAAGTCAACTCTGCCAATCCCTTCCCAACCCCAGAAGGTGCTAAAAGTCCTCTCAGGTGGCTGCTCCTCACTGAGCTGAAAGTTCCAGCAGGTTCTGTAACCATGTCCCCTCTGCCAGGCACTCATGGACCTGGGACAGCCTCAGGTTTGCTCTTCCCAGCCTTGGAATAACAATTCTTAACAAGAATTCCACCAGACATCAGTTTTCCGCTGAAAGGAGCCTCATCTTCCAACCAGGGATGAAGACATTGGGGTTGTGCTGCAGGAGAGCACAAATCCCAGGATTTTGTGTGACTTCATCCCAGACCAACCCATTATCCCTTCCAGCATCTCCTCCCACTCCTCACAGAACCCTGACAGGGATCCTGGCTCTTGTCCCTGGCTGTTTTCCTCAGGACTAACTCAGCCTTTCCATTCCAAAGTTTTGTTAAAGATGATCCCATGATCTCCCAGCTCAGATGGATTCCTGTCATCACAGGGAATTTAGGACATGGAGATGGGCAAAATGTGACCTCAATTTAAGTCCATCATTTTCTCCTCCTGGAATTGCTCAGCTGGAATAAATATCATTAGCCAGACCTGGGAGAGTGTCTGAGGGAGGATTTTGCAGCACAGACCTGGAGTGGAAGAAATGCAGCTAAAAATCCTCCCTCTCTGACAGGAACTGGGGGTAAATGGAAGCAGAATCCCCAGAGGTCCAGTGGAGACCCTGAAGAGCTGAAAGTTGACCTTTTTTCCTTTCTGTTCAAGAAGAAATTTCATGGTTGGCCTGAAAAATGGCACCAACAAAAGAAGAAAAGGGTTTACTTTGTGGGAGGAAGAACAAAACAGTGCCAGCCCAACCAACCCCCCTAAAAATAGTTCCACTTTAACCTGAATGTAAATATTTTTTCAGGTTCATTTGGTTGTACTTGGCCAGCAAAGTGTAAAGACACAACAACATTTTTCCTGCTTTTTATATAGGATTTTATATAGGAATGGGGAGGGAGTGAACAACTTGGTCACAAAATTAGGGTGCAAAGAGGAAGGAAAGAATCCCTCTGGCAGGATTCTGATGAAGTTGTGTAAAAGGATTGCAGGGGACAGCAGAACCATGACAGTAAGGACTGGAGAGGGGAGAAAAGAAACAGGGACTCAATGATGGATTTGGAACAGAATTGTTGAGCAAGGCTGGGCTTGCAGAGGGAATCTCCTGAGCTGGAGGGACCCACAGGGATCATCCAGCCCAGAGCCCCAACAACCCCACCCTGTCCATCCCTGGCAGTGCTGTCCAAAGGCTCCTGGAGCTCTGGCAGCCTCGGGGCCGTGCCCATTCCCTGGGCAGCCTGGGCAGTGCCAGCACCCTCTGGGGGAAGACCCTTGCCCTGAGCTCAGCCTGAGCTGCCCTGGCCCAGCTCCAGCCATTCCCTAGTTGCTCTCCCTGTCCCAGGGAGCAGAGATTGGAGCTGCCCTCGGGAGGAGCTGCAGCCCCTGGTGAGCCCTGAGCTCAGTGTCCTCTGCTCCAGATGAACATCCCAAGTGCCCTCAGCTGTCACACACATCTTTTATGGAAAATTCTCTCCTTAGGATTTTTCCTCCTGAGAAGCTGAGAGGCCTCAGGAACAAAATGTAAACAATGACTATCTGCTGCTGTGGAATGCAACAGGTGGATCTGTGATTGGTCTCATATGGTTGTTTCTAATTAATGGCCAATCACAGCCCAGCTGGCTCAGACAGAGAGCCGAGCCACAAACCTTTGTTATCATTCTTTCCTATTCTATTCTTAGCTAGCTTTTTGATGAAATCCTTTCTTCTACTCTTTTAGTATAGTTTTAATATAAGATATCGAATAAAATAATAAATCAAGCCTTCTGAAACATGGAGTCAGATCCTCGTCTCTCCCCTCAACCTGAGACCCCTGTAAACACGGTCACACTCACCCTCCAGATCCTTCCCCACCTTTGTGTCCCTCCTAGGATGCTCCCTCATGCCTTTACATCCTTCTTCTGCCTCAAACTGCCCCCAAGGACGGGAGATGAGGGTGCAGTGAGCGCTCAGACACAGGTGGGGAATGAGAAGAGCACAGGGAGCTGTGGCAGGGGAAGGTT